>NW_024609879.1:98777947-99089753 GCF_016920785.2 Ixodes scapularis | reverse complement strand
ATAAGGAAACTCCTCTAGGTCTACGACGCATATGCCCGAGTGCTTTGGAAGCGGCCCGGAATTTATTTTGTTATCGCTCTCCAAAGGTTGCCTCAGACGCCAAAATCACCCAAAAAGGGGGCGTTTCCCACAAATTTGGGCATATGCGCCGCCAATTGTACCATCAATGGCGACACTCAGCAGTATATAATTCATTATAAGGAATCTGCTCTAGGTCTATGACGCATATCCCCGAGTGCTTTTGAAGCGGCCCAGAATTTATTTAGTTATCGCTCTCCAAAGGTTGCTTCTGACGCCAAAATCAGCCAAAAAGGGGGCGTTTCCCACAAATTTTGGCATACGCGCCGCCAATTGTACCATCAATGGCGACACTCAGCAGTCTATAATTCATTATAAGGAATCTGCTCTAGGTCTATGATGCATATGCCCGAGTGCTTTTGAAGCAGCCCGGAATTTATTTAGTTATCGCTCTCGAAAGGTTGCTTCAGACGCCAAAATCAGCGAAAAAGGGGGCGTTTCCCACAAATTTTGGCATACGCGCCGCCAATTGTACCATAAATGGCGACACTCAGCAGTCTAATATTCATTATAAGGAATCTGCTCTCGGTCTATGACGCATATGCCCGAGTGCTTTTCAAGCGGCCCGGAATTTATTTAGTTATCGCTCTCCAAAGGTTGCTTCAGACACCAAAATCAGCCAAAAAGGGGGCGTTTCCCACAAATTTTGGCATGGGGGCGTTTCCCACAAATTTTGGCATACGCGCCACCAATTGTACCATCAATGGCGACACTCAGCAGTCTATAATTAATTATAAGGAATATCCTCTAGGTCTATGACGCATATGCCCGAGTGCTTTTGAAGCGGCCCGGAATTTATTTAGTTATCGCTCTCCAAAGGTTGCTTCAGACGCCAAAATCAGCCAAAAAGGAGGCGTTTCCCACAAATTTTGGCATACGCGCAGCCAATTGTACCATCAATGGCGACACTCAGCAGTCTATAATTCGTTATAAGGAATCTGCTCTAGGTCTATGACGCATATGCCCGAGTGCTTTTGAAGCGGCCCGGAATTTATTTAGTTATAGCTCTCCAAAGGTTGCTTCAGACGCCAAAATCAGCCAAAAAGGGGGCGTTTCCCGCAAATTTTGGCATACGCGCCGCCAATTGTGCCATCAATGGCGACACTCAGCAGTCTATAATTCATTATAAGGAATCTTCTCTAGGTCTATGACGCATATGCTTGAGTGCTTTTGAAGCGGCCCGGAATTTATTTAGTTATCGCTCTCCAAAGGTTGCTTCAGACGCCAAAATCAGCCAAAAAGGGGGCATTTCCCACAAATTTTGGTTTACGTGCCGCCAATTGTACCATCAATGGCGACACTCAGCAGTCTATAATTAATTATAAGGAAACTCCTCTAGGTCTACGACGCATATGCCCGAGTGCTTTGGAAGCGGCCCGGAATTTATTTTGTTATCGCTCTCCAAAGGTTGCCTCAGACGCCAAAATCACCCAAAAAGGGGGCGTTTCCCACAAATTTGGGCATATGCGCCGCCAATTGTACCATCAATGGCGACACTCAGCAGTATATAATTCATTATAAGGAATCTGCTCTAGGTCTATGACGCATATCCCCGAGTGCTTTTGAAGCGGCCCAGAATTTATTTAGTTATCGCTCTCCAAAGGTTGCTTCTGACGCCAAAATCAGCCAAAAAGGGGGCGTTTCCCACAAATTTTGGCATACGCGCCGCCAATTGTACCATCAATGGCGACACTCAGCAGTCTATAATTCATTATAAGGAATCTGCTCTAGGTCTATGATGCATATGCCCGAGTGCTTTTGAAGCAGCCCGGAATTTATTTAGTTATCGCTCTCCAAAGGTTGCTTCAGACGCCAAAATCAGCCAAAAAGGGGGCGTTTCCCACAAATTTTGGCATACGCGCCGCCAATTGTGCCATCAATGGCGACACTCAGCAGTCTAATATTCAATATAAGGAATCTGCTCTAGGTCTATGTCGCATATGCCCGAGTGCTTTTCAAGCGGCCCGGAATTTATTTAGTTATCGCTCTCCAAAGGTTGCTTCAGACACCAAAATCAGCCAAAAAGGGGGCGTTTCCCACAAATTTTGGCATGGGGGCGTTTCCCACAAATTTTGGCATACGCGCCACCAATTGTACCATCAATGGCGACACTCAGCAGTCTATAATTAATTATAAGGAATATCCTCTAGGTCTATGACGCATATGCCCGAGTGCTTTTGAAGCGGCCCGGAATTTATTTAGTTATCGCTCTCCAAAGGTTGCTTCAGACGCCAAAATCAGCCAAAAAGGAGGCGTTTCCCACAAATTTTGGCATACGCGCAGCCAATTGTACCATCAATGGCGACACTCAGCAGTCTATAATTCGTTATAAGGAATCTGCTCTAGGTCTATGACGCATATGCCCGAGTGCTTTTGAAGCGGCCCGGAATTTATTTAGTTATAGCTCTCCAAAGGTTGCTTCAGACGCCAAAATCAGCCAAAAAGGGGGCGTTTCCCGCAAATTTTGGCATACGCGCCGCCAATTGTGCCATCAATGGCGACACTCAGCAGTCTAATATTCAATATAAGGAATCTGCTCTAGGTCTATGTCGCATATGCCCGAGTGCTTTTGATGCGGCCCGGAATTTATTTAGTTATCGCTCTTCAAAGGTTGCTTCAGACGCCAAATTCAGCCAAAAAGGGGGCGTTTCCCACACATTTTGGCATACGCGCCGCCAATTGTACCATCAATGGCGACACTCAGTAGTCTAATATTCATTACAAGGAATCTGCTCTAGGTCTATGACACATATGCCCGAGTGCTTTTAAAGCAGCCCAGAATTTATTTAGTTATCGCTCTCCAAAGTTGCCTCAGACGCCAAAATCAGCCAAAAAGGGGGCGTTTCCCACAAATTTTGGCATACGCGCCGCCAATTGTACCATCAATGGCGACACTCAGCAGTCTATATTTAATCATAAGGAATCTCCTCTAGGTCTATGGCGCATATGCCCGAGTGCTTTTGAAGCGGCCCAGAATTTATTTAGTTATCACTCTCCAAAGGTTGCTTCAAACGCCAAAATCAGCCAAAAAGTGGGTGTTTCCCACAAATTTTGGCATACGCGCCGCCAATTGTACCATCAATGGCGACACTCAGCAGTCTATAATTAATTATCAGGACTCTCCTCTAGGTCTATGACGCATATGCCCGAGTGCTTTTGAAGCGGCCCGAAATTTATTTAGTTATCGCTTTCCAAAGGTTGCTTCAGACGCAAAAATCAGCCAAAAAGGGGGCGTTTCCTACAAATTTTGGCATACGCGCCGCCAATTGTACCCTCAATGGCGACACTCAGCAGTCCAATATTAATTATAAGGAATTTGCTCTAGGTCTATGACGCATATGCCCGAGTGCTTTTGAAGCGGCCCGCAATTTATTTAGTTATCGCTCTCCAAAGGTTGCTTCAGACGCCAAAATCAGGCAAAAAGGGGGCGTTTCCCACAAATTTTGGCATACGCTCCGCCAATTGTACCATCAATGGTGACACTCAGCAGTCTATAATTCATTATAAGGAATCTGCTCTGGGTCTATGACGCATATGCCCGAGTGCTTTTGAAGCGGCACGGAATTTATTTAGTTATCGCTCTGCAAAGGTTGCTTCAGACGCCAAAATCAGCCTAAAAGGGGGCGTTTCCCACAAATTTTGGCATACGCGTCGCCAATTGTACCATCAATGGCGACACTCAGCAGTCTATATTTCATTATAAGGAATCTTCTCTAGGTCTATGACGCATATGCCCGAGTGCTTTTGAAGCGGCCCGGAATTTATTTAGTTATCGCTCTCCAAATGTTGCTTCAGACGCCAAAATCAACCAAAAAGGGGGCGTTTCCCACAAATTTTGGCATACGCGCCGCCAATTGTACCATCAATGGCGACACTCAGCAGTCTATAATTAATCATAAGGAATCTCCTCTAGGTCTATGACGCATATGCCCGAGTGCTTTTGAAGCGGCCCAGAATTTATTTAGTTATCGCTCTCCAAAGGTTGCTTCAGACGCCAAAATAAGCCAAAAAGGGGGCGTTTCCCACATATTTTGGCACACGCGCCGCCAATTGTACCATCAATAGCGACACTCAGCAGTCTATAATTAATTATAAGGAATCTCCTCTAGGTCTACGACGCATATGCCCGAGTGCTTTTGAAGCGGCCCGGAATATATTTAGTTATCGCTCCCCAAAGGTTGCCTCAGACGCCAAAATCAACCAAAAAGGGGGCGTTTCCCACAAATTTGGGCATATGCGCCGCCAATTGTACCATCAATGGCGACACTCAGCAGCCTATAATTCATTATAGGGAATCTGCTCTAGGTCTATGACGCATATGCCCGAGTGCTTTTGAAGCGGCCCAGAATCTATTTAGTTATCACTCTCCAAAGGTTGCCTCAGACGCCAAAATCAACCAAAAAGGGGGCGTTTCCCACAAATTTTGGCATATGCGCCGCCAATTGTACCATCAATGGCGACACTCAGCAGTCTAATATTAATTATAACGAATCTGCTCTAGGTCTATGACGCATATGCCCAAGTGCTTTGAGGTGGCCCGGAATTTATTTAGCTTTCGCTCTCCAAAAGTTGCTTCAGACGCCAAAATCAGCCCAAAAGGGGGCGTTTCTCACAAATTTTGGCATACGCGCCGCGTATTGTATCATCAATGGCAACACTCAGCAGTTCATTATGTTCATTATAAGGAATCTGCTCTAGGTCTTTAACGCATATGCCCGAGTGCTTTTGAAGCGGCCCGGAATTTATTTAGTTATCGCTCTCCTTAGGTTGCTTCAGACGCCAAAATCAGCCAAAAAGGGGGCTTTTCCCACAAATTTTGGCATACGTGCCGCCAATTGTACCATCAATGGCGACACTCAGCAGTCTATAATTCATTATAAGGAATCTTCTCTAGGTCTATGACGTATATGCCCGAGTGCTTTTGAAGCGGCCCGGAATTTATTTAGTTATCGCTCTCCAAAGGTTGCTTCAGACGCCAAAATCAGCCAAAAAGGGGGCGTTTGCCACAAATTTTGGCATACGTGCCGCCAATTGTACCATCAATGGCGACACTCAGCAGTCTATAATTCATTATAAGGAATCTGCTCTAGGTCTATGACGCATATGCCCGAGTGCTTTTGAAGCGGCCCGGAATTTATTTAGTTATCGCTCTCCAAAGGTTGCTTCAGACGCCAAAATCAGCCAAAAAGGGGGCGTTTCCCACAAATTTTGGCATACGCGCCGCCAATTGTACCATCAATGGCGACACTCAGCAGTCTATAATTAATTATAAGGAAACTCCTCTAGGTCTACGACGCATATGCCCGAGTGCTTTGAAAGCGGCCCAAAATTTATTTAGTTATCGGTCTCCAAAGGTTGCTGCAGACGCCAAAATCAGCCAAAAAGGGGGCGTTTCCCACAAATTTTGGCATACGCGCCGCCAATTGTACCATCAATGGCGACACTCAGCAGTCTAATATTAATTATAAGGAATCTGCTCTATGTCTATGACGCATATGCCCGAGTGCTTTTGAAGCGGCCCAGAATTTATTTAGTTATCACTCTCCAAAGGTTGCTTCTGACGCCAAAATCAGCCAAAAAGGGGGCGTTTCCCACAAATTTTGGCATACGCGCCGCCAATTGTACCATCAAAGGCGACACTCAGCAGTCTATAATTCATTATAAGGAATCTGCTCTAGGTCTATGACGCATATGTCCGAGTGCTTTTGAAGCAGTCCGAAATTTATTTAGTTATCTCTCTCCAAAGGTTGCTTCAGACGCCAAAATCAGCCAAAAAGGGGGCGTTTCCCACAAATTTTGGCATACGCGGCGCCAATTGTACCATCAATGGCGACACTCAGCAGTCTAATATTCATTATAAGGAATCTGCTCTAGGTCTATGACGCATATGCCCGAGTGCTTTCCAAGCGGCCCGGAATTTATTTAGTTATCGCTTTCCAAAGGTTGCTTCAGACACCAAAATCAGCCAAAAAGGGGGCGTTTCCCACAAATTTTGGCATGGGGGCGTTTCCCACAAATTTTGGCATACGCGCCGCCAATTGTACCATCAATGGCGACACTCAGCAGTCTATAATTAATTATAAGGAATATCCTCTAGGTTTATGACGCATATGCCCGAGTGCTTTTGAAGCGGCCGGGAATTTATTTAGTCATCGCTCTCCAAAGGTTGCTTCAGACGCCAAAATCAGCCAAAAAGGGGGCGTTTCCCACAAATTTTGGCATACGCGCAGCCAATTGTACCATCAATGGCGACACTGAGCAGTCTATAATTCGTTATAAGGAATCTGCTCTAGGTCTATGACGCATATGCCCGAGTGCTTTTGAAGCGGCCCGGAATTTATTTAGTTATCGCTCTCCAAAGGTTGCTTCAGACGCCAAAATCAGCCAAAAAGGGGGCGTTTCCCACAAATTTTGGCATACGCGCCGCCAATTGTACCATCAATGGCGACACTCAGCAGTCTAATATTCAATATAAGGAATCTGCTCTAGGTCTATGACGCATATGCCCGAGTGCTTTTGATGCGTCCCGGAATTTATTTAGTTATCGCTCTTCAAAGGTTGCTTCAGACGCCAAAATCAGCCAAAAAGGGGGCGTTTCCCACACATTTTGGCATACGCGCCGCCAATTGTACCATCAATGGCGACACTCAGCAGTCTAATATTCATTACAATGAATCTGCTCTAGGTCTATGACACATATGCCCGAGTGCTTTTGAAGCGGCCCAGAATTTATTTAGTTATCGCTCTCCAAAGGTTGCCTCAGACGCCAAAATCAGCCAAAAAGGGGGCGTTTACCACAAATTTTGGCATACACGCCGCCAATTGTAGCATCAATGGCGACACTCAGCAGTCTATAATTAATCATAAGGAATCTCCTCGAGGTCTATGACGCATATGCCCGAGTGCTTTTGAAGCGGCCCAGAATTTATTTAGTTATCACTCTCCAAAGGTGGCTTCAAACGCCAAAATTAGCCAAAAAGTGGGCGTTTCCCACAAATTTTGGCATACGCGCCGCCAATTGTACCATCAATGGCGACACTCAGCAGTCTATAATTAATTATAAGGAATCTCCTCTAGGTCTACGACGCATATGCCCGAGTGCTCTGGAAGCGGCCCGGAATTTATTTAGTTATCGCTCTCCAAAGGTTGCCTCAGACGCCCAAATGAACCAAAAAGGGGGTGTTTCCCACAAAATTGGGCATACGCGCCGCCAATTGTACCATCAATGGCGACACTCAGCAGTCTATAATTCATTATAAGGAATCTGCTCTAGGTCTATGACGCATATGCCCGAGTGCTTTTGAAGCGGCCCAGAATCAATTTAGTTATCGCTCTCCAAAGGTTGCCTCAGACGCCAAAATCAGCCAAAAAGGGGGCGTTTCCCACAAATTTTGGCATACGCGCCGCCAATTGTACCATCAATGGTGACACTCAGCAGTTTTTAATTAATTATAAGGAATCTCCTCTAGGTCTATGACGCATATGCCCGAGTGCTTTTGAAGCGGCCCGGAGTTTATTTAGTTATCGCTTTCCAAAGGTTGCTTCAGACGCCAAAATCAGCCAAAAAGGGGGCGTTTCCCACAAATTTTGGCATACGGGCCGCCAATTGTACCCTCAATGGCGACACTCAGCAGTCTAATATTAATTAAAAGGAATCTGCTCTAGGGCTATGACGCATATGCCCGAGTGCTTTTGAAGCGGCCCGCAATTTTTTTAGTTATCGCTCTCCAAAGGTTGCTTCAGACGCCAAAATCAGCCAAAAAGGGGGCGTTTCCCACAAATTTTGGCATACGCGCCACCAATTGTACCATCAATGGCGACACTCAGCAGTATATAATTCATTATAAGGAATCTGCTCTGGGTCTATGACGCATATGCCCGAGTGCTTTTGAAGCGGCACGGAATTGATTTATTTATCGCTCTGCAAAGGTTGCTTCAGACGCCAAAATCAGCCTAAAAGGGGGCGTTTTCCACAAATTTTGGCATACGCGTCGCCAATTGTACCATCAATGGCGACACTCAGCAGTATATAATTCATTATAAGGAATCTTCTCTAGGTCTATGACGCATATGCCCGAGTGCTTTTGAAGCGGCCCGGAATTTATTTAGTTATCACTCTCCAAAGGTTGCTTCAGACGCCAAAATCAGCCAAAAAGACGATGTTTCCCACAAATTTTGGCATACGCGCCGCCAATTGTACCATCAATGGCGACACTCAGCAGTCTAATATTCATTATAAGGAATCTGCTCTAGGTCTACGACGCATATGCCCGAGTGCTTTGGAAGCGGCCCGGAATTTATTTAGTTATAGCTCTCCAAAGGTTGCCTCAGACGCCAAAATCAACCAAAAAGGGGGCGTTTCCCACAAATTTTGGCATACGCACCGCCAATTGTACCATCAATGGCGACACTCTGCAGTCTATAATTCATTATAAGGAATCTGCTCTAGGTCTATGACGCATATGCCCGAGTGCTTTTGAAGCGGCCCGGAATTTATTTAGTTATCACTCTCCAAAGGTTGCTTCAGACGCCAAAATCAGCCAAAAAGGGGGCGTTTCCCACAAAACTTGGCATACGTGCCGCCAATTGTACCATCAATGGCGACACTCAGCAGTCTATAATTCATTATAAGGAATCTTCTCTAGGTTTATGACGCATATGCCCGAGTGCTTTTGAAGCGGCCCGGAATTTATTTAGTTATCGCTCTCCAAAGGTTGCTTCAGACGCCAAAATCAGCCAAAAAGGGGGCGTTTCCCACAAATTTTGGCATACGTGCCGCCAATTGTACCATCAATGGCGACACTCAGCAGTCTATAATTCATTATAAGGAATCTGCTCTAGGTCTATGACGCATATGCCCGAGTGCTTTTGAAGCGGCCCGGAATTTATTTAGTTATCGCTCTCCAAAGGTTGCTTCAGACGCCAAAATCAGCCAAAAAGGGGATGTTTCCCACAAATTTTGGCATACGCGCCGCCAATTGTACCATCAATGGCGACACTCAGCAGTCTAATATTCATTATAAGGAATCTGCTCTAGGTCTACGACGCATATGCCCGAGTGCTTTGGAAGCGGCCCGGAAGTTATTTAGTTATAGCTCTCCAAAGGTTGCCTCAGACGCCAAAATCAACCACAAAGGGGGCGTTTCCCACAAATTTTGGCATACGCGCCGCCAATTATACCATCAATGGCGACACTCTGCAGTCTATAATTCATTATAAGGAATCTGCTCTAGGTCTATGACGCATATGCCCGAGTGCTTTTGAAGCGGCCCAGAATTTATTTATTTATCACTCTCCAAAGGTTGCTTCAAACGCCAAAATCAGCCAAAAAGTGGGCGTTTCCCACAAATTTTGGCATACGCGCCGCCAATTGTACCATCAATGGCGACACTCAGCAGTCTATAATTAATTATAAGGAATCTGCTCTAGGTCTATGACGCATATGCCCAAGTGCTTTGAGGTGGCCCGGAATTTATTTAGCTATCGCTCTCCAAAAGTTGCTTCAGACGCCAAAATCAGCCCAAAAGGGGGCGTTTCCCACAAATTTTGGCATACGCGCCGCCAATTGTACCATCAATGGCAACACTCAGCAGTTCATTATGTTCATTATAAGGAATCTGCTCTAGGTCTATGACGCATATGCCCGAGTGCTTTTGAAGCGGCCCGGAATTTATTTAGTTATCGCTCTCCAAAGGTTGCTTCAGACGCCAAAATCAGCCAAAAAGGGGGCGTTTCCCACAAATTTTGGCATACGCGCCGCCAATTGTACCATCAATGGCGACACTCAGCAGTCTATAATTCATTATAAGGAATCTGCTCTGGGTCTATGACGCATATGCCCGAGTGCTTTTGAAGCGGCACGGAATTTATTTAGTTATCGCTCTGCAAAGGTTGCTTCAGACGCCAAAATCAGCCTAAAAGGGGGCGTTTCCCACAAATTTTGGCATACGCGTCGCCAATTGTATCATCAATGGCGACACTCAGCAGTCTATAATTCATTATAAGGAATCTTCTCTAGGTCTATGACGCATATGCCCGAGTGCTTTTGAAGCGGCCCGGAATTTATTTAGTTATCGCTCTCCAAAGGTTGCTTCAGACGCCAAAATCAACCAAGAAGGGGGCGTTTCCCACAAATTTTGGCATACGCGCCGCCAATTGTACCATCAATGGCGACACTCAGCAGTCTAATATTCATTATAAGGAATCTGCTCTACATCTACGACGCATATGCCCGAGTGCTTTGGAAGCGGCCCGGAATTTATTTAGTTATAGCTCTCCAAAGGTTGCCTCAGACGCCAAAATCAACCAAAAAGGGGGCGTTTCGCACAAATTTGGGCATACGCGCTGCCAATTGTACCATCAATGGCGACACTCAGCAGTCTATAATTCATTATAAGGAATCTGCTCTAGGTCTATGACGCATATGCCCGAGTGCTTTTGAAGCGGCCCAGAATTTATTTAGTTATCGCTCTCCAAAGGTTGCTTCAGACGCCAAAATCAGCCAAAAAGGGGGCGTTTCCCACAAATTTTGGCATACGCGCCGCCAATTGTACCATCAATGGCGACACTCAGCAGTCTATAATTCATTATAAGGAATCTTCTCTAGGTGTATGACGCATATGCCCGAGTGGTTTTGAAGCGGCCCGGAGTTTATTTAGTTATCGCTCTCCAAAGGTTGTTTCAGACGCCAAAATCAGCCAAAAAGGGGGCGTTTCCCACAAATTTTTCATACGCGCCGCTAATTGTACCATCAATGGCGACACTCAGCAGTCTATAATTCATTATAAGGAATCTGCTCTAGGTCAATGACGCATATGCCCGAGTGCTTTTGAAGCGGCCCGGAATTTATTTAGTTATCGCTCTCCAAAGGTTGCTTCAGACGCCAAAATCAGCCAAAAAGGGGGCGTTTCCCACAAATTTTGGCATATGCGCCGCCAATTGTACCATCAATGGCGATACTCAGCAGTCTAATATTAATTATAAGGAATCTGCTCTAGGTCTATGACGCATATGCCCGAGTGCTTTAGAAGCGGCCCAGAATTTATTTAGTTATCGCTCTCCAAAGGTTGCTTCTGACGCCAAAATCAGCCAAAAAGGGGGCGTGTCCCACAAATTGTGGCATACGCGCTACTAATTGTACCATCAATGGCGACACTCAGCAGTCTAATATTAATTATAAGGAATCTGCTCTAGGTCTATGACGCATATGCCCGAGTGCTTTTGAAGCGGCCCGCAATTTATTTAGTTATCGCTCTCCAAAGGTTGCTTCAGACGCCAAAATCAGCCAAAAAGGGGGCGTTTCCCACAAATTTTGGCATACGCGCCGCCAATTGTACCATCAATGGCGACACTCAGCAGTCTATAATTCAGTATAAGGAATCTGCTCTGGGTCTATGACGCATATGCCCGAGTGCTTTTGAAGCGGCACGGAATTTATTTAGTTATCGCTCTGCAAAGGTTGCTTCAGACGCCAAAATCAGCCTAAAAGGGGGCGTTTCCCACAAATTTTGGCATACGCGTCGCCAATTGTACCATCAATGGCGACACTCAGCAGTCTATAATTCATTATAAGGAATCTTCTCTAGGTCTATGACGCATATGCCCGAGTGCTTTTGAAGTGGCCCGGAATTTATTTAGTTATCGCTCTCCAAAGGTTGCTTCAGACGCCAAAATCAACCAAAAAGGGGGCGTTTCCCACAAATTTTGGCATACGCGCCGCCAATTGTACCATCAATGACGACACTCAGCAGTCTATAATTAATTATAAGGAATATCCTCTAGGTCTATGACGCATATGCCCGAGTGCTTTTGAAGCGGCCCGGAATTTATTTAGTTATCGCTCTCCAAAGGTTGCTTCAGATGCCAAAATCAGCCAAAAAGGGGGCGTTTCCCACAAATTTTGGCATACGCGCAGCCAATTGTACCATCAACGGCGACACTCAGCAGTCTATAATTCGTTATAAGGAATCTGCTCTAGGTCTAAAACGCATATGCCCGAGTGCTTTAGAAGCGGCCCGGAATTTATTTAGTTATCGCTCTCCAAAGGTTGCTTCAGATGCCAAAATCAGCCAAAAAGGGGCGTTTCCCACAAATTTTGGCATACGCACCGCCAATTGTACCATCAATGGCGACACTCAGCAGTCTAATATTCAATATAAGGAATCTGCTCTAGGTCTATGACGCATATGCCCGAGTGCTTTTGATGCGGCCCGGAATTTATTTAGTTATCGCTCTCCAAAGTTTGCTTCAGACGCCAAATTCAGCCAAAAAGGGGGCGTTTCCCACACATTTTGGCATACGCGCCGCCAATTGTACCATTAATGACGACACTCAGCAGTCTAATATTCATTACAAGGAATCTGCTCTAGGTCTATGACACATATGCCCGAGTGCTTTTGAAGCGGCCCGGAATTTATTTAGTTATCGCTTTCCAAAGGTTGCTTCAGACGGAAAAATCAGCCAAAAAGGGGGCGTTTCCTACAAATTTTGGCATACGCGCCGCCAATTGTACCCTCAATGGCGACACTCAGCAGTCTAATATTCAATATAAGGAATCTGCTCTAGGTCTATGACGCATATGCCCGAGTGCTTTTGAAGCGGCCCGGAATTTATTTAGTTATCGCTCTCCAAAGGTTGCTTCAGACGCCAAAATCAGCCAAAAAGGGGATGTTTCCCACAAATTTTGGCATACGCGCCGCCAATTGTACCATCAATGGCGACACTCAGCAGTCTAATATTCATTATAAGGAATCTGCTCTAGGTCTACGACGCATATGCCCGAGTGCTTTGGAAGCGGCCTGGAAGTTATTTAGTTATAGCTCTCTAAAGGTTGCCTCAGACGCCAAATTCAGCCAAAAAGGGGGCGTTTCCCACACATTTTGGCATACGCGCCGCCAATTGTACCATCAATGACGACACTCAGCAGTCTAATATTCATTACAAGGAATCTGCTCTAGGTCTATGACACATATGCCCGAGTGCTTTTGAAGCGGCCCGGAATTTATTTAGTTATCGCTTTCCAAAGGTTGCTTCAGACACAAAAATCAGCCAAAAAGGGGATGTTTCCCACAAATTTTGGCATACGCGTCGCCAATTGTACCATCAATGGCGACACTCAGCAGTATATAATTCATTATAAGGAATCTTCTCTAGGTCTATGACGCATATGCCCGAGTGCTTTTGAAGCGGCCCGGAATTTATTTAGTTATCGCTCTCCAAAGGTTGCTTCAGATGCCAAAATCAGCCAAAAAGGGGATGTTTCCCACAAATTTTGGCATACGCGCCGCCAATTGTACCATCAATGGCGACACTCAGCAGTCTAATATTCATTATAAGGAATCTGCTCTAGGTCTACGACGCATATGCCCGAGTGCTTTGGAAGCGGCCCGGAAGTTATTTAGTTATAGCTCTCCAAAGGTTGCCTCAGACGCCAAAATCAACCAAAAAGGGGGCGTTTCCCACAAATTTTGGCATACGCGCCGCCAATTATACCATCAATGGCAACACTCTGCAGTCTATAATTCATTATAAGGAATCTGCTCTAGGTCTATGACGCATATGCCCGAGTGCTTTTGAAGCGGCCCGGAATTTATTTAGTTATCGCTCTACAAAGGTTGCTTCAGATGCCAAAATGAGCCAAAAAGGGGGCGTTTCCCACAAAATTTGGCATACGTGCCGCCAATTGTACCGTCAATGGCGACACTCAGCAGTCTATAATTCATTATAAGGAATCTTCTCTAGGTCTATGACGCATATGCCTGAGTGCTTTTGAAGTGGCCCGGAATTTATTTAGTTATCGCTCTCCAAAGGTTGCTTCGGACGCCAAAATCAGCCAAAAAGGGGGCGTTTCCCACAAATTTTGGCATACGTGCCGCCAATTGTACCATCAATGGCGACACTCAGCAGTCTATAATTCATTATAAGGAATCTGCTCTAGGTGTATGACGCATATGCCCGAGTGCTTTCGAAGCGGCCCGGAATTTATTTAGTTATCGCTCTCCAAAGGTTGCTTCAGACGCCAAAATCAGCCAAAAAGGGGGCGTTTCCCACAAATTTTGGCATACGCGCCGCCAATTGTACCATCAATGGCGACACTCAGCAGTCTATAATTAATTATAAGGAAACTCCTCTAGGTCTACGACGCATATGCCCGAGTGCTTTGGAAACGGCCCGGAAATGATTTAGTTATCGCTCTCCAAAGGTTGCCTCAGACGTCAAAATCACCCAAAAAGGGGGCGTTTCCCACAAATTTGGGCATATGCGCCGCCAATTGTACCATCAATGACGACACTCAGCAGTCTATAATTCATTATAAGGAATCTGCTCTAGGTCTATGACGCATATCCCCGAGTGCTTTTGAAGCACCCCAAAATTTATTTAGTTATCGCTCTCCAAATGTTGCTGCAGACGCCAAAATCAGCCAAAAAGGGGGCGTTTCCCACAAATTTTGGCATACGCGCCGCCAATTGTACCATCAATGGCGACACTCAGCAGTCTAATATTAATTATAAGGAATCTGCTCTAGGTCTATGACGCATATGCCCGAGTGCTTTTGAAGCGGCCCAGAATTTATTTAGTTATCGCTCTCCAAAGGTTGCTTCGGACGCCAAAATCAGCCAAAAAGGGGGCGTTTCCCACAAATTTTGGCATACGCGCCGCCAATTGTACCATCAATGGCGACACTCAGCAGTCTATAATTCATTATAAGGAATCTGCTCTAGGTCTATGACGCATATGCCCGAGTGCTTTTGAAGCAGCCCGGAATTTGTTTAGTTATCGCTCTCCAAAGGTTGCTTCAGACGCCAAAATCAGCCAAAAAGGGGGCGTTTCCCACAAATTTTGGCATACGCGCCGCCAATTGTACCATCAATGGCGACACTCAGCAGTCTAATATTCATTATAAGGAATCTGCTCTAGGTCTATGACGCATATGCCCGAGTGCTTTTCAAGCGGCCCGGAATTTATTTAGTTATCGCTCTCCAAAGGTTGCTTCAGACACCAAAATCAGCCAAAAAGGGGGCGTTTCCCACAAATTTTGGCATGGGGGCGTTTCCCACAAATTTTGGCATACGCGCAGCCAATTGTACCATCAATGGCGAAACTCAGCAGTCTATAATTCGTTATAAGGAATCTGCTCTAGGTCTATGACGCATATGCCCGAGTGCTTTTGAAGCGGCCCGGAATTTATTTAGTTATCGCTCTCCAAAGGTTGCTTGAGACGCCAAAATCAGCCAAAAAGGGGGCGTTTCCCGCAAATTTTGGCATACGCGCCGCCAATTGTACCATCAATGGCGACACTCAGCAGTCTAATATTCAATATAAGGAATCTGCTCTAGGTCTATGACGCATATGCCCGAGTGCTTTTGATGCGGCCCGGAATTAATTTAGTTATCGCTCTCCAAAGGTTGCTTCAGACGCCAAATTCAGCCAAAAAGGGGGTGTTTCCCATACATTTTGGCATACGCGCCGCCAATTGTACCATCAATGGCGACACTCAGCAGTCTAATATTCATTACAAGGAATCTGTATAGAAGAACTTCTGGACGTTATGGTGTTTAAATCGATAGCAACTTTATGTACACTATTTACAGTCAGAAGAGGGACATCGAAGCTAGGCAGAAACGGTTGTAGCCGGCTCGTTCCCCCGCTGCTCGTGCTCATCTGGTGGTGCTCGAGCCTTGGCTTGTTCAGTCCGCTGTTTTGTCGTCTTCTAGACCGGACGTGGAAGTTTTTACACACTGCCCCCGAAATGAACTTTGTTCATTTTACACTTACTTGGTAGAAACTTCTAAAGGAAAAAGCAGTTGAATGGGTCTTTTCACAAATACTCTGCCGGGTAATCTGATGGTACCAGATCGTATTTTTCCGTCTCTTCCGATAGAAACTTCTTCAACCGTTCCCATCTGCCATCGCTGTCTCGGTAGTAAGTTGTCTTTGATTAGGACAAGGTCTCCGACTTTTATGTTGTGCGTCTTCGAGGTGATGGTTCTTTGCATATTTCTAGTTTCCAGTAAGTATTCTGTTGACCACCGTTTCCAGAATCTGTCCAGAACCTCTTCGCGGTGTTTCCACATTTGAAGAAGTTGATCTGCAGAAGTGTGGGTAACCTCTGTAAGTCCAAGTGTGGGGAAAGATGTCGGTCGTTTTCCCGTGAGGAAATTGGCTGGCGACAATGCCTCTGGTTCTCCTATGTCGTTGTAGACGTAGGTGAGGGGTCGTGAATTTATAACAGCCTCTACTTCTGTCAGTGCTGTGTGGAGTTCATCGGAGGTTAGACTCCTGCAGCCAAGGGCTTTTTTCAGCGACAGCTTGACCGAGCGGACGAGTCGTTCGTAAAACCCTCCCCACCATGGAGCCCGTTCGACGATGAATTTCCAGTGAATCTTGAAGGAACTCACTTGATTCGTGACTTCTTCGTCTCTAATAATGTTCCACAGTTTGTGCAGTTCCTTCTTACTTCTTTTGAATGTTAAGGCATTGTCCGTATAAATTATTTGTGGGATTCCTCTCCTCGATATAAATCGTCGAAAGGCGTGTAGGAAGGATGTTGCGGTCATGTCTTCTACGAGTTCCAGGTGTACCGCTCTGGTCACGGCGCAAGTGAACAAGGTTATATAAGCTTTCTGTGAGTTCGGCTTGCCTTTGACGAAGAGGGGGCCTGCGAAGTCAATCCCAGTCACCTCAAACGGATTGGCCTTTGTTACGCGATCGAGAGGTAACGGTGCGGTGACTTCAGAAGCTGGTCTTGAATTGTAACGTTGGCAGACAACGCATTCTTTGATCACCCGTCTTACCAACTGTCGACCAGAGATAATCCAGTAGCGTTCTCTGAGTTGTACAAGAGTATCATGCACTCCGGCGTGGAGGAGTCTTTGGTGTTCTTGAAGCACGATAAGCCGGCAGTATCGGTGTTCTTTTGGTAGAACAATTGGATGTCGCTCGCTATAGGATGCGTTGCTGTGTTGTAGTCGACCAGTAGCGCGTAGCAGGCCCTCGTGATCGACGAACAAAGGCATGTCCTTCAGTTTTGATCCCATAGGTAGTTTTTGAGCTCGCTGCGTGCACTTAATTTCTTGTTGGAATGATGCCCGTTGTACTCTTCGAATCCAATACAGCTCGGCTTCGTGAATTTCATCCGTAGTCAGCGGTCCTTTTCGGTCACTCTTGTGTCTCAGCTTGCGAGTGAACCTAAGGATCCAGGCTGTAGTTCGGTGAAGTCGCTGAATTGAACTGTAGTGGTTTTCATCTAGTATGGCCGGTTCAATTGGTGTTACAGTTTGCAAGACGTTCGCAGCTTTTTTCTCTTCCAACTCACAAGGGAATTCTTCCTTTGGTATCGTCCTCGGGGGCCACGTTGCTTCATTCATTGTAATCCAGGTGGGTCCTTTCCACCACAGCTGATTGGTAATTAGTTGCTCGGCAGATATTCCCCGTGTGATGAGATCCGCTGGATTGCCCTTTCCAGGACAGTGTCTCCAGTTTTGGTTTGTTATAGCTTGGATCTCGCGCACTCGATTCTGAACAAACTGCTTCCATCTGTTGGCGTCTCCGAGAATCCAGCACAACGCAATCATGGAATCCGTCCAAAAATGTGTATCCTTCAATTTCTCTTGAAAGTGAGTTCTGATGTGATCATAGATTCTCGCAGCCACGAGGCAAGCCAAAAGCTCTAGTCTTGCCAAGGTTACCTTTTTCAGTGGAGCCACTCGTGATTTGCAGAACATAAAGGTTGAACATGTTTCACCTGATATGTCCGTTGTGCACAGGTATGCTACAGCACCATAAGCCACAGTGCTGGCATCCGCGAAAATGGGTAGTACCGTTCCTTGTGCTGTTTCATTCATTTGATTTCTGTAAAACCGTGGTACAGCCACTTGACCCAGAAGGGGAAGTCCTTCACACCATCGATTCCACTCTTCTAGTATATCGTCGGTCAACGGGCTGTCCCAATCGATGTTCATACGCCAGAGTCGTTGGAAACAAAGTTTTGCAAGTATAGTGAAGGGTACCAGCATCCCAAGCGGGTCGTAAATTCTTGCCGTTGTCTGTAATACGGCTCGCTTGGTGTCTGTTCGGTTTTGGGAAAAGTTGACGACGTTGTCCGACGTAAATGACAATACGTCGGTGCTTGGTGTCCACGTGAGTCCAAGTACTTTTACGATACCTGGCAACTCTCCTAGCGATACCTGTTGACCCTGGTCTTCGTTGATTTTCTTTAAAACTTCTGGAGAGTTGGACGACCATTTGTGCAGTTTCATTGAGGCGAGTTCAAAAATTTCATTCGTCTCGGAGTAGATCTGTAGAGCTTGTTCTTCGTTGTCCGCGCCCGTTAATATGTCATCAACGTAGATCGATTTCAGAAGTTTCTCAGTGGTTTCAGGGTACTGTGGGTTCATGAGTCTCAGGTGATGTTGGACTGTTGCTGCTAGGAGAAAGGGACTCGACGTCGTGCCAAACGGGACTCTCGTCATTCTCCAGATTTCGATTTTTGGAAGTGGATGGTCTGCCTCTGGCTTGCTTTCAAACCACAAGAACCGCAAGGCATCTCTGTCCTTGCAGTTGATAGAAATCTGTAGGAATGCCTTCTCGATATCTGCGACGAGACCAATTTTATGTGTCCTGAAGTTTAGAAGTAGCCCCACTAAGTCAGCATTCAGATTTGGGCCGCTCTCTAGGTTTTCATTTAAGGACTTTGATCGATGGCCGTGCGACGAAGCATCAAAAACTACGCGGAGCTTGGTTGTTCGACTTTCCTTGACTACTGCTTGATGTGGCATGTAGTAGGTGACACCGCCACTGTCTTCGTTTTCTACTTTCTCCGCCATACTCTCTTTTCCATATTTTCTTATGGCTGAGTCATACGCAGACAAGATCTTTTCATTACGTCCGAGCCTTCTGGTGAGCTGCATCAGTCGTTTTTCAGCACCTTCCTTATTGTTCTGTAGGTGTACCAAAGGCTTCCAAGGAAGGGATACCTCGTAACGTTCTCCGTTGCTCGTTATCGTTTCTTTGAAGGACGTTAGTACGGAGTTGTTCGAACTATCGCTTTCGTCTTGCTTGACTCCTATAGCCTCCAGATCCCAGAATTTTCGTAGAATGTTTTCGGTGTTCCGCGTTACCGCTGACGTCCTGAGTGCGACCGTTTGGGAGTGTTGTAACACTGTGGAGCTTAGGCTCATGGGACCGTGCACAGTCCATCCGAGCGACGTCTCGATGGCCTTGATATTGCCGTTGAGTTTCGTGACTTGTCCAGTTACAAAATCCCAATAATGTTCAGCGCCGATTAAAATGTCAATATGGTTGGAATTGTCGTCGTTAGCGATAACCGCGATCGCATAATTCAGCTGACGTAGCTCCTGTATGACGTTGTTATCCGGTTGTGGCAGTCGTTGATCGCAAATTATGCTGGTTTCAAGAGCCTCAAGGTGGTAAGTATGTCCATCGTGTTTGCTTTGCAGAGTAATGAAGACCCTTCGAAAGTTCTTCTCCTGGTTATGTCCACCGAAATACCCTACTGCAAGTCGTTCGCTTCCCACAACCTTGCAGCCCAGTCTCCGAGATAAGTTTTCGGTTATAAAGGATCTCTGGCTACCGCCGTCAAACAATACTCTAGCCATCGCTTTGTTTTTGGTTCCAGAGGCCCACGCTTCGGCCGTTTGTAACAGCACTATCCTTTGGTCCGAAGTCTCAGTCGTTGATTATAGCTGTAACGGAGCTGTGCCAGCGACATTCTTTTGTCCGCCGTTCTTAAATTTGGGGTCGCACATCGTGGAAGCGCGTCGGCCTCGGCAGTGCCTACATGTGATTCTTCTTCGGCAGTTCTTAGACATGTGGTTCACAAGGGTGCAGCGGAAACATCTGCCGTGTTTCTGTAGCATCGTCTTCTTTTGTTCCAGTGAAACTGTCGAGGTGCACTCTTCCGTCTTGTGTTCTTTAGATTTGCAAATGAAGCACGGTGTTCTGAGATCCGTTTGTTGAAGTAGTGCAGACGATGATGGTTTAAAATTGTTCTGCTTATCAGGATACCTTTTACCTCCTGCCAGTGCATTCGTCTTTTTTGTCAGAGGGTGCTCCAATCTCGCAGGAGTATACGTTTGTTCTCGACTTTCGATTTCTACCTTCAAGGCTTGGAGTAACGATGTTAGCGCTGCAGGCTGTTCTCTAGGAACTCGCGCTCGCGCTCCTTCCTCATTTTGTTCTTGGGCGTTCCCTTCCTGTCGAATCGCCTCTCTGTTATAGTGAAGCATTATCTCTGAAGGAAGGAGTCTCACGAGGAGATGATGTAGCATCGAAGAGTAAGATTCTTCACTCACCCCGAGAGACTTGAGTCCACGTACATGGGCCTGCACATTATCGTAAAGACCTCGAAGTCCACGTACGTCTTGTGCAGAAGGTACCGGGTTAAGGTCAAGTAGCTTTT
Source organism: Ixodes scapularis (assembly GCF_016920785.2). Classification (NCBI taxonomy): domain Eukaryota; kingdom Metazoa; phylum Arthropoda; class Arachnida; order Ixodida; family Ixodidae; genus Ixodes; species Ixodes scapularis. The sequence goes on along the minus strand of NW_024609879.1, from coordinate 99,069,256 downwards.
CCATATGATCTTGTATGAGCCGTTTCTCGTTGCCGAATCGGCTAATAAGGATGTCTACTGCATCCTTGTAGCAGATGGACGTTGATGGGAGTCCGACGATGGCTGCAGCGGCTTCTCCCGTTAACGAAGTTCTCAAGTAATTGAACTTGTCGCAAGCTGTTAGTGCCTCGTTGTGATGAACTACTTGCTGAAATTGCTCCCAAAACGGTTGCCATTGTCGTTGTTGGCCGTTAAACTTGAGAAGCTCCAGTTTGGGAAGCTTTACCTTTAAGGTACTCGTCGGTTCTCCAATTCTTGCACTGTTTTCAGGGTTTGTTGTTTCGGTTGGGGTTCGTTGTTGTAGAGTTCGGATTGAGTAGTCCAACTGAGCCAGGTAGGTGACGGCGCGGTCGTTGTACTCGAATGCCCGGGTGTATTCTTGTTCCGCGTCGTCCCCCAGAAAAGGCTCGATGGCGACATCTGTTTCGGTCATTTGGGTATGCAGACTACCCAATCGCTGCCTGAGGATTTCGATGTCCCGTTCGATGATCGGATCACGTTGAAGAGCAGCGTCGATGTCTGGTATCAGCCTTGTCAGTTGGCTTCGTAGGGCCTTCCGTTTCAGTTTCAGACGATCCATGAGTAGTCGTCAGCCGTGGCTTGAATGGAACGTATCAGTAGTCCTGCGTTAGTTGCTGAAGATTCGGTAGTTCCCTAGTCCAGGTTCCTCTCGTTGCGTCTCGTTCCCGGGTTTCGGCACCATATAGAAGAACTTCTGGACGTTATGGTGTTTAAATCGATAGCAACTTTATGTACACTATTTACAGTCAGAAGAGGGACATCGAAGCTAGGCAGAAACGGTTGTAGCCGGCTCGTTCCCCCGCTGCTCGTGCTCATCTGGTGGTGCTCGAGCCTTGGCTTGTTCAGTCCGCTGTTTTGTCGTCTTCTAGACCGGACGTGGAAGTTTTTACAATCTGCTCTAGGTCTATGACACATATGCCCGAGTGCTTTTGACGCGGCCCAGAATTTATTTAGTTATCGCTCTCCAAAGGTTGCCTCAGACGCCAAAATCAGCCAGAAAAGGGGGCGTTTCCCACAAATTTTGGCATACGCGCCGCCAATTGTACCATCAATGGCGACACTCAGCAGTCTATATTTAATCATAAGGAATCTCCTCTAGGTCTATGACGAATATGCCCGAGTGCTTTTGAAGCGGCCCAGAATTTATTTAGTTATCACTCTCCAAAGGTTGCTTCAAACGCCAAAATCAGCCAAAAAGTGGGCGTTTCCCACAAATTTTGGCATACGCGCCGCCAATTGTACCATCAAGGGCGACACTCAGCAGTTCTATAATTAATTATAAGGAATCTCCTCTAGGTCTATGACGCATATGCCCGAGTGCTTTTGAAGCGGCCCGCAATTTATTTAGTTATCGCTCTCCAAAGGTTGCTACAGACGCCAAAATCAGCCAAAAAGGGGGCGTTTCCCACAAATTTTGGCATACGCGCCGCCAATTGTACCATCAATGGCGACACTCAGCAGTCTATAATTCATTATAAGGAATCTTCTCTAGGTCTATGACACATATGCCCGAGTGCTTTTGAAGCGGCCCGGAATTTATTTAGTTATCGCTCTCCAAAGGTTGCTTCAGACGCCAAAATCAACCAAAAAGGGGGCGTTTCCCACAAATTTTGGCATACGCGCCGCCAATTGTACCATCAATGGCGACACTCAGCAGTCTATAATTAATTATAAGGAATATCCTCTAGGTCTATGACGCATATGCCCGAGTGCTTTTGAAGCGGCCCGGAATTTATTTAGTTATCGCTCTCCAAAGGTTGCTTCAGACGCCAAAATCAGCCAAAAAGGGGGCGTTTCCCACAAATTTTGGCATACGCGCAGCCAATTGTACAATCAATGGCGACACTCAGCAGTCTATAATTCGTTATAAGGAATCTGCTCTAGGTCTATGACGCATATGCCCGAGTGCTTTTGAAGCGGCCCGCAATTTATTTAGTTATCGCTCTCCAAAGGTTGCTTCAGACGCCAAAATCAGCCAAAAAGGGGGCGTTTCCAACAAATTTTGGCATACGCGCCGCCAATTGTACCATCAATGGCGACACTCAGCAGTCTATAATTCATTATAAGGAATCTGCTCTAGGTCTATGACGCATATGCCCGAGTGCTTTTGAAGCGGCCCGGAATTTATTTAGTTATCGCTCTCCAAAGGTTGCTTCAGACGCCAAAATCAGCCAAAAAGGGGGCGTTTCCCACAAAATTTGGCATACGTGCCGCCAATTGTACCATCAATGGCGACACTCAGCAGTCTATAATTCATTATAAGGAATCTTCTCTAGGTCTATGAAGCATATGCCCGAGTGCTTTTGAAGCGGCCCGGAATTTATTTAGTTATCGCTCTCCAAAGGTTGCTTCAGACGCCAAAATCAGCCAAAAAGGGGGCGTTTCCCACAAATTTTGGCATACGTGCCGCCAATTGTACCATCAATGGCGACACTCAGCAGTCTATAATTCATTATAAGGAATCTGCTCTAGGTGTATGACGCATATGCCCGAGTGCTTTTGAAGCGGCCCGGAATTTATTTAGTTATCGCTCTCCAAAGGGTGCTTCAGACGCCAAAATCAGCCAAAAAGGGGGCGTTTCCCACAAATTTTGGCATACGCGCCGCCAATTGTACCATCAATGGCGACACTCAGCAGTCTATAATTAATTATAAGGAAACTCCTCTAGGTCTACGACGCATATGCCCGAGTGCTTTGGAAGCGGCCCGGAATTTATTTAGTTATCGCTCTCCAAAGGTTGCCTCAGACGTCAAAATCACCCAAAAAGGGGGCGTTTCCCACAAATTTGGGCATATGCGCCGCCAATTGTACCATCAATGGCGACACTCAGCAGTCTATAATTCATTATAAGGAATCTGCTCTAGGTCTATGACGCATATCCCCGAGTGCTTTTGAAGCGGCCCAAAATTTATTTAGTTATCGCTCTCCAAAGGTTGCTTCAGACGCCAAAATCAGCCAAAAAGGGGGCGTTTCCAACAAATTTTGGCATACGCGCCGCCAATTGTACCATCAATGGCGACACTCAGCAGTCTATAATTCATTATAAGGAATCTGCTCTAGGTCTATGACGCATATGCCCGAGTGCTTTTGAAGCGGCCCGGAATTTATTTAGTTATCGCTCTCCAAAGGTTGCTTCAGACGCCAAAATCAGCCAAAAAGGGGGCGTTTCCCACAAAATTTGGCATACGTGCCGCCAATTGTACCATCAATGGCGACACTCAGCAGTCTATAATTCATTATAAGGAATCTTCTCTAGGTCTATGAAGCATATGCCCGAGTGCTTTTGAAGCGGCCCGGAATTTATTTAGTTATCGCTCTCCAAAGGTTGCTTCAGACGCCAAAATCAGCCAAAAAGGGGGCGTTTCCCACAAATTTTGGCATACGTGCCGCCAATTGTACCATCAATGGCGACACTCAGCAGTCTATAATTCATTATAAGGAATCTGCTCTAGGTGTATGACGCATATGCCCGAGTGCTTTTGAAGCGGCCCGGAATTTATTTAGTTATCGCTCTCCAAAGGGTGCTACAGACGCCAAAATCAGCCAAAAAGGGGGCGTTTCCCACAAATTTTGGCATACGCGCCGCCAATTGTACCATCAATGGCGACACTCAGCAGTCTATAATTAATTATAAGGAAACTCCTCTAGGTCTACGACGCATATGCCCGAGTGCTTTGGAAGCGGCCCGGAATTTATTTAGTTATCGCTCCCCAAAGGTTGCCTCAGACGTCAAAATCACCCAAAAAGGGGGCGTTTCCCACAAATTTGGGCATATGCGCCGCCAATTGTACCATCAATGGCGACACTCAGCAGTCTATAATTCATTATAAGGAATCTGCTCTAGGTCTATGACGCATATCCCCGAGTGCTTTTGAAGCGGCCCAAAATTTATTTAGTTATCGCTCTCCAAAGGTTGCTGCAGACGCCAAAATCAGCCAAAAAGGGGGCGTTTCCCACAAATTTTGGCATACGCGCCGCCAATTGTACCATCAATGGCGACACTCAGCAGTCTAATATTAATTATAAGGAATCTGCTTTAGGTCTATGACGCATATGCCCGAGTGCTTTTGAAGCGGCCCAGAATTTATTTAGTTATCGCTCTCCAAAGGTTGCTTCTGACGCCAAAATCAGCCAAAAAGGGGGCGTTTCCCACAAATTTTGGCATACGCGCCGGCAATTGTACCATGAATGGCGACACTCAGCAGTCTATAATTCATTATAAGGAATCTGCTCTAGGTCTATGACGCATATGCTCGAGTGCTTTTGAAGTAGCCCGGAATTTATTTAGTTATCGCTCTCCAAAGGTTGCTTCAGACGCCAAAATCAGCCAAAAAGGGGGCGTTTCCCACAAACTTTGGCATACGCGCCGCCAATTGTGCCATCAATGGCGACACTCAGCAGTCTATAATTCATTATAAGGAATCTGCTCTAGGTCTATGACGCATATGCCCGAGTGCTTTTGAAGCAGCCCGGAATTTATTTAGTTATCGCTCTCCAAAGGTTGCTTCAGACGCCAAAATCAGCCAAAAAGGGGGCGTTTCCCACAAATTTTGGCATACGCGCCGCCAATTGTACAATGAATGGCGACACTCAGCAGTCTATAATTAATTATAAGGAATATCCTCTAGGTCTATGACGCATATGCCCGAGTGCTTTTGAAGCGGCCCGGAATTTATTTAGTTATCGCTCTCCAAAGGTTGCCTCAGACGCCAAAATCAGCCAAAAAGGGGGCGTTTCCCACAAATTTTGGCATACGCGCCGCCAATTGTACCATCAATGGCGACACTCAGCAGTCTGTATTTAATCATAAGGAATCTCCTCTAGGTCTATGACGAATATGCCCGAGTGCTTTTGAAGCGGCCCAGAATTTATTTAGTTATCACTCTCCAAAGGTTGCTTCAAACGCCAAAATCAGCCAAAAAGTGGGCGTTTCCCACAAATTTTGGCATACGCGCCGCCAATTGTACCATCAATGGCGACACTCAGCAGTCTATAATTAATTATAAGGAATCTCCTCTAGGTCTATGACGCATATGCCCGAGTGCTTTTGAAGTGGCCTGGAATTTATTTAGTTATCGCTTTCCAAAGGTTGCTTCAGATGCAAAAATCAGCCAAAAAGAGGGCGTTTCCTACAAATTTTGGCATACGCGCCGCCAATTGTACCCTCAATGGCGACACTCAGCAGTCTAATATTAATTATAAGGAATCTGCTCTAGGTCTATGACGCATATGCCCGAGTGCTTTTGAAGCGGCCCGCAATTTATTTAGTTATCGCTCTCCAAAGGTTGCTTCAGACGCCAAAATCAGCCAAAAAGGGGGCGTTTCCCACAAATTTTGGCATACGCGCCGCCAATTGTACCATCAATGGCGACACTCAGCAGTCTATAATTCATTATAAGGAATCTGCTCTGGGTCTATGATGCATATGCCCGAGTGCTTTTGAAGCGGCACGGCATTTATTTAGTTATCGCTCTGCAAAGGTTGCTTCAGACGCCAAAATCAGCCTAAAAGGGGGCGTTTCCCACAAATTTTGGCATACGCGTCGCCAATTGTACCATCAATGGCGACACTCAGCAGACTATAATTCATTATAAGGAATCTTCTCTAGGGCTATGACGCATATGCCCAAGTGCTTTTGAAGCGGCCCGGAATTTATTTAGTTATCGCTCTCCAAAGGTTGCTTCAGACGCCAAAATCAACCAAAAAGGGGGCGTTTCCCACAAATTTTGGCATACGCGCCGCCAATTGTACCATCAATGGCGACACTCAGCAGTCTATAATTAATTATAAGGAATATCCTCTAGGTCTATGACGCATATGCCCGAGTGCTTTTGAAGCGGCCCGGAATTTATTTAGTTATCGCTCTCCAAAGGTTGCTTCAGACGCCAAAAACAGCCAAAAAGGGGGCGTTTCCCACAAATTTTGGCATACGCGCAGCCAATTGTACCATCAATGGCGACACTCAGCAGTCTATAATTCGTTATAAGGAATCTGCTCTAGGTCTATGACGCATATGCCCGAGTGCTTTTGAAGCGGCCCGCAATTTATTTAGTTATCGCTCTCCAAAGGTTGCTTCAGACGCCAAAATCAGCCAAAAAGGGGGCGTTTCCCACAAATTTTGGCATACGCGCCGCCAATTGTACCATCAATGGCGACACTCAGCAGTCTATAATTAATTATAAGGAATATCCTCTAGGTCTATGACGCATATGCCCGAGTGCTTTTGAAGCGGCCCGGAATTTATTTAGTTATCGCTCTCCAAAGGTTGCTTCAGACGCCAAAATCAGCCAAAAAGGGGGCGTTTCCCACAAATTTTGGCATACGCGCAGCCAATTATACCATCAATGGCGACACTCAGCAGTCTATAATTCGTTATAAGGAACCTGCTCTAGGTCTATGACGCATATGCCCGAGTGCTTTTGAAGCGGCCCGCAATTTATTTAGTTATCGCTCTCCAAAGGTTGCTTCAGACGCCAAAATCAGCCAAAAAGGGGGCGTTTCCCACAAATTTTGGCATACGCGCCGCCAATTGTACCATCAATGGCGACACTCAGCAGTCTATAATTCATTATAAGGAATCTGCTCTGGGTCTATGACGCATATGCCCGAGTGCTTTTGAAGCGGCCCGGAATTTATTTAGTTATCGCTCTCCAAAGGTTGCTTCAGACGCCAAAATCAGCCAAAAAGGGGATGTTTCCCACAAATTTTGGCATACGCGCCACCAATTGTACCATCGATGTCGACACTCAGCACTCTAATATTCATTATAAGGAATCTGCTCTAGGTCTGCGACGCATATGCCCGAGGGCTTTGGAAGCGGCCCGGAATTTATTTAGTTATAGCTCTCCAAAGGTTGCCTCAGACGCCAAAATCAACCAAAAAGGGGGCGTTTCCCTCAAATTTTGGCATACGCGCCGCCAATTATACCATCAATGGCGACACTCTGCAGTCTATAATTCATTATAAGGAATCTGCTCTAGGTCTATGACGCATATGCCCGAGTGCTTTTGAAGCGGCCCGGAATTTATTTAGTTATCGCTCTCCAAAGGTTGCTTCAGACGCCAAAATCAGCCAAAAAGGGGGCGTTTCCCACAAATTTTGGCATACGCGCAGCCAATTATACCATCAATGGCGACACTCAGCAGTCTATAATTCGTTATAAGGAACCTGCTCTAGGTCTATGACGCATATGCCCGAGTGCTTTTGAAGCGGCACGGAATTTATTTATTTATCGCTCTGCAAACGTTGCTTCAGACGCCAAAATCGGCCTAAAAGGGTGGCGTTTCCCACAAATTTTGGCATACGCGTCGCCAATTGTACCATCAATGGCGACACTCAACAGTATATAACTCATTATAAGGAATCTTCTCTAGGTCTATGACGCATATGCCCGAGTGCTTTTGAAGCGGCCCGGAATTTATTTAGTTATCGCTCTCCAAAGGTTGCTTCAGACGACAAAATCAGCCAAAAAGGGGATGTTTCCCACAAATTTTGGCATACGCGCCACCAATTGTACCATCGATGTCGACACTCAGCACTCTAATATTCATTATAAGGAATCTGCTCTAGGTCTACGACGCATATGCCCGAGGGCTTTGGAAGCGGCCCGGAATTTATTTAGTTATAGCTCTCCAAAGGTTGCCTCAGACGCCAAAATCAACCAAAAAGGGGGCCGTTTCCCTCAAATTTTGGCATACGCGCCGCCAATTATACCATCAATGGCGACACTCTGCAGTCTATAATTCATTATAAGGAATCTGCTCTAGGTCTATGACGCATATGCCCGAGTGCTTTTGAAGCGGCCCGGAATTTATTTAGTTATCGCTCTCCAAAGGTTGCTTCAGACGCCAAAATCAGCCAAAAAGGGGGCGTTTCCCACAAAATTTGGCATACGTGCCGCCAATTGTACCATCAATGGCGACACTCAGCAGTCTATAATTCATTATAAGGAATCTTCTCTAGGTCTATGACGCATATGGCCGAGTGCTTTTGAAGCGGCCCGGAATTTATTTAGTTATCGCTCTCCAAAGGTTGCTTCAGACGCCAAAATCAGCCAAAAAGGGGGCGTTTCCCACAAATTTTGGCATACGTGCCGCCAATTGTACCATCAATGGCGACACTCAGCAGTCTATAATTCATTATAAGGAATCTGCTCTAGGTGTATGACGCATATGCCCGAGTGCTTTTGAAGCGGCCCGGAATTTATTTAGTTATCGCTCTCCAAAGGTTGCTTCAGACGCCAAAATCAGCCAAAAAGGGGGCGTTTCCCACAAATTTTGGCATACGCGCCGCCAATTGTACCATCAATGGCGACACTCAGCAGTCTATAATTAATTATAAGGAAACTCCTCTAGGTCTACGACGCATATGCCCGAGTGCTTTGGAAGCGGCCCGGAATTTATTTAGTTATCGCTCTCCAAAGGTTGCCTCAGACGTCAAAATCACCCAAAAAGGGGGCGTTTCCCTCAAATTTGGGCATATGCGCCGCCAATTGTACCATCAATGGCGACACTCAGCAGTCTATAATTCATTATAAGGAATCTGCTCGAGGTCTATGACGCATATCCCCGAGTGCTTTTGAAGCGGCCCAAAATTTATTTAGTTATCGCTCTCCAAAGGTTGCTGCAGACGCCAAAATCAGCCAAAAAGGGGGCGTTTCCCACAAATTTTGGCATACGCGCCGCCAATTGTACCATCAATGGCGACACTCAGCAGTCTAATATTAATTATAAGGAATCTGCTCTAGGTCTATGACGCATATGCCCGAGTGCTTTTGAAGCGGCCCAGAATTTATTTAGTTATCGCTCCCCAAAGGTTGCTTCTGACGCCAAAATCAGCCAAAAAGGGGGCGTTTCCCACAAATTTTGGCATACGCGCCGCCAATTGTACCATCAATGGCGACACTCAGCAGTCTATAATTCATTATAAGGAATCTGCTCTAGGTCTATGACGCATATGCCCGAGTGCTTTTGAAGCAGCCCGGAATTTATTTAGTTATCGCTCTCCAAAGGTTGCTTCAGACGGCAAAATCAGCCAAAAAGGGGGCGTTTCCCACAAATTTTGGCATACGCGCCGCCAATTGTACCATCAATGGCGACACTCAGCAGTCTAATATTCATTATAAGGAATCTGCTCTAGGTCTATGACGCATATGCCCGAGTGCTTTTCAAGCGGCCCGGAATTTATTTAGTTATCGTTCTCCAAAGGTTGCTTCAGACACCAAAATCAGCCAAAAAGGGGGCGTTTCCCACAAATTTTGGCATGGGGGCGTTTCCCACAAATTTTGGCATACGCGCCGCCAATTGTACAATCAATGGCGACACTCAGCAGTCTATAATTAATTATAAGGAATATCCTCTAGGTCTATGACGCATGTGCCCAAGTGCTTTTGAAGCGGCCCGGAATTTATTTAGTTATCGCTCTCCAAAGGTTGCCTCAGACGCCAAAATCAGCCAAAAAGGGGGCGTTTCCCACAAATTTTGGCATACGCGCCGCCAATTGTACCAGCAATGGCGACACTCAGCAGTCTATATTTAATCATAAGGAATCTCCTCTAGGTCTATGACGAATATGCCCGAGTGCTTTTGAAGCGGCCCAGAATTTATTTAGTTATCACTCTCCAAAGGTTGCTTCAAACGCCAAAATCAGCCAAAAAGTGGGCGTTTCCCACAAATTTTGGCATACGCGCCGCCAATTGTACCTTCAATGGCGACACTCAGCAGTCTAATATTAATTATAAGGAATCTGCTCTAGGTCTATGACGCATATGCCCGAGTGCTTTTGAAGCGGCCCGCAATTTATTTAGTTATCTCTCTCCAAAGGTTGCTTCAGACGCCAAAATCAGCCAAAAAGAGGGCGTTTCCCACAAATTTTGGCATACGCGCCGCCAATTGTACCATCAATGGCGACACTCAGCAGTCTATAATTCATTATAAGGAATCTGCTCTGGGTCTATGATGCATATGCCCGAGTGCTTTTGAAGCGGCACGGCATTTATTTAGTTATCGCTCTGCAAAGGTTGCCTCAGACGCCAAAATCAGCCTAAAAGGGGGCGTTTCCCACAAATTTTGGCATACGCGTCGCCAATTGTACCATCAATGGCGACACTCAGCAGTCTATAATTCATTATAAGGAATCTTCTCTAGGTCTATGATGCATATGCCCGAGTGCTTTTGAAGCGGCCCGGAATTTATTTAGTTATCGCTCTCCAAAGGTTGCTTCAGACGCCAAAATCAACCAAAAAGGGGGCGTTTCCCACAAATTTTGGCATACGCGCCGCCAATTGTACCATCAATGGCGACACTCAGCAGTCTATAATTAATTATAAGGAATATCCTCTAGGTCTATGACGCATATGCCCGAGTGCTTTTGAAGCGGCCCGGAATTTATTTAGTTATCGCTCTCCAAAGGTTGCTTCAGATGCCAAAAACAGCCAAAAAGGGGGCGTTTCCCACAAATTTTGGCATACGCGCAGCCAATTGTACCATCAATGGCGACACTCAGCAGTCTATAATTCGTTATAAGGAATCTGCTCTAGGTCTATGACGCATATGCCCGAGTGCTTTTGAAGCGACCCGCAATTTATTTAGTTATCGCTCTCCAAAGGTTGCTTCAGACGCCAAAATCAGCCAAAAAGGGGGCGTTTCCCACAAATTTTTGCATACGCGCCGCCAATTGTACCATCAATGGCGACACTTAGCAGTCTATAATTCATTATGAGGAATCTGCTCTAGGTCTATGACGCATATGCCCGAGTGCTTTTGAAGTGGCCCAGAATTTATTTAGTTATCGCTCTCCAAACGTTGCGTCAGACGCCAAAATCAGCCAAAAAGGGGCGTTTCCCACAAATTTTGGCATACGCGCCGCCAATTGTACCATCAATGGCGACACTCAGCAGTCTATAATTCATTATAAGGAATCTGCTCTAGGTCTATGACGCATATGGCCGAGTGCTTTTGAAGCGGAACGGAATTTATTTAGTTTTCGCTCTCCAAAAATTGCTTCAGACGCCAAAATCAGCCAAAAAGGGGGCGTTTCCCACAAATTTTGGCATACGCGCCGCCAATTGTACCATCAGTGGCGACACTCAGCAGTCTACAATTCATTATAAGGAATCTGCTCTAGGTCTATAACGCATATGCCTGAGTGCTTTTGAAGCGGCCCAGAATGTATTTAGTTATCGCTCTCCAAAGGTTGCTTCAGACGCCAAAATCAGCCGAAAAGGGGGTGTTTCCCACAAATTTTGGCATACGCGCCGCCAATTGTACCATCAATGGCGACGCTCAGCAGTCTAATATTCATTATAAGGAATCTGCTCTAGGTCTATGATGCATATGCCCGAGTGCTTTTGAAGCGGCCTGGAATTTTTTTAGTTATTGCTCTCCAAAGGTTGCTTCAGACGCCAAAATCAGCCAAAAAGGGGGCGTTTCCACAAATTTTGGCATGCGTGCCGCCAATTGTACCATCAATGGCGACACTCACCAGTCTAATATTCATTATAAGGAATCTGCTTTAGGACTATGACGCATATGCCCGAGTGCTTTTGAAGCGGCCTGGAATTTATTTAGTTATCGCTCTCCAAAGATGGCTTCAGACGCCAAAATCAGCCAAAAAGGGGGCGTTTCCCACAAATTTTGGCATACGTGCTGCCAATTGTACCATCAATGGCGACACTCAGCAGTCTAATATTCATTATAAGGAATCTGCTCTAGGTCTATGATGCATATGCCCGAGTGCTTTTGACGCGGCCTGGAATTTATTTAGTTATCGCTCTCCAAAGGTTGCTTCAGACGCCAAAATCAGCCAAAAAGGGGGCGTTTCCCACAAATTTTGGCATACGCGCCGCCAATTGCATCATCAATGGCGACACTCAGCAGTCTATAATTCATTATAAGGAATCTGCTCTAGGTCTATGACGCATATGCCCGAGTGCTTTTGAAGCGGCCCAGAATGTATTTAGTTATCGCTCTGCAAAGGTTGCTTCAGACGCCAAAATCAGCCAAAAAGGGGGCGTTTCCTACAAATTTTGGCATACGCGCCGCCAATTGTACCATCAATGGCGACGCTCAGCAGTCTAATATTCATTATAAGGAATCTGCTCTAGGTCTATGACGCATATGCCCGAGTGCTTTTGAAGCGGTCCGGAATTTATTTAGTTATCGCTCTCCAAAGGTTGCTTCAGACGCCAAAATCAGCCAAAAAGGGGGCGTTTCCGACAAATTTTGGCATACGCGCCGCCAATTGTACCGTCAATGGCGACACTCAGCAGTCTATAATTCATTATAAGGAATCTTCTCTAGGTCTATGACGCATATGCCCGAGTGCTTTTGAAGCGGCCCGGAATTTATTTAGTTATCGCTCTCCAAAGGTTGCCTCAGACGCCAAAATCAGCCAAAACGGGGACGTTTATCACAGATTTTGGCATACGCGCCGCCAATTGCACCATCATTGGCGACACTCAGCAGTCTATAAATAATTATAAGGAATCTCCTCTAGGTCTATGACGCATATGCCCGAGTGCTTTTGAAGCGGAACGGAATTTATTTAGTTATCGCTCTCCAAAAATTGCTTCAGACGCCAAAATCAGCCAAAAAGGGGGCGTTTCCCACAAATTTTGGCATACGCGCCGCCAATTGTACCATCAGTGGCGACACTCAGCAGTCTACAATTCATTATAAGGAATCTGCTCTAGGTCTATAACGCATATGAATGAGTGCTTTTGAAGCGGCCCAGAATGTATTTAGTTATCGCTCTCCAAAGGTTGCTTCAGACGCCAAAATCAGCCGAAAAGGGGGTGTTTCCCACAAATTTTGGCATACGCGGCCGCCAATTGTACCATCAATGGCGGCGCTCAGCAGTCTAATATTCATTATAAGGAATCTGCTCTAGGTCTATGATGCATATGCCCGAGTGCTTTTGAAGCGGCCTGGAATTTATTTAGTTATTGCTCTCCAAAGGTTGCTTCAGACGCCAAAATCAGCCAAAAAGGGGGCGTTTCCACAAATTTTGGCATGCGTGCCGCCAATTGTACCATCAATGGCGACACTCACCAGTCTAATATTCATTATAAGGAATCTGCTCTAGGACTATGACGCATATGCCCGAGTGCTTTTGAAGCGGCCTGGAATTTATTTAGTTATCACTCTCCAAAGATGGCTTCAGACGCCAAAATCAGCCAAAAAGGGGGCGTTTCCCACAAATTTTGGCATACGTGCCGCCAATTGTACCATCAATGGCGACACTCAGCAGTCTAATATTCATTATAAGGAATCTGCTCTAGGTCTATGATGCATATGCCCGAGTGCTTTTGAAGCGGCCTGGAATTTATTTAGTTATCGCTCTCCAAAGGTTGCTTCGGATGCCAAAATCAGCCGAAAAGGGGGCGTTTTCCACAAATGTTTGCATACGCGCCGCCAATTGTACCATCAATGGCGACACTTAGCAGTCTATAATTCATTATGAGGAATCTGCTCTAGGTCTATGACGCATATGCCCGAGTGCTTTTGAAGCGGCCCGGAATTTATTTAGTTATCGCTCTCCAAAGGTTGCTTCAGACGCCAAAATCAGCCAAAAAGGGGGCGTTTCCCACAAATTTTGGCATACGCGCCGCCAATTGTACCATTAATGGCGACACTCAGCAGTCTAATATTAATTGTAAGGAATCTGCTCTAGGTCTATGACGCATATGCCCGAGTGCTTTTGAAGCGGCCCAGAATTTATTTAGTTATCACTCTCCAAAGATGGCTTCAGACGCCAAAATCAGCCAAAAAGGGGGCGTTTCCCACAAATTTTGGCATACGTGCCGCCAATTGTACCATCAATGGCGACACTCAGCAGTCTAATATTCATTATAAGGAATCTGCTCTAGGTCTATGATGCATATGCCCGAGTGCTTTTGAAGCGGCCTGGAATTTATTTAGTTATCGCTCTCCAAAGGTTGCTTCGGATGCCAAAATCAGCCGAAAAGGGGGCGTTTTCCACAAATTTTTGCATACGCGCCGCCAATTGTACCATCAATGGCGACACTTAGCAGTCTATAATTCATTATGAGGAATCTGCTCTAGGTCTATGACGCATATGCCCGAGTGCTTTTGAAGCGGCCCGGAATTTATTTAGTTATCGCTCTCCAAAGGTTGCTTCAGACGCCAAAATCAGCCAAAAAGGGGGCGTTTCCCACAAATTTTGGCATACGCGCCGCCAATTGTACCATTAATGGCGACACTCAGCAGTCTAATATTAATTGTAAGGAATCTGCTCTAGGTCTATGACGCATATGCCCGAGTGCTTTTGAAGCGGCCCAGAATTTATTTAGTTATCGCTCTCCAAAGGTTGCTTCTGACGCCAAAATAAGCCAAAAAGGGGGCGTTTCCCACAAATTTTGGCATATGCGCCGCCAATTGTACCATCAATGGCGACACTCAGCAGTCTATAATTTATTACAAGGGATCTGCTCTAGGTCTATGATGCATATGCCCGAGTGCTTTTGAAGCGGCCCGGAATTTATTTAGTAATCGCTCTCCAAAGGTTGCTTCAGACGCCAAAATCAGCCAAAAAGGGGGCGTTTCCCACAAATTTTGGCATACGCGCCGCCAATTGTACCATCAATGGGGACACTCAGCAGTCTAATATTCATTATAAGGAATCTGCTCTAGGTCTATGACGCATATGCCCGAGTGCTTTTGAAGCGGCCCGGAATTTATTTAGTTATCGCTCTCCAAAGGTTGCTTCAGACGCCAAAATCAGCCAAAAAGGGGGCGTTTCCCACAAATTTTGGCATACGCGCCGCCAATAGTACCATCAATGGCGACACTCAGCAGTCTAATATTCATTATAAGGAATCTGCTCTAGGTCTACGATGCATATGCCCGAGTGCTTTGGAAGCGGCCCGGAATTTATTTAGTTATCACTCTCCAAAGGTTGCCTCAGACGCCAAAATAAACCAAAAAGGGGGCGTTTTCCACAAATTTGGGCATACGCGCCGCCAATTGTACCATCAATGGCGACACTCAGCAGTCTATAATTCATTATAAGGAATCTGCTCTAGGTCTGTGACGCATATGCCCGAGTGCTTTTGAAGCGGCCGAGAATTTTTTTAGTTATCGCTCTCTAAAGGTTGCTTCAGACGCCAAAATCAGCCAAAAAGGGGGCGTTTCCCACAAATTTTGGCATACGCGCCACCAATTGTACCATCAATGGCGACACTCAGCAGTCTATATTTCATTATAAGGAATCTTCTCTAGGTCTATAACGCATATGCCCGAGTGCTTTTGAAACGGCCCGGAGTTTATTTAGTTATCGCTCTCCAAAGGTTGCTTCAGACGCCAAAATCAGCCAAAAAGGGGGCGTTTCCCACAAATTTTGGCATACGCGCCGCCAATTGTACCATCAATGGCGACACTCAGCAGTCTATAATTGATTATAAGGAATCTGCTCTAGGTCTATGACGCATATGCCCAAGTGCTTTTGAAGCGGCCCGGAATTTATTTAGTTATCGCTCTCCAAAGGTTGCTTCAGACGCCAAAATCAGCTAAAAAGGGGGCGTTTCCCACAAATTTTGGCATACGCGCCGCCAATTGTACCATCAATGGCGACACTCAGCAGTCTAATATTAATTATAAGGAATCTGTTCTAGGTCTATGACGCATATGCCCGAGTGCTTTTGAAGCGGCCCAGAATTTATTTAGTTATCGCTATCCAAAGGTTGCTTCTGATGCCAAAATCAGCCAAAAAGGGGGCGTTTCCCACAAACTTTGGCATACGCGCCGCCAATTGTACCATCAATGGCGACACTCAGCAGTCTATAATTCATTATAAGGAATCTGCTCTAGGTCTATGACGCATATGCCCTAGTGCTTTTGAAGCGGCCCAGAATTTATTTAGTTATCGCTCTCCAAACGTTGCTTCAGACGCCAAAATCAGCCAAAAAGGGGCGTTTCCCACAAATTTTGGCATACGCGCCGCCAATTGTACCATCAATGGCGACACTTAGCAGTCTATATATCATTATGAGGAATCTGCTCTAGGTCTATGACGCATATGCCCGAGTGCTTTTGAAGCGGCCCAGAATTTATTTAGTTATCGCTCTCCAAACGTTGCTTCAGACGCCAAAATCAGCCAAAAAGGGGCGTTTCCCACAAATTTTGGCATACGCGCTGCCAATCGTACCATCAATGGCGACACTCAGCAGTCTATAATTCATTATAAGGAACCTGCTCTAGGTCTATGATGCATATGCCCGAGTGCTTTTGAAGCGGCCCGGAATTTATTTAGTTATCGCTCTTCAAATGTTGCTTCAGACCACAAAATCAGCCAAAAAGGGGGTGTTTCCCACAAATTTTGGCATACGCGCCGCCAATTGTACCATCAATGGCGACGCTCAGCAGTCTAATATTCATTATAAGGAATCTGCTCTAGGTCTATGATGCATATGCCCGAGTGCTTTTGAAGCGGCCCGGAATTTATTTAGTTATCGCTCTCCAAAGGTTGCTTGAGACGCCAAAATCAGCCGAAAAGGGGGCATTTCCCACAAATTTTGGCATACGCGCCGCCAATTGTACCATCAATGGCGACACTCAGCAGTCTATAATTCATTATAAGGAATCTTCTCTAGGTCTATGACGCATATGCCCGAGTGCTTTTTAAGCGGCCCGGAATTGATTTAGTTATCGCTCTCCAAAGGTTGCTTCAGACGCCAAAATCAGCCAAAAAGGGGGCGTTTCCCACAAATTTTGGCATACGCGCCGCCAATTGTACCATCAATGGCGACACTCAGCAGTCTATAATTCATTATAAGGAATCTGCTCTAGGTCTATGACGCATATACCCAAGTGCTTTTGAAGCGGCCCGGAATTTATTTAGTAATCACTCTCCAAAGGTTGCTTCAGACGCCAAAATCAGCCAAAATGGGGGCGTTTCCCACAAATTTTGGCATACGCGCCGCCAATTGTACCATCAATGGGGACACTCAGCAGTCTAATATTCATTATAAGGAATCTGCTCTAGGTCTATGACGCATATGCCCGAGTGCTTTTGAAGCGGCCCGGAATTTATTTAGTTATCATCAAAGGTTGCTTCAGACGCCAAAATCAGCCAAAAAGGGGGCGTTTCCCACAAATTTTTGCATACGTGCCGCCAATTGTACCATCAATGGCGACACTTAGCAGTCTATAATTCATTATGAGGAATCTGCTCTAGGTCTATGACGCATATGCCCGAGTGCTTTTGAAGCGGACCAGAATTTATTTAGTTATCGCTCTCCAAACGTTGCTTCAGACGCCAAAATCAGCCAAAAAGGGGCGTTTCTCACAAATTTTGGCATACGCGCCGCCAATCGTACCATCAATGGCGACACTCAGCAGTCTATAATTCCTTATAAGGAACCTGCTCTAGGTCTATGATGCATACGCCCGAGTGCTTTTGATGCGGCCCGGAATTTATTGTTATCGCGCTCCAAATGTTGCTTCAGACGCCAAAATCAGCCAAAAAGGGGCGTTTCCCACAAATTTTGGCATACGCGCCGCCAATTGTACCATCAATGGCGACACTCAGCAGTCTATAATTCATTATAAGGAATCTGCTCTAGGTCTATGACGCATATGCCCGAGTGCTTTTGAAGCGGTCCGGAAATATTTAGTTATCGCTCTCCAAATGTTGCTTCAGACGCCAAAATCAGCTAAAAAGGGGGCGTTTCCCACAAATTTTGGCATACGCGCCGCCAATTGTACCATCAATGGCGACACTCAGCAGTATAATATTAATTATAAGGAATCTGCTCTAGGTCTATGACGCATATGCCCGAGTGCTTTTGAAGCGGCCCAGAATTTATTTAGTTATCGCTCTCCAAAGGTTGCTTCTGACGCCAAAATCAGCCAAAAAGGGGGCGTTTCCCACAAATTTTGGCATATGCGCCGCCAATTGTACCATCATTGGCGACACTCAGCAGTCTATAATTTATTACAAGGGATCTGCTCTAGGTCTATGACGCATATGCCCGAGTGCTTTTGAGGCGGCCCGGAATTTATTTAGTAATCGCTCTCCAAAGGTTGCTTCAGACGCCAAAATCAGCCAAAAAGGGGGCGTTTCCCACAAATTTTGGCATACGCGCCGCCAATTGTACCATCAATGGGGACACTCAGCAGTCTAATATTCATTATAAGGAATCTGCTCTAGGTCTATGACGCATATGCCCGAGTGCTTTTGAAGCGGCCCGGAATTTATTTAGTTATCGCTCTCCAAAGGTTGCTTCAGACGCCAAAATCAGCCAAAAAGGGGGCGTTTCCCACAAATTTTGGCATACGCGCCGCGAATTGTACCATCAATGGCGACACTCAGCAGTCTAATATTCATTATAAGGAATCTGCTCTAGGTCTACGATGCATATGCCCGAGTGCTTTGGAAGCGGCCCGGAATTTATTTAGTTATCACTCTCCAAATGTTGCCTCAGACACCAAAATAAACCAAAAAGGGGGCGTTTTCCACAAATTTGGGCATACGCGCCGCCAATTGTACCATCAATGGCGACACTCAGCAGTCTATAATTCATTATAAGGAATCTGCTCTAGGTCTGTGACGCATATGCCCGAGTGCTTTTGAAGCGGCCGAGAATTTTTTTAGTTATCGCTCTCTAAAGGTTGCTTCAGACGCCAAAATCAGCCAAAAAGGGGGCGTTTCCCACAAATTTTGGCATACGCGCCACCAATTGTACCATCAATGGCGACACTCAGCAGTCTATAATTCATTATAAGGAATCTTCTCTAGGTCTATAACGCATATGCCCGAGTGCTTTTGAAACGGCCCGGAGTTTATTTAGTTATCGCTCTCCAAAGGTTGCTTCAGACGCCAAAATCAGCCAAAAAGGGGGCGTTTCCCACAAATTTTGGCATACGCGCCGCCAATTGTACCATCAATGGCGACACTCAGCAGTCTATAATTCATTATAAGGAATCTGCTCTAGGTCTATGACGCATATGCCCAAGTGCTTTTGAAGCGGCCCGGAATTTATTTAGTTATCGCTCTCCAAAGGTTGCTTCAGACGCCAAAATCAGCTAAAAAGGGGGCGGTCCCACAAATTTTGGCATACGCGCCGCCAATTGTACCATCAATGGCGACACTCAGCAGTCTAATATTAATTATAAGGAATCTGTTCTAGGTCTATGACACATATGCCCGAGTGCTTTTGAAGCGGCCCAGAATTTATTTAGTTATCGCTCTCCAAAGGTTGCTTCTGACGCCAAAATCAGCCAAAAAGGGGGCGTTTCCCACAAATTTTGGCATACGCGCCGCCAATTGTACCATCAATGGCGACACTCAGCAGTCTATAATTCATTATAAGGAATCTGCTCTAGGTCTATGACGCATATGCCCTAGTGCTTTTGAAGCGGCCCAGAATTTATTTAGTTATCGCTCTCCAAACGTTGCTTCAGACGCCAAAATCAGCCAAAAAGGGGCGTTTCCCACAAATTTTGGCATACGCGCCGCCAATTGTACCATCAATGGCGACACTTAGCAGTCTATATATCATTATGAGGAATCTGCTCTAGGTCTATGACGCATATGCCCGAGTGCTTTTGAAGCGGCCCAGAATTTATTTAGTTATCGCTCTCCAAACGTTGCTTCAGACCCCAAAATCAGCCAAAAAGGGGCGTTTCCCACAAATTTTGGCATACGCGCTGCCAATCGTACCATCAATGGCGACACTCAGCAGTCTATAATTCATTATAAGGAACCTGCTCTAGGTCTATGATGCATATGCCCGAGTGCTTTTGAAGCGGCCCGGAATTTATTTAGTTATCGCTCTTCAAATGTTGCTTCAGACCACAAAATCAGCCAAAAAGGGGGCGTTTCCCACAAATTTTGGCATACGCGCCGCCAATTGTACCATCAATGGCGACACTCAGCAGTCTATATTCATTATAAGGAATCTGCTCTAGGTCTATGACGCTTATGCTCGAGTGCTTTTGAAGCGACCCAGAATGTATTTAGTTATCGCTCTCCAAAGGTTGCTTCAGACGCCAAAATCAGCCAAAAAGGGGGTGTTTCCCACAAATTTTGGCATACGCGCCGCCAATTGTACCATCAATGGCGACGCTCAGCAGGCTAATATTCATTATAAGGAATCTGCTCTAGGTCTATGATGCATATGCCCGAGTGCTTTTGAAGCGGCCCGGAATTTATTTAGTTATCGCTCTCCAAAGGTTGCTTGAGACGCCAAAATCAGCCAAAAAGGGGGCATTTCCCACAAATTTTGGCATACGCGCCGCCAATTGTACCATCAATGGCGACACTCAGCAGTCTATAATTCATTATAAGGAATCTTCTCTAGGTCTATGACGCATATGCCCGAGTGCTTTTGAAGCGGCCCGGAATTGATTTAGTTATCGCTCTCCAAAGGTTGCTTCAGACGCCAAAATCAGCCAAAAAGGGGGCGTTTCCCGCAAATTTTGGCATACGGGCCGCCAATTGTACCATCAATGGCGACACTCAGCAGTCTAATATTCATTATAAGGAATCTGCTCTAGGTCTATGACGCATATGCCCGAGTGCTTTTGAAGTGGCCCGGAATTTATTTAGTTATCGCTCTCCAAAGGTTGCCTCAGACGCCAAAATCAGCCAAAACGGGGGCGTTTCCCACAGATTTTGGCATACGCGGCGCCAATTGTACCATCAATGGCGAAACTCAGCAGTCTATAATTAATTATAAGGAATCTCCTCTAGGTCTATGACGCATATGCCCGAGTGCTTTTGAAGCGGCCCAAAATTTATTTCGTTATCGCTTTCCAAAGGTTGCTTCAGACGCCAAAATCAGCCAAAAAGGGGGCGTTTCCCACAAATTTTGGCATTCGCGCCGCCAATTGTACCATCAATGGCGACACTCAGCAGTCTATAATTCATTATAAGGAACCTGCTCTGGGTCTATGACGCATATGCCCGAGTGCTTTTGAAGCGGCCCGGAATTTATTTAGTTATCGCTCTCCAAAGGTTGCTTCAGACGCCAAAATCAGCCTAAAACGGGGCGTTTCCCACAAATTTTGGCATACGCCCCACCAATTGTACCATCAATGGCGACACTCAGCAGTCTATAATTCATTATAAGGAACCTGCTCTGGGTCTATGACGCATATGCCCGAGTGCTTTTGAAGCGGCCCGGAATTTATTTAGTTATCGCTTTCCAAAGGTTGCTTCAGACGCCAAAATCAGCCTAAAACGGGGCGTTTCCCAAAAATTTTGGCATACGCGCCGCCAATTGTACCATCAATGGCGACACTCAGCAGTCTATAATTCTTTATAAGGAATCTGCTCTAGGTCTGTGACGCATATGCCCGAGTGCTTTTGGAGCGGCCGACAATTTTTTTAGTTATCGCTCTCCAAAGGTTGCTTCAGACGCCAAAATCAGCCAAAAAGGGGGCGTTTCCCACAAATTTTGGCATACGCGCCGCCAATTGTACCATCAATGGCGACACTCAGCAGTCTATATTCATTATAAGGAATCTTCTCTAGGTCTATAACGCATATGCCCGAGTGCTTTTGAAGCGGCCCGGAGTTTATTTAGTTATCGCTCTCCAAAGGTTGCTTCAGACGCCAAAATCAGCCAAAAAGGGGGCGTTTCCCACAAATTTTGGCATACGCGCCGCCAATTGTACCATCAATGGCGACACTCAGCAGTCTATAATTCATTATAAGGAACCTGCTCTAGGTCTATGATGCATATGCCCGAGTGCTTTTGAAGCGGCCCGGAATTTATTTAGTTATCGCTCTCCAAATGCTGCTTCAGACCACAAAATCAGCCAAAAAGGGGGCGTTTCCCACAAATTTTGGCATACGCGCCGCCAATTGTACCATCAATGGCGACACTCAGCAGTCTATAATTCAGTATAAGGAATCTGCTCTAGGTCTATGACGCTTATGCTCGAGTGCTTTTGAAGCGGCCCAGAATGTATTTAGTTATCGCTCTCCAAAGGTTGCTTCAGACGCCAAAATCAGCCAAAAAGGGGGTGTTTCCCACAAATTTTGGCATACGCGCCGCCAATTGTACCATCAATGGCGACGCTGAGCAGTCTAATATTCATTATAAGGAATCTGCTCTAGGTCTATGATGCATATGCCCGAGTGCTTTTGAAGTGGCCCGGAATTTATTTAGTTATCGCTCTCCAAAGGTTGCTTCAGACACCAAAATCAGCCAAAAAGGGGGCGTTTCCCACAAATTTTGGCATACGCGCCGCCAATTGTACCATCAATGGCGACACTCAGCAGTCTATAATTCATTATAAGGAATCTTCTCTAGGTCTATGACGCATATGCCCGAGTGCTTTTCAAGCGGCCCGGAATTTATTTAGTTATCGCTCTCCAAAGGTTGCTTCAGACGCCAAAATCAGCCAAAAAGGGGGCGTTTCCCACAAATTTTGGCATACGCGCCGCCAATTGTACAATCAATGGCGACACTCAGCAGTCTAATATTCATTATAAGGAATCTGCTCTAGGTCTATGACGCATATGCCCGAGTGCTTTTGAAGCGGCCCGGAATTTATTTAGTTATCGCTCTCGAAAGGTTGCCTCAGACGCCAAAATCAGCCAAAACGGGGGCGTTTCCCACAGATTTTGGCATACGCGCCGCCAATTGTACCATCAATGGCGACACTCAGCAGTCTATAATTAATTATAAGGAATCTCCTCTAGGTCTATGACGCATATGCTCGAGTGCTTTTGAAGCGGCCCGGAATTTATTTAGTTATCGCTTTCCAAAGGTTGCTTCAGACGCCAAAATCAGCCAAAAAGGGGGCGTTTCCCACAAATTTTGGCATACGCGCCGCCAATTGTACCCTCAATTGCGACACTCAGCAGTCTAATATTTATTATAAGGAATCTGCTATAGGTCTATGACGCATATGCCCGAGTGCTTTTGAAGCGGCCCGCAATTTATTTACTTATCGCTCTCCAAAGGTTGCTTTAGACGCCAAAATCATCCAAAAAGGGGGCGTTTCCCACAAATTTTGGCATACGCGCTCCCAATTGTACCATCAATGGCGACACTCAGCAGTCTATAATTCATTATAAGGAACC
The DNA here is from genome assembly GCF_016920785.2 of Ixodes scapularis. NCBI lineage: Eukaryota > Metazoa > Arthropoda > Arachnida > Ixodida > Ixodidae > Ixodes > Ixodes scapularis. The sequence goes on along the minus strand of NW_024609879.1, from coordinate 99,046,141 downwards.
TGCTCTGGGTCTATGACGCATATGCCCGAGTGCTTTTGAAGCGGCCCGGAATTTATTTAGTTATCGCTCTCCAAAGGTTGCTTCAGACACGAAAATCAGCCTAAAACGGGGCGTTTCCCACAAATTTTGGCATAAGCCCCGCCAATTGTACCATCAATGGCGACACTCAGCAGTCTATAATTCATTATAAGGAATCTGCTCTAGGTCTGTGACGCATATGCCCGAGTGCTTTTGAAGCGGCCGAGAATTTTTTTAGTTATCGCTCTGTAAAGGTTGCTTCAGACGCCAAAATCAGCCAAAAAGGGGGCGTTTCCCACAAATTTTGGCATACGCGCCACCAATTGTACCATCAATGGCGACACTCAGCAGTCTATAATTCATTATAAGAAATCTTCTCTAGGTCTATAACGCATATGCCCGAGTGCTTTTGAAACGGCCCGGAGTTTATTTAGTTATCGCTCTCCAAAGGTTGCTTCAGACGCCAAAATCAGCCAAAAAGGGGGCGTTTCCCACAAATTTTGGCATACGCGCCGCCAATTGTACCATCAATGGCGACACTCAGCAGTCTATAATTCATTAAAAGGAATCTGCTCTAGGTCTATGACGCATATGCCCAAGTGCTTTTGAAGCGGCCCGGAATTTATTTAGTTATCGCTCTCCAAAGGTTGCTTCAGACGCCAAAATCAGCTAAAAAGGGGGCGGTCCCACAAATTTTGGCATACGCGCCGCCAATTGTACCATCAATGGCGACACTCAGCAGTCTAATATTAATTATAAGGAATCTGTTCTAGGTCTATGACGCATATGCCCGAGTGCTTTTGAAGCGGCCCAGAATTTATTTAGTTATCGCTCTCCAAAGGTTGCTTCTGACGCCAAAATCAGCCAAAAAGGGGGCGTTTCCCACAAATTTTGGCATACGCGCCGCCAATTGTACCATCAATGGCGACACTCAGCAGTCTATAATTCATTATAAGGAATCTGCTCTAGGTCTATGACGCATATGCCCTAGTGCTTTTGAAGCGGCCCAGAATTTATTTAGTTATCCCTCTCCAAACGTTGCTTCAGACGCCAAAATCAGCCAAAAAGGGGCGTTTCCCACAAATTTTGGCATACGCGCCGCCAATTGTACCATCAATGGCGACACTTAGCAGTCTATATATCATTATGAGGAATCTGCTCTAGGTCTATGACGCATATGCCCGAGTGCTTTTGAAGCGGCCCAGAATTTATTTAGTTATCGCTCTCCAAACGTTGCTTCAGACCCCAAAATCAGCCAAAAAGGGGCGTTTCCCACAAATTTTGGCATACGCGCTGCCAATCGTACCATCAATGGCGACACTCAGCAGTCTATAATTCATTATAAGGAACCTGCTCTAGGTCTATGATGCATATGCCCCAGTGCTTTTGAAGCGGCCCGGAATTTATTTAGTTATCGCTCTTCAAATGTTGCTTCAGACCACAAAATCAGCCAAAAAGGGGGCGTTTCCCACAAATTTTGGCATACGCGCCGCCAATTGTACCATCAATGGCGACACTCAGCAGTCTATATTCATTATAAGGAATCTGCTCTAGGTCTATGACGCTTATGCTCGAGTGCTTTTGAAGCGACCCAGAATGTATTTAGTTATCGCTCTCCAAAGGTTGCTTCAGACGCCAAAATCAGCCAAAAAGGGGGTGTTTCCCACAAATTTTGGCATACGCGCCGCCAATTGTACCATCAATGGCGACGCTCAGCAGGCTAATATTCATTATAAGGAATCTGCTCTAGGTCTATGATGCATATGCCCGAGTGCTTTTGAAGCGGCCCGGAATTTATTTAGTTATCGCTCTCCAAAGGTTGCTTGAGACGCCAAAATCAGCCAAAAAGGGGGCATTTCCCACAAATTTTGGCATACGCGCCGCCAATTGTACCATCAATGGCGACACTCAGCAGTCTATAATTCATTATAAGGAATCTTCTCTAGGTCTATGACGCATATGCCCGAGTGCTTTTCAAGCGGCCCGGAATTGATTTAGTTATCGCTCTCCAAAGGTTGCTTCAGACGCCAAAATCAGCCAAAAAGGGGGCGTTTCCCGCAAATTTTGGCATACGGGCCGCCAATTGTACCATCAATGGCGACACTCAGCAGTCTAATATTCATTATAAGGAATCTCCTCTAGGTCTATGACGCATATGCCCGAGTGCTTTTGAAGCGGCCCGGAATTTATTTAGTTATCGCTTTCCAAAGGTTGCTTCAGACGCCAAAATCAGCCAAAAAGGGGGCGTTTCCCACAAATTTTGGCATACGCGCCGCCAATTGTAGCCTCAATGGCGACACTCAGCAGTCTAATATTCATTATAAGGAATCTGCTCTAGGTCTATGACGCATATGCCCGAGTGCTTTTGAAGCGGCCCGCAATTTATTTACTTATCGCTCTCCAAAGGTTGCTTCAGACGCCAAAATCAGCCAAAAAGGGGGCGTTTCCCACAAATTTTGGCATTCGCGCCGCCAATTGTACCATCAATGGCGAATCTCAGCAGTCTATAATTCATTATAAGGAACCTGCTCTGGGTCTATGACGCATATGCCCGAGTGCTTTTGAAGCGGCCCGGAATTTATTTAGTTATCGCTCTCCAAAGGTTGCTTCAGACGCCAAAATCAGCCTAAAACGGGGCGTTTCCCACAAATTTTGGCATACGCCCCACCAATTGTACCATCAATGGCGACACTCAGCAGTCTATAATTCATTATAAGGAACCTGCTCTGGGTCTATGACGCATATGCCCGAGTGCTTTTGAAGCGGCCCGGAATTTATTTAGTTATCGCTCTCCAAAGGTTGCTTCAGACGCCAAAATCAGCCTAAAACGGGGCGTTTCCCAAAAATTTTGGCATACGCCCCACCAATTGTACCATCAATGGCGACACTCAGCAGTCTATAATTCATTATAAGGAATCTGCTCTAGGTCTGTGACGCATATGCCCGAGTGCTTTTGAAGCGGCCGACAATTTTTTTAGTTATCGCTCTCCAAAGGTTGCTTCAGACGCCAAAATCAGCCAAAAAGGGGGCGTTTCCCACAAATTTTGGCATACGCGCCGCCAATTGTACCATCAATGGCGACACTCAGCAGTCTATAATTCATTATAAGGAATCTTCTCTAGGTCTATAACGCATATGCCCGAGTGCTTTTGAAGCGGCCCGGAGTTTATTTAGTTATCACTCTCCAAAGGTTGCTTCAGACGCCAAAATCAGCCAAAAAGGGGGCGTTTCCCACAAATTTTGGCATACGCGCCGCCAATTGTACCATCAATGGCGACACTCAGCAGTCTATAATTCATTATAAGGAACCTGCTCTAGGTCTATGATGCATATGCCCGAGTGCTTTTGAAGCGGCCCGGAATTTATTTAGTTATCGCTCTCCAAATGCTGCTTCAGACCACAAAATCAGCCAAAAAGGGGGCGTTTCCCACAAATTTTGGCATACGCGCCGCCAATTGTACCATCAATGGCGACACTCAGCAGTCTATAATTCAGTATAAGGAATCTGCTCTAGGTCTATGACGCTTATGCTCGAGTGCTTTTGAAGCGGCCCAGAATGTATTTAGTTATCGCTCTCCAAAGGTTGCTTCAGACGCCAAAATCAGCCAAAAAGGGGGTGTTTCCCACAAATTTTGGCATACGCGCCGCCAATTGTACCATCAATGGCGACGCTGAGCAGTCTAATATTCATTATAAGGAATCTGCTCTAGGTCTATGATGCATATGCCCGAGTGCTTTTGAAGCGGCCCGGAATTTATTTAGTTATCGCTCTCCAAAGGTTGCTTCAGACACCAAAATCAGCCAAAAAGGGGGCGTTTCCCACAAATTTTGGCATACGCGCCGCCAATTGTACCATCAATGGCGACACTCAGCAGTCTATAATTCATTATAAGGAATCTTCTCTAGGTCTATGACGCATATGCCCGAGTGCTTTTCAAGCGGCCCGGAATTTATTTAGTTATCGCTCTCCAAAGGTTGCTTCAGACGCCAAAATCAGCCAAAAAGAGGGCGTTTCCCACAAATTTTGGCATACGCGCCGCCAATTGTACAATCAATGGCGACACTCAGCAGTCTAATATTCATTATAAGGAATCTGCTCTAGGTCTATGACGCATATGCCCGAGTGCTTTTGAAGCGGCCCGGAATTTATTTAGTTATCGCTCTCCAAAGGTTGCTTCAGACACGAAAATCAGCCTAAAACGGGGCGTTTCCCACAAATTTTGGCATAAGCCCCGCCAATTGTACCATCAATGGCGACACTCAGCAGTCTATAATTCATTATAAGGAATCTTCTCTAGGTCTATGACGCATATGCCCGAGTGCTTTTGAAGCGGCCCGGAATTTATTTAGTTATCTCTCTCCAAAGGTTGCTTCAGACGCCAAAATCAGCCAAAAAGGGGGCGTTTCCCACAAATTTTGGCATACGCGCCGCCAATTGTACCCTCAATGGCAACACTCAGCAGTCTAATATTCATTATAAGGAATCTGTTCTAGGTCTACGATGCATATGCCCGACTGCTTTGGAAGTGGCCCGGTATTTATTTAGTTATCGCTCTCCAAAAATTGCCTCAGATGCCAAAATCAACCAAAAAGGGGGCGTTTCCCACAAATTTGGGCATACGCGCCGCCAATTGTACCATCAATGGCGACACTCAGCGGTCTACAATTCATTATAAGGAATCTGCTCTAGGTCTGTGACGCATATGCCCGAGTGCTTTTGAAGCGGCCGAGAATTTTTTTAGTTATCGCTCTCCAAAGGTTGCTTCAGACGCCAAAATCAGCCAAAAAGGGGGCGTTTCCCACAAATTTGGCATACACGCCGCCAATAGTACCATCAATGGCGACACTCAGCAGTCTATAATTTATTTTAAGGAATCTTCTGTAGGTCTACAACGCATATGCCCGAGTGCTTTTGAAGCGGCCCGGAGTTTATTTAGTTATCGCTCTCCAAAGGTTGCTTCAGACGCCAAAATCAGCCAAAAAGGGGGCGTTTCCCACAAATTTTGGCATACGCGCCGCCAATTGTACCATCAATGGCGACACTCAGCAGTCTATAATTCAATATAAGGAATCTGCTCTAGGTCTATGACGCATATGCCCGAGTGCTTTTGAAGCGGCCCGGAATTTATTTAGTTATCGCTCTCCAAAGGTTGCTTCAGACGCCAAAATCAGCTAAAAAGGGGGCGTTTCCCACAAATTTTGGCATACGCGCCGCCAATTGTACCATCAATGGCGACACTCAGCAGTCTAATATTAATTATAAGGAATCTGCTCTAGGTCTGTGACGCATATGCCCGAGTGCTTTTGAAGCGGCCCAGAATTTATTTAGTTATCGCTCTCCGAATGTTGCTTCTGACACCAAAATCAGACAAAAAGGGGGCGTTTCCCACAAATTTTGGCATACGGGCCGCCAATTGTACCATCAATGGCGACACTCAGCAGTCTATAATTCATTATAAGGAATCTGCTCTAGGTCTATGACGCATATGCCCGAGTGCTTTTGAAGCGGCCCGGAATTTATTTAATAATCACTCTTCAAAGGTTGCTTCAGACGCCAAAATCAGCCAAAATGGGGGCGTTTCCCACAAATTTTGGCATACTCGCCGCCAATTGTACCATCAATGGGGACACTCAGCAGTCTAATATTCATTATAAGGAATCTGCTCTAGGTCTATGACGCATATGCCCGAGTGCTTTTGAAGCGGCCCGGAATTTATTTAGTTATCATCTTCAAAGTTTGCTTCAGACGCCAAAATCAGCCAAAAAGGGGGCGTCTCCCACAAATTTTTGCATACGCGCCGCCAATTGTACCATCAATGGCGACACTTAGCAGTCTATAATTCATTATGAGGAATCTGCTCTAGGTCTATGACGCATATGCCCGAGTGCTTTTGAAGCGGCCCAGAATTTATTTAGTTATCGCTCTCCAAACGTTGCTTCAGACGCCAAAATCAGCCAAAAAGGGGCGTTTCCCACAAATGTTGGCATACGCGCCGCCAATCGTACCATCAATGGCGACACTCAGCAGTCTATAATTCATTATAAGGAACCTGCTCTAGGTCTATGATGCATATGCCCGAGTTCTTTTGAAGCGGCCGGAATTTATTTAGTTATCGCTCTCCAAATGTTGCTTCAGACGCCAAAATCAGCGAAAAAGGGGGCGTTTCCCACAAATTTTGGCAGACGCGCCGCCAATTGTACCATCAATGGCGACACTCAGCAGTCTATAATTCATTATAAGGAATGTGCTCTAGGTCTATTACGCTTATGCTCGAGTACTTTTGAAGCGGCCCAGAATGTATTTAGTTATCGCTCTCCAAAGGTTGCTTCAGACGCCAAAATCAGCCAAAAAGGGGGTGTTTCCCAGAAATTTTGGCATACGCGCCGCCAATGGTACCATCAATGGCGACGCTCAGCAGTCTAATATTCATTATAAGGAATCTGCTCTAGGTCAATGACGCATATGCCCGAGTGCTTTTGAAGCGGCCCGGAATGTATTTAGTTATCGCTCTCCAAATGTTGCTTCAGACGCCAAAATCAGCTAAAAAGGGGTTCGTTTCCCACAAATTTTGGCATACGCGCCGCCAATTGTACCATCAATGGCGACACTCAGCAGTATAATATTAATTATAAGGAATCTGCTCTAGGTCTATGACGCATACGCCCGAGTGCTTTTGAAGCGGCCCAGAATTTATTCAGTTATCGCTCTCCAAATGTTGCTTCTGACGCCAAAATCAGCCAAAAAGTAAGCGTTTCCCACAAATTTTGGCATATGCGCCGCCAATTGTACCATCAATGGCGACATTCAGCAGTCTATAATTTATTATAAGGGATCTGCTCTAGGTCTATGACGCATATGCCCGAGTGCTTTTGAAGCGGCCCGGAATTTATTTAGTAATCGCTCTCCAAAGGTTGCTTCAGACGCCAAAATCAGCCAAAAAGGGGGCGTTTCCCACAAATTTTGGCATACGCGCCGCCAATTGTACCATCAATGGGGACACTCAGCAGTCTAATATTCATTGTAAGGAATCTGCTCTAGGTCTATGACGCATATGCCCGAGTGCTTTAGAAGCGGCCCGGAATTTATTTAGTTATCATCTCCAAAGGTTGCTTCGGATGCCAAAATCAGCCAAAAAGGGGGCGTTTCCCACAAATTTTTGCATACGCGCCGCCAATTGTACCATCAATGGCGACACTTAGCAGTCTATAATTCATTATGAGGAATCTGCTCTAGGTCTATGACGCATATGCCCGAGTGCTTTTGAAGCGGCCCAGAATTTATTTAGTTATCGCTCTCCAAACGTTGCTTCAGACGCCAAAATCAGCCAAAAAGGGGGCATTTCCCACAAATTTTGGCATACGCGCCGCCAATTGTACCATCAATGGCGACACTCAGCAGTCTATAATTCATTATAAGGAACCTGCTCTAGGTCTATGACGCATATGCCCGAGTGCTTTTGAAGCGGCCCGGAATTTATTTAGTTATCGCTCTCCAAAGGTTGCTTCAGACGCCAAAATCAGCCAAAAAGGGAGCGCTTCCCACAAATTTTGGCATACGCGCCGCCAATTGTACCATCAATGGCGACACTCAGCAGTCTAATATTCATTATAAGGAATCTGCTCTAGGTCTACGATGCATATGCCCGAGTTCTTTGGAAGCGGCCCAGAATTTATTTAGTTATCGCTCTCCAAAGGTTGCCTCAGACGCCAAAATCAACCAAAAAGGGGGCGTTTCCCACAAATTTGGGCATACGCGCCGCCAATTGTACCATCAATGGCGACACTCAGCAGTCTATAATTCATTATAAGGAATCTGCTCTAGGTCTGTGACGCATATGCCCGAGTGCTTTTGAAGCGGCCGAGAATTTTTTTAGTTATTGCTCTCCAAAGCTTGCTTCAGACGCCAAAATCAGCTAAAAAGGGGGCGTTTCCCACAAAGTTTGGCATACGCGCCGCCAGTTGTACCATCAATGGCGACACTCAGGAGTCTATAATTCATTATAAGGAATATGCTCTAGGTCTATGACGCATATGCCCGAGTGCTTTTGAAGCGGCCCGGAATTTATTTAGTTATCGCTCTCCAAAGGTTGCTTCAGATGCCAAAATCAGCTAAAAAGGGGGCGTTTCCCACAAATTTTGGCATACGCGCCGCCAATTGTACCATCAATGGCGACACTCAGCAGTCTAATATTAATTATAAGGAATCTGCTCTAGGTCTATGACGCATATTCCCGAGTGCTTTTGAAGCGGCCCAGAATTTATTTAGTTATCGCTCTGCAAAGGTTGCTTCTGACGCCAAAATCAGCCAAAAAGGGGGCGTTTCCCACAAATTTTGGCATACGCACCGCCAATTGTACCATCAATGGCGACACTCAGCAGTCTATAATTCATTATAAGGAATCTGCTCTAGGTCTATGACGCATATGCCCGAGTGCTTTTGAAGCGGCCCGGAATTTATTTAGTAATCACTCTCCAAAGGTTGCTTCAGATGCAAAAAATCAGCCAAAATGGGGGCGTTTCCCACAAATTTTGGCATACGCGCCGACAATTGTACCATCAATGGGGACACTCAGCAGTCTAATATTCATTATAAGGATTCTGCTCTAGGTCTATGACGCATATGCCCGAGTGCTTTTGAAGCGGCCCAGAATTTATTTAGTTATCATCTTCAAAGGTTGCTTCAGATGCCAAAATCAGCCAAAAAGGGGGCGTTTCCCACAAATTTTTGCATACGCACCGCCAATTGTACCATCAATGGCAACACTTAGCAGTCTATAATTCATTATGAGGAATCTGCTTTAGGTCTATGACGCATATGCCCGAGTGCTTTTGAAGCGGCTCGGAATTTATTTAGTAATCACTCTCCAAAGGTTGCTTCAGATGCCAAAATCAGCCAAAATGGGGGCGTTTCCCACAAATTTTGGCATACGCGCCGACAATTGTACCATCAATGGGGACACTCAGCAGTCTAATATTCATTATAAGGATTCTGCTCTAGGTCTATGACGCATATGCCCGAGTGCTTTTGAAGCGGCCCAGAATTTATTTAGTTATCATCTTCAAAGGTTGCTTCAGATGCCAAAATCAGCCAAAAAGGGGGCGTTTCCCACAAATTTTTGCATACGCACCGCCAATTGTACCATCAATGGCAACACTTAGCAGTCTATAATTCATTATGAGGAATCTGCTTTAGGTCTATGACGCATATGCCCGAGTGCTTTTGAAGCGGCCCATAATTTATTTAGTTATCACTCTCCAAACGTTGCTTCAGACGCCAAAATCAGCCAAAAAGGGGCGTTTCCCACAAATTTTGGCATACGCGCCGCCAATCGTACCATCAATGGCGACACTCAGCAGTCTATAATTCATTATAAGGAACCTGCTCTAGGTCTATGATGCATATGCCCGAGTGCTTTTGAAGCGGCCCGGAATTTATTTAGTTATCGCTCTCCAAATGTTGCTTCAGACGCCAAAATCAGCCAAAAAGGGGGCGTTTCCCACAAATTTTGGCATACGCGCCGCCAATTGTATCATCAATGGCGACACTCAGCAGTCTATAATTCATTATAAGGAACCTGCTCTAGGTCTATGACGCATATGCCCGAGTGCTTTTGAAGCGGCCCGGAATTTATTTAGTTATCGCTCTCCAAAGGTTGCTTCAGACGCAAAAATTAGCCTAAAATGGGGCGTTTCCCACAAATTTTGGCATACGCACCGCCAATTGTACCATCAATGGCGACACTCAGCAGTCTATAATTCATTATAAGGAATCTTCTCTAGGTCTATGACGCATATGCCCGAGTGCTTTTGAAGCGGCCCGGAATTTATTTAGTTATCGCTCTCCAAAGGTTGCTTCAGACGCCAAAATCAGCCAAAAAGGAGGCGTTTCCCACAAATTTTGGCATACGCGCCGCCAATTGTACCATCAATGGCGACACTCAGCAGTCTAATATTCATTATAAGGAATCTGCTCTAGGTCTACGATGCATATGCCCGAGTGCTGTGGAAGCGGCATGGAATTTATTTAGTTATCGCTCTCCAAATGTTGCCTCAGACGCCAAAGTCAACCAAAAAGGGGGCGTTTCCCACAAATTTTGGCATACGCGCCGCCAATTGTACCATCAATGGCGACACTCAGCAGTCTATAATTTATTATAAGGAATCTTCTCTAGGTCTATAACGCATATGCCCGAGTGCTTTTGAAGCGGCCAGGAGTTTATTTAGTTATCGCTCTCCAAAGGTTGCTTCAGACGCCAAAATCACCCAAAAAGGGGCGTTTCACACAAATTTTGGCATACGCGCCGTCAATTGTACCATCAATGGCGACACTCAGCAGTCTATAATTCATTATAAGGAATCTGCTCTAGGTCTATGACGCATATGCCCGAGTGCTTTTGAAGCGGCCCAGAATTTATTTAGTTATCATCTTCAAAGGTTGCTTCAGATGCCAAAATCAGCCAAAAAGGGGGCGTTTCCCACAAATTTTTGCATACGCACCGCCAATTGTACCATCAATGGCAACACTTAGCAGTCTATAATTCATTATGAGGAATCTGCTTTAGGTCTATGACGCATATGCCCGAGTGCTTTTGAAGCGGCTCGGAATTTATTTAGTAATCACTCTCCAAAGGTTGCTTCAGATGCCAAAATCAGCCAAAATGGGGGCGTTTCCCACAAATTTTGGCATACGCGCCGACAATTGTACCATCAATGGGGACACTCAGCAGTCTAATATTCATTATAAGGATTCTGCTCTAGGTCTATGACGCATATGCCCGAGTGCTTTTGAAGCGGCCCAGAATTTATTTAGTTATCATCTTCAAAGGTTGCTTCAGATGCCAAAATCAGCCAAAAAGGGGGCGTTTTCCACAAATTTTTGCATACGCACCGCCAATTGTACCATCAATGGCAACACTTAGCAGTCTATAATTCATTATGAGGAATCTGCTTTAGGTCTATGACGCATATGCCCGAGTGCTTTTGAAGCGGCCCAGAATTTATTTAGTTATCACTCTCCAAACGTTGCTTCAGACGCCAAAATCAGCCAAAAAGGGGCGTTTCCCACAAATTTTGGCATACGCGCCGCCAATCGTACCATCAATGGCGACACTCAGCAGTCTATAATTCATTATAAGGAACCTGCTCTAGGTCTATGATGCATATGCCCGAGTGCTTTTGAAGCGGCCCGGAATTTATTTAGTTATCGCTCTCCAAATGTTGCTTCAGACGCCAAAATCAGCCAAAAAGGGGGCGTTTCCCACAAATTTTGGCATACGCGCCGCCAATTGTATCATCAATGGCGACACTCAGCAGTCTATAATTCATTATAAGGAACCTGCTCTAGGTCTATGACGCATATGCCCGAGTGCTTTTGAAGCGGCCCGGAATTTATTTAGTTATCGCTCTCCAAAGGTTGCTTCAGACGCAAAAATTAGCCTAAAATGGGGCGTTTCCCACAAATTTTGGCATACGCACCGCCAATTGTACCATCAATGGCGACACTCAGCAGTCTATAATTCATTATAAGGAATCTTCTCTAGGTCTATGACGCATATGCCCGAGTGCTTTTGAAGCGGCCCGGAATTTATTTAGTTATCGCTCTCCAAAGGTTGCTTCAGACGCCAAAATCAGCCAAAAAGGAGGCGTTTCCCACAAATTTTGGCATACGCGCCGCCAATTGTACCATCAATGGCGACACTCAGCAGTCTAATATTCATTATAAGGAATCTGCTCTAGGTCTACGATGCATATGCCCGAGTGCTGTGGAAGCGGCATGGAATTTATTTAGTTATCGCTCTCCAAATGTTGCCTCAGACGCCAAAGTCAACCAAAAAGGGGGCGTTTCCCACAAATTTTGGCATACGCGCCGCCAATTGTACCATCAATGGCGACACTCAGCAGTCTATAATTTATTATAAGGAATCTTCTCTAGGTCTATAACGCATATGCCCGAGTGCTTTTGAAGCGGCCAGGAGTTTATTTAGTTATCGCTCTCCAAAGGTTGCTTCAGACGCCAAAATCACCCAAAAAGGGGCGTTTCACACAAATTTTGGCATACGCGCCGTCAATTGTACCATCAATGGCGACACTCAGCAGTCTATAATTCATTATAAGGAATCTGCTCTAGGTCTATGACGCATATGCCCGAGTGCTTTTGAAGCGGCCCGGAATTTATTTAGTTATCATCTTCAAAGTTTGCTTCAGATGCCAAAATCAGCCAAAAAGGGGGCATTTCCCACAAATTTTTGCATACGCGCCGCCAATTGTACCATCAATGGCGACACTTAGCAGTCTATAATTCATTATGAGGAATCTGCTCTAGGTCTATGACGCATATGCCCGAGTGCTTTTGAAGCGGCCCAGAATTTATTTAGTTATCGCTCTCCAAACGTTGCTTCAGACGCCAAAATCAGCCAAAAAGGGGCGTTTCCCACAAATTTTGGCTTACGCGCCGCCAATCGTACCATCAATGGCGAAATCAGCAGTCTATAATTCATTATAAGCAACCTGCTCTAGGTCTATGATGCATATGCCCGAGTGCTTTTGAAGCGGCCCGGAATTTATTTAGTTATCGCTCTCCAAATGTTGCTTCAGACCCTAAAATCAGCCAAAAAGGGGGCGTTTCCCACAAATTTTGGCATACGCGCCGCCTATTGTACCATCAATGGCGACACTCAGCAGTCTATAATTCATTATAAGGAATCTGCTCTAGGTCTATGACGCTTATGCTCGAGTGCTTTTGAAGCGGCCCAGAATGTATTTAGTTATCGCTCCTCAAAGGTTGCTTCAGACGCCAAAATCAGCCAAAAAGGGGGTGTTTCCCACAAATTTTGTCATACGCGCCGCCAATTGTACCATCAATGGCGACACTCAGCAGTCTATAATTCATTATAAGGAATCTGCTCTAGGTCTATGACGCACATGCCCGAGTGCTTTTGAAGCGGCCCGGAATTTATTTAGTAATCACTCTCCAGAGGTTGCTTCAGACGCCAAAATCAGCCAAAATGGGGGCGTTTCCCACAAATTTTGGCAGACGCGCCGCCAATTGTACCATCAATGGGGACACTCAGCAGTCTAATATTCATTATAAGGAATCCGCTCTAGGTCTTTGACGCATATGCCCGAGTGCTTTTGAAGCGGCCCGGAATTTATTTAGTTATCATCTTCATAGGTTGCTTCAGGTGCCAAAATCAGCCAAAAAGGGGGCATTTCCCACAAATTTTTGCATACGCGCCGCCAATTGTACAATCAATGGCGACACTTAGCAGTCTATAATTCATTATAAGCAATCTGCTCTAGGTCTATGACGCATATGCCCGAGTGCTTTTGAAGCGGCCCAGAATTTATTTAGTTATCGCTCTCCAAACGTTGCTTCAGACGCCAAAATCAGCCAAAAAGGGGGCGTTTCCCACAAATTTTGGCATACGCGCCGCCAATTGTACCATCAATGGCGACGCTCAGCAGTCTATAATTCATTATAAGGAATCTGCTCTAGGTCTATGACGCTTATGCTTGAGTGCTTTTGAAGCGGCCCAGAATGTATTTAGTTATCGCTCTCCAAAGGTTGCTTCAGACGCCAAAATCAGCCAAAAAGGGGGTGTTTCCCACATATTTTGGCATACGCGCCGCCAATTGTACCATCAATGGCGACGCTCAGCAGTCTAATATTCATTATAAGGAATCTGCTCTATGACTATGACGCATATGCCCGAGTGCTTTTGAAGCGGCCCGGAATTTATTTAGTTATCGCTCTCCAAAGGTTGCTTCAGACGCCAAAATCAGCCAAAAAGGGGGCGTTTCCCACAAATTTTGGCATACGCGCCGCCAATTGTACCATCAATGGCGACACTCAGCAGTCTATAATTCATTATAAGGAATCTTCTCTAGGTCTATGACGCATATGCCCGAGTGCTTTTCAAGCGGCCCGGAATTTATTTAGTTATTACTCTCCAAAGGTTGCTTCAGATGCCAAAATCAGCCAAAAAGGGGGCGTTTCCCACAAATTTTGGTATACGCGCCACCAATTGTACCATCAATGGCGACACTCAGCAGTCTATAATTCATTATAAGGAATCTTCTCTAGGTCTATAACGCATATGCCCGAGTGCTTTTGAAGCGGCCCGGAGTTTATTTAGTTATCGCTCTCCAAAGGTTGCTTCAGACGCCAAAATCACCCAAAAAGGGGGCGTTTCCCACAAATTTTTGCATACGCGCCGCCAATTGTACCATCAATGGCGACACTCAGCAGTCTATAATTCATTATAAGCAACCTGCTCTAGGTCTATGATGCATATGCCCGAGTGCTTTTGAAGCGGCCCGGAATTTATTTAGTTATCGCTCTCCAAATGTTCTTCAGACGCCAAAATCAGCCAAAAAGGGGGCGTTTCCCACAAATTTTGGCATACGCGCCGCCAATTGTACCATCAATGGCGACACTCAGCAGTCTATAATTCATTATAAGGAATCTGCTCTAGGTCTATGACGCTTATGCTCGAGTGCTTTTGAAGCGGCCCAGAATGTATTTAGTTATCGCTCTCCAAAGGTTGCTTCAGACGCCAAAAATCAGCCAAAAAGGGGGTGTTTCCCACAAATTTTGGCATACGCGCCGCCAATTGTACCATCAATGGCGATGCTCAGCAGTGTAATATTCATTATAAGGAATCTGCTCTAGGTCTATGACGCATATGCCCGAGTGCTTTTGAAGCGGCCCGGAATTTATTTAGTTATCGCTCTCCAAAGGTTGCTTCAGACGCCAAAATCAGCCAAAAAGGGGGCGTTTCCCACCAATTTTGGCATACGCGCCGCCAATTGTACCATCAATGGCGACACTCAGCAGTCTATAATTGATTATAAGGAATCTTCTCTAGATCTATTACGCATATGCCCGAGTGCTTTTCTAGCGGCCCGGAATTTATTTAGTTATCACTCTCCAAAGGTTGCTTCAGACGCCAAAATCAGCCAAAAAGGGGGCGTTTCCCACAAATTTTGGCATACGCGCCGCCAATTGTACCATCAATGGCGACACTCAGCAGTCTAATATTCATTATAAGGAATCTGCTCTAGGTCTATGACGCATATGCCCAAGTGCTTTTGAAGCGGCCCGGAATTTATTTAGTTATCGCTCTCCAAAGGTTGCCTCAGATGCCAAAATCAGCCAAAACGGGGGCGTTTCCCACAGATTGTGGCATACGCGCCGCCAATTGTACCATCAATGGCGACACTCAGCAGTCTATAATTAATTATGAGGAATCTCCTCTAGGTCTATGACGCATATGCCCGAGTGCTTTTGAAGCGGCCCGGAATTTATTTAGTAATCACTCTCCAAAGGTTGCTTCAGAGGCCAAAATCAGCCAAAATGGGGGCGTTTCCCACAAATTTTGGCATACGCGCCGCCAATTGTACCCTCAATGGCGACACTCAGCAGTCTAATATTAATTATAAGGAATCTGCTCTAGGTCTATGACGCATATGCCCGAGTGCTTTTGAAGCGGCCCGCAATTTATTTATTTATCGCTCTCCAAATGTTGCTTCAGACGCCAAAATCAGCCAAAAAGGGGGCGTTTCCCACAAATTTTGGCATACGCGCCGCCAATTGTACCATCAATGGCGACACTCAGCAGTCTATAATTCATTATAAGGAATCTGCTCTGGGTCTATGACGCATATGCCCGAGTGCTTTTGAAGCGGCCCGGAATTTATTTAGTTATCGCTGTGCAAAGGTTGCTTCAGACGCCAAAATCAGCCTAAATCGGGGCGTTTCCCACAAATTTTGGCATACGCCCCGCCAATTGTACCATCAATGGCGACACTCAGCAGTCTATAATTCATTATAAGGAATCTTCTCTAGCTCTATGACGCATATGCCCGAGTGCTTTTGAAGCGGCCCGGAATTTATTTAGTTATCGCTCTCCAAAGGTTGCTTCAGACGCCAAAATCAGCCAAAAAGGGGGCATTTCCTACAAATTTTGGCATACGCGCCGCCAATTGTACCATCAATGGCGACACTCAGCAGTCTAATATTCATTATAAGGAATCTGCTCTAGGTCTACGATGCATATGCCCGAGTGCTTCGGAAGCGGCCCGGAATTTATTTAGTTATCGCTCTCCAAAGGTTGCCTCAGACGCCAAAATCAACCAAAAAGGGGGCATTTCCCACAAATTGGGGCATACGCGCCGCCAATTGTACCATCAATGGCGACACTCAGGAGTCTATAATTCATTATAAGGAATCTGCTCTAGGTCTGTGACGCATATGCCCGAGTGCTTTTGAAGTGGCCGAGACTTTTTTTAGTTATCGCTCTCCAAATGTTGCTTCAGATGCCAAAATCAGCCAAAAAGGGGGCGTTTCCCACAAATTTTGGCATACGCGCCGCCAATTGTACCATCAATGGCGACACTCAGCAGTCTATAATTCATTATAAGGAATTTTCTCTAGGTCTATAACGCATATGCCCGAGTGCTTTTGAAGCGGCCCGGAGTTTATTTAGTTATCGCTCTCCAAAGGTTGCTTCAGACGCCAAAATCAGCCAAAAAGGGGGCGTTTCCCACAAATTTTGGCATACGCGCCGCCAATTGTACCATCAATGGCGACACTCAGATGTCTATAATTCATTATAAGGAATATGCTCTAGGTCTATGACGCATATGCCCGAGTGCTTCTGAAGCGGCCCGGAATTTATTTAGTTATCGCTCTCCAAACTTTGCTTCAGACGCCAAAATCAGCTAAAAAGGGGGCGTTTCCCACAAATTTTGGCATACGCGCCGCCAATTGTACCATCAATGGCGACACTCAGCAGTATAATATTAATTATAAGGAATCTGCTCTAGGTCTATGACGCATATGCCCGAGTGCTTTTGAAGCGGCCCAGAATTTATTAGAGCGCAGCTCTTAGGGGCCCGTTTCCGGCTTGAGCGGCGTCGCCGTCGGCGTCGGCGTCGGCGTAACCGCGCGGTGCATCATGGGAAATGTCCCATAATGCACCGCGCGAGCCCTCCACCAAGGTCACGTGACCTCGTGGGGGGTCACGTGACCCCCCGAAGTCACGTGACTCCCCTGAGGTCACGTGGCCCCCCCTCGAGGTCACGTGACCCCCGCCGATGTCGCGTGACCTCCCGATGACGTCATCGTCACTGATGACGTCACCGGCATCCACATCGTCATCGTCATCATCACTGATGACGTCACCGGCATCCACATCGTCATCGTCATCATCACTGATGACGTCACCGGCATCCACATCGTCATCGTCATCCCTGATGACGTCACCGGCATCCGCATCGTCATCGTCATCACTGACGACGTCACCGGCATCCACATCGTCATCGTCATCATCACTGATGACGTCACCGGCATCCACATCGTCATCGTCATCATCACTGATGACGTCACCGGCATCTGCATCTTCATCGTCATCATCACTGATGACGTCACCGGCATCCACATCGTCATCGTCATCAGCACTGATGACGTCACCGGCATCCACATCGTCATCGTCATCATCACTGATGACGTCACCGGCATCCACATCGTGATCGTCATCATCACTGATGACGTCACCGACATCCGCATTGTCATCGTCATCATCACTGATGACGTCATCAGTGACGTCACTGATGTCGTCACCGGCATCCGCATCGTCATCGTCATCATCACTGATGACGTCATCAGCGACGTCACTGATGACGTCATCAGCGACGTCACTGATGACGTCACCAACATTCGCATCGTCATCGTCATCATCACTGGTGAAGTCATCAGTGACGTCACTAATGACGTCATCGGTACCCGCATCGTCATCGTCACTGATGACGTCATCAGTGACGTCAGTGATGACATCATCGGCATTGGCGGTCACGTGACCCCCAAGGTAACGTGACCCCCCCTGGTTAGTTTAACCCCCCCCAGTGCCCTTCCCTCCTCCTCAAGAGCTGCGCTCCAATTCGGCGTTACAGGGAGTTGTAAGCGGCTTTCATTTTTTTAGAGCGCAGCACTTAGGGGCCCGTTCCCGGCTTGAGCGGCGTCGGCGTAACCAAGGTCACCCCAGGGTCATCCCAAGGTCACGTGACCCCAAGGTCACCCCAAGGTCACGTGACCCCTCCCCAAGGGTCATGGGGGTCACGTGACTCCCCAAGGTCACCCCAAGGTCACGTGACACCTTCCCCAGGGTCACGTGACCCCCAAGGTCACGTGACACCCAAAGTCACGTGGCTCCCCAAGTCACGTGACCCCCGGGGTCACGTGACCCCCGATGACGTCACCGGCATCCGCATCGTCATCGTCATCATCACTGATGACGTCACCGGCATCCGCATCGTCATCGTCATCATCGCTGATGACGTCATCAGTGACGTCACTGATGACGTCACCAACATCCACATCGTCATCGTCATCATCGCTGATGACGTCATCAGTGACGTCACTGATGACGTCACCGGCATCCGCATCGTCATCGTCATCATCGCTGATGACGTCATCAGTGACGTCACTGATGACGTCATCGACATCCGCATCGTCATCGTCATCATCACTGATGACGTCACCGGCATCCGCATCGTCATTGTCATGGTTACTGATGACGTCATCGGCATCGTCATCGTCACGTGACTCCCTAGGTCACGTGACCCCCACCCAAGGTCACTTGACCTCCCCAGTACCCTTCCCTCCTCCGCCTCAAGAGCTGCGCTCTAATTCGGCGTTACAGGGAGTTGTAAACGGCTTTCACTTTTTTTAGTTATCGCTCTCCAAAAGTTGCTTCTGACGCCAAAATCAGCCAAAAAGGGGGCGTTTCCCACAAATTTTGGCATACGCGCCGCCAATTGTACCATCAATGGCGACACTCAGCAGTCTATAATTCATTATAAGGAATCTGCTCTAGGTCTATGACGCATATGGCCGAGTGCTTTTGAAGCGGCCCAGAATTTATTTAGTTATCGCTCTCCAAACGTTGCTTCAGACGCCAAAATCAGCCAAAAAGGGGGCGTTTCCCATAAATTTTGGCATACGCGCCGCCAATTGTACCATCAATGGCGATACTCAGCAGTCTATAATTCATTATAAGGAATCTGCTCTAGGTCTATGACGCATATGCCCGAGTGCTTTTAAAGCGGCCCGGAATTTATTTAGTTATCGCTCTCCAAATGTTGCTTCAGACGCCAAAATCAGCGAAAAAGGGGGAGTTTCCCACTAATATTGGCATACGCGCTGCCAATTGTACCATCAATGGCGACACTCAGCAGTCTATAATTCATTATAAGGAATCTGCTCTAGGTCTATGACGCATATGCCCGAGTGCTTTTGAAGCGGCCCAGAATGTATTTAGTTATCGCTCTCCAAAGGTTGCTTCAGACGCCAAAATCAGCCAAAAAGGGGGTGATTCCCGAAAATTTTGGCATACGCGGCGCCAATTGTACCATCAATGGCGACGCTCAGCAGTCTAATATTCATTATAAAGAATCCGCTCTAGGTCTATGACGCATATGCCCGAGTGCTTTTGAAGTGGCCCGGAGTTTATTTAGTTATCGCTCTCCAAAGGTTGCTTCAGACGCCAAAATCAGCCAAAATCGGGGCGTTTCCCACAAATTTTGGCATACGCGCCGCCAATCGTACCATCAATGGCGACACTCAGCACTCTATAATTCATTATAAGGAATCTTCTCTAGGTCTATGACGCATATACCTGAGTGCTTTTCAAGCGGCCCGGAATTTATTTAGTTATCGCTCTCCAAAAGTTGCTTCAGACGCCAAAATCAGCCAAAAAGGGGGTGTTTCCCACAAATTTTGCCATACGCGCCGCCAATTGTACCATCCATGGCGACACTCAGCAGTCTAATATTCATTATAAGGAATCTGCTCTAGGTCTATGATGCATATGCCCGAGTGCTTTTGAAGCGGCCCGGAATTTATTTAGTTATCGCTCTCCAAAGGTTGCTTCAGATGCCAAAATCAGCCAAAAAGGGGGTGTTTCCCACAAATTTTGGCATACGCGCCGCCAATTGTACCATCAATGGCGACACTCAGCAGTCTATATTTCATTATAAGGAATCTGCTCTAGGTCTATGACGCATATGCCCGAGTGCTTTTGAAGCGGCCCGGAGTTTATTTAGTTATCGCTCTCCAAAGGTTGCTTCAGACGCCAAAATCAGCCAAAAAGGGGGCGTTTCCCACAAATTTTGGCATACGCGCCGCCAATTGTACCATCAATGGCGACACTCAGCAGTCTATAATTCATTATAAGGAATATACTCTAGGTCTATGACGCATATGCCCGAGTGCTTCTGAAGCGGCCCGGAATTTATTTAGTTATCGCTCTCCAAACGTTGCTTCAGACGCCAAAATCAGCTAAAAAGGGGGCGTTTCCCACAAATTTTGGCATACGCGCCGCCAATTGTACCATCAATGGCGACACTCAGCAGTATAATATTAATTATAAGGAATCTGCTCTAGGTCTATGACGCATATGCCCGAGTGCTTTTGAAGCGGCCCAGAATTTATTTAGTTATCGCTCTCCAAAAGTTGCTTCTGATGCCAAAATCAGCCAAAAAGGGGGCGTTTCCCACAAATTTTGGCATATGCGCCGCCAATTGTACCATCAATGGCGACACTCAGCAGTCTATAATTTATTATAAGGGATCTGCTCTAGGTCTATGACGCAAATGCCCGAGTGCTTTTGAAGCGGCCCGGAATTTATTTAGTTATCGCTCTTCAAAGGTTGCTTCAGACGCCAAAATCAGCCAAAAAGGGGGCGTTTCCCACAAATTTTGGCATACGCGCCGCCAATTGTACCATCAATGGCGACACTCAGCAGTCTATAATTCATTATAAGGAATCTGCTCTGGGTCTATGACGCATATGCCCGTGTGCTTTTGAAGCGGCCTGGAATTTATTTAGTTATCGCTCTGCAAAGGTTGCTTCAGACGCCAAAATCAGCCTAAAACGGGGCGTTTCCCAGAAATTTTGATATACGCCCCGCCAATTGTACCATCAATGGCGACACTCAGCAGTCTATAATTCATTATAAGGAATCTTCTCTAGCTCTATGACGCATATGCCCGAGTGCTTTTGAAGCGGCCCGGGATTTATTTAGTTATCGCTCTCCAAAGGTTGCTTCAGACGCTAAAATCAGCCAAAAAGGGGGCGTTTCCTACAAATTTTGACATACGCGCCGCCAATTGTACCATCAATGGCGACGCTCAGCAGTCTAATATTCATTATAAGGAATCTGCTCTAGGTCTACGATGCATATGCCCGAGTGCTTTGGAAGCGGCACGGAATTTATTTAGTTATCGCTCTCCAAAGGTTGCCTCAGACGCCAAAATCAACCAAAAAAGGGGGCGTTTCCCACAAATTTGGGCATACGCGCCGCCAATTGTACCATCAATGGCGACACTCAGCAGTCTATAATTCATTATAAGGAATCTGCTCTAGGTCTGTGACGCATATGCCCGAGTGCTTTTGAAGCGGCCGAGACTTTTTTTAGTTATCGCTCTCCAAAGGTTGCTTCAGATGCCAAAATCAGCCAAAATGGGGGCGTTTCCCACAAATTTTGGCATACGCGCCGCCAATTGTACCATCAATGGCAACACTCAGCAGTCTATAATTCATTATAAGGAATCTTCTCTAGGTCTATAACACATATGCCCGAGTGCTTTTGAAGCGGCCCGGAGTTTATTTAGTTATCGCTCTCCAAAGGTTGCTTCAGATGCCAAAATCAGCCAAAAAGGGGGCGTTTCCCACAAATTTTGGCATACGCGCCGCCAATTGTACCATCAATGGCGACACTCAGCAGTCTATAATTCATTATAAGGAATCTGCTCTAGGTCTATGACGCATATGCCCGAGTGCTTTTGAAGCGGCCCGGAATTTATTTAGTTATCGCTCTCCAAAGGTTGCTTCATACGCCAAAATCAGCCAAAATGGGGGTGTTTCCCACAAATTTTGGCATACGCGCCGCCAATTGTACCATCAATGGCGACACTCAGCAGTCTATAATTCATTATAAGGAATCTGCTCTAGGTCTATGACGCATATGCCCGAGTGCTTTTGAAGCGGCCCGGAATTTATTTAGTTATCGCTCTCCAAAGGTTGGTTCAGACGCCAAAATCAGCCAAAAAGGGGGCGTTTCCCACAAGTTTTGGCATACGTGCCGCCAATTGTACCATCAATGACGACACTCAGCAGTCTAATATTCATTATAAGGAATCTGCTCCAGGTCTATGACGCATATGCCCAAGTGCTTTTGAAGCGGCCCAGAATTTATTTAGTTATCCCTCTCCAAAGGTTGCTTCAAATGCCAAAATCACCCAAAAAGTGGACGTTTCCCACAAATTTTGGCATACGCGCCGCCAATTGTACCATCAATGGCGACACTCAGCAGTCTATAATTAATTATAAGGAATCTCCTCTAGGTCTACGACGCATATGCCCGAGTGCTCTGGAAGCGGCCCGGAATTTATTTAGTTATCGCTCTCCAAAGGTTGCCTCAGATGCCCAAATCAACCAAAAAGAAGGCGTTTCCCACAAATGTGGGCATACGCGCCGCAAATTGTACCATCAATGGCGACACTCAGCAGTCTATAATTCAATATAAGGAATCTGCTCTAGGCCTATGACGCATATGCCCGAGTGCTATTGAAGCGGCCCAGAATCTTTTTAGTTATCGCTCTCCAAAGGTTGCCTCAGACGCCCAAAAATCAGCCAAAACGGGGGCGTTTCCCACAGATTTTGGCATACGCGCCGCCAATTGTACCATCAATGGCGACACTCAGCAGTCTATAATTAATTATAAGGAATCTCCTCTAGGTCTATGACGCATATGCCCGAGTGCTTTTGAAGCGGCCCGGAATTTATTTAGTTATCGCTTTCCAAAGGTTGCTTCAGACGCCGAAATCAGCCAAAAAGGGGGCGTTTCCACAAATTTTGGCATACGTGCCGCCAATTGTACCATCAATGGCGACACTCAGCAGTCTAATATTCATTATAAGGAATCTGCTCTAGGTCTATGACGCATATGCTCAAGTGCTTTTGAAGCGTTCCGGAATTTATTTAGCTATCGCTCTCCAAATGTTGCTTCAGACGCCAAAATCAGCCAAAAAGGGGGCGTTTCCCACAAAGTTTTGCATACGCGCCGCCAATTGTACCATCAATGGCGACACTTAGCAGTCTATAATTCATTATGAGGAATCTGCTCTAGGTCTATGACGCATATGCCCGAGTGCTTTTGAAGCGGCCCAGAATCTATTTAGTTATCGCTCTCCAAACGTTGCTTCAGACGCCAAAATCAGCCAAAAAGGGGGCGTTTCCCACAAATTTTGGCATACGCGCCGCCAATTGTACCATCAATGGCGACACTCAGCAGTCTATAATTCATTATAAGGAATCTGCTCTAGGTCTATGACGCATATGCCCGAGTGCTTTTAAAGCGGCCCGGAATTTATTTAGTTATCGCTCTCCAAATGTTGCTTCAGACGCCAAAATCAGCCAAAAAGGGGGCGTTTCCCACAAATTTTGGCATACGCGCCGCCAATTGTACCATCAATGGCGACACTCAGCAGTCTAATATTTATTATAAGGAATCTTCTCTAGGTCTATGACGGATATGCCCGAGTGCTTTTGAAGCGGCCCGGAGTTTATTTAGTTATCGCCCTCCAAAGGTTGCTTCAGACGCCAAAATCAGCCAAAAAGGGGGCGTTTCCCACAAATGTTGGCATACGCGCCGCCAATTGTACCATCAATGGCGACGCTCAGCAGTCTAATATTCATTATAAGGAATCTGCTCTAGGTCTATGACGCATATGCCCGAGTGCTTTTGAAGCGGCCCGGAATTTATTTAGTTATCGCTCTCCAAATGTTGCTTGAGACGCCAAAATCAGTCAAAAAGGGGGCGTTTCCCACAAATTTTGGCATACGCGCCACCAATTGTACCATCAATGGCGACACTCAGCAGTCTATAATTCATTATAAGGAATCTGCTCTAGGTCTATGACGCACATGCCCGAGT
This sequence comes from Ixodes scapularis, assembly GCF_016920785.2. Classification (NCBI taxonomy): domain Eukaryota; kingdom Metazoa; phylum Arthropoda; class Arachnida; order Ixodida; family Ixodidae; genus Ixodes; species Ixodes scapularis. The sequence continues at coordinate 99,022,127 of NW_024609879.1, read as the reverse complement.
GCTTTTGAAGCGGCCCGGAATTTATTTAGTAATCACTCTCCAAAGGTTGCTTCAGACACCAAAATCAGCCAAAATGGGGGCGTTTCCCACAAATTTTGGCATACGCGCCGCCAATTGTACCATCAATGGGGACACTCAGCAGTCTAATATTCATTATAAGGAATCTGCTCTAGGTCTATGACGCATATGCCCGAGTGCTTTTGAAGCGGCCCATAATTTATTTAGTTATCATCTTCAAAGGTTGCTTCAGATGCCAAAATCAGCCAAAAAGGGGGCATTTCCCACAAATTTTTGCATACGCGCCGCCAATTGTACCATCAATGGCGACACTTAGCAGTCTATAATTCATTATGAGCAATCTGCTCTAGGTCTATGACGCATATGCCCGAGTGCTTTTGAAGCGGCCCAGAATTTATTTAGTTATCGCTCTCCAAACGTTGCTTCAGACGCCAAAATCAGCCAAAAAGGGGCGTTTCCCACAAATTTTGGCATACGCGCCGCCAATCGTACCATCAATGGCGACACTCAGCAGTCTATAATTCATTATAAGCAACCTGCTCTAGGTCTATGATGCATATGCCCGAGTGCTTTTGAAGCGGCCCGGAATTTATTTAGTTATCGCTCTCCAAATGTTGCTTCAGACGCCAAAATCAGCCAAAAAGGGGGCGTTTCCCACAAATTTTGGCATACGCGCCGCCAATTGTACCATCAATGGCGACGCTCAGCAGTCTATAATTCATTATAAGGAATCTGCTCTAGGTCTATGACGCTTATGCTTGAGTGCTTTTGAAGCGGCCCAGAATGTATTTAGTTATCGCTCTCCAAAGGTTGCTTCAGACGCCAAAATCAGCCAAAAAGGGGGTGTTTCCCACATATTTTGGCATACGCGCCGCCAATTGTACCATCAATGGCGACGCTCAGCAGTCTAATATTCATTATAAGGAATCTGCTCTATGTCTATGACGCATATGCCCGAGTGCTTTTGAAGCGGCCCGGAATTTATTTAGTTATCGCTCTCCAAAGGTTGCTTCAGACGCCAAAATCAGCCAAAAAGGGGGCGTTTCCCACAAATTTTGGCATACGCGCCGCCAATTGTACCATCAATGGCAACACTCAGCAGTCTATAATTCATTATAAGGAATCTTCTCTAGGTCTATGACGCATATGCCCGAGTGCTTTTCAAGCGGCCCGGAATTTATTTAGTTATCACTCCCCAAAGGTTGCTTCAGACGCCAAAATCAGCCAAAAAGGGGGCGTTTCCCACAAATTTTGGTATACGCGCCACCAATTGTACCATCAATGGCGACACTCAGCAGTCTATAATTCATTATAAGGAATCTTCTCTAGGTCTATAACGCATATGCCCGAGTGCTTTTGAAGCGGCCCGGAGTTTATTTAGTTATCGCTCTCCAAAGGTTGCTTCAGACGCCAAAATCACCCAAAAAGGGGGCGTTTCCCACAAATTTTGGCATACGCGCCGCCAATTGTACCATCAATGGCAACACTCAGCAGTCTATAATTCATTATAAGGAATCTGCTCTAGGTCTATGACGCATATGCCCGAGTGCTTTTGAAGCGGCCCGGAATTTATTTAGTTATCGCTCTCCAAAGGTTGCTTCAGATGCCAAAATCAGCTAAAAAGGGGGCATTTCCCACAAATTTTGGCATACGGGCCCCCAATTGTACCATCAATGGCGACACTCAGCAGTCTAATATTAATTATAAGGAATCTGCTCTAGGTCTATGACGCATATGCCCGAGTGCTTTTGAGGCAGCCCAGAATTTATTTAGTTATCGCTCTCCAAAGGTTGCTTCTGACGCCAAAATCAGCCAAAAAGGTGGCGTTGCCCACAAATTTTGGCATACGCACCGCCAATGTACCATCAATGGCGACACTCAGCAGTCTATAATTCATTATAAGGAATCTGCTCTAGGTCTATGACGCATATGCCCGAGTGCTTTTGAAGCGGCCCGGAATTTATTTATTTATCGCTCTCCAAATGTTGCTTCAGACGCCAAAATCAGCCAAAAAGGGGGCGTTTCCCACAAATTTTGGCATACGCGCCGCCAATTGTACCATCAATGGCGACACTCAGCAGTCTATAATTCATTATAAGGAATCTGCTCTGGGTCTATGACGCATATGCCCGAGTGCTTTTGAAGCGGCCCGGAATTTATTTAGTTATCGCTGTGCAAAGGTTGCTTCAGACGCCAAAATCAGCCTAAATCGGGGCGTTTCCCACAAATTTTGGCATACGCCCCGCCAATTGTACCATCAATGGCGACACTCAGCAGTCTATAATTCATTATAAGGAATCTTCTCTAGCTCTATGACGCATATGCCCGAGTGCTTTTGAAGCGGCCCGGAATTTGTTTAGTTATCGCTCTCCAAAGGTTGCTTCAGACGCCAAAATCAGCCAAAAAGGGGGCATTTCCTACAAATTTTGGCATACGCGCCGCCAATTGTACCATCAATGGCGACACTCAGCAGTCTAATATTCATTATAAGGAATCTGCTCTAGGTCTACGATGCATATGCCCGAGTGCTTCGGAAGCGGCCCGGAATTTATTTAGTTATCGCTCTCCAAAGGTTGCCTCAGACGCCAAAATCAACCAAAAAGGGGGCGTTTCCCACAAATTGGGGCATACGCGCCGCCAATTGTACCATCAATGGCGACACTCAGGAGTCTATAATTCATTATAAGGAATCTGCTCTAGGTCTGTGACGCATATGCCCGAGTGCTTTTGAAGTGGCCGAGACTTTTTTTAGTTATCGCTCTCCAAATGTTGCTTCAGATGCCAAAATCAGCCAAAAAGGGGGCGTTTCCCACAAATTTTGGCATACGCGCCGCCAATTGTACCATCAATGGCGACACTCAGCAGTCTATAATTCATTATAAGGAATTTTCTCTAGGTCTATAACGCATATGCCCGAGTGCTTTTGAAGCGGCCCGGAGTTTATTTAGTTATCGCTCTCCAAAGGTTGCTTCAGACGCCAAATATCAGCCAAAAAGGGGGCGTTTCCCACAAATTTTGGCATACGCGCCGCCAATTGTACCATCAATGGCGACACTCAGCAGTCTATAATTCATTATAAGGAATATGCTCTAGGTCTATGACGCATATGCCCGAGTGCTTCTGAAGCGGCCCGGAATTTATTTAGTTATCGCTCTCCAAACTTTGCTTCAGACGCCAAAATCAGCTAAAAAGGGGGCGTTTCCCACAAATTTTGGCATACGCGCCGCCAATTGTACCATCAATGGCGACACTCAGCAGTATAATATTAATTATAAGGAATCTGCTCTAGGTCTATGACGCATATGCCCGAGTGCTTTTGAAGCGGCCCAGAATTTATTAGAGCGCAGCTCTTAGGGGCCCGTTTCCGGCTTGAGCGGCGTCGCCGTCGGCGTCGGCGTCGGCGTAACCGCGCGGTGCATCATGGGAAATGTCCCATAATGCACCGCGCGAGCCCTCCACCAAGGTCACGTGACCTCGTGGGGGGTCACGTGACCCCCCGAAGTCACGTGACTCCCCTGAGGTCACGTGGCCCCCCCTCGAGGTCACGTGACCCCCGCCGATGTCGCGTGACCTCCCGATGACGTCATCGTCACTGATGACGTCACCGGCATCCACATCGTCATCGTCATCATCACTGATGACGTCACCGGCATCCACATCGTCATCGTCATCATCACTGATGACGTCACCGGCATCCACATCGTCATCGTCATCCCTGATGACGTCACCGGCATCCGCATCGTCATCGTCATCACTGACGACGTCACCGGCATCCACATCGTCATCGTCATCATCACTGATGACGTCACCGGCATCCACATCGTCATCGTCATCATCACTGATGACGTCACCGGCATCCGCATCTTCATCGTCATCATCACTGATGACGTCACCGGCATCCACATCGTCATCGTCATCATCACTGATGACGTCACCGGCATCCACATCGTCATCGTCATCATCACTGATGACGTCACCGGCATCCACATCGTGATCGTCATCATCACTGATGACGTCACCGACATCCGCATTGTCATCGTCATCATCACTGATGACGTCATCAGTGACGTCACTGATGTCGTCACCGGCATCCGCATCGTCATCGTCATCATCACTGATGACGTCATCAGCGACGTCACTGATGACGTCATCAGCGACGTCACTGATGACGTCACCAACATTCGCATCGTCATCGTCATCATCACTGGTGAAGTCATCAGTGACGTCACTAATGACGTCATCGGTACCCGCATCGTCATCGTCACTGATGACGTCATCAGTGACGTCAGTGATGACATCATCGGCATTGGCGGTCACGTGACCCCCAAGGTAACGTGACCCCCCCTGGTTAGTTTAACCCCCCCCCAGTGCCCTTCCCTCCTCCTCAAGAGCTGCGCTCTAATTCGGCGTTACAGGGAGTTGTAAGCGGCTTTCATTTTTTTAGAGCGCAGCACCAAGGGGCTCGTTCCCGGCTTGAGCGGCGTCGGCGTCGCCGTCGGCGTCGGCGTCGGCGTAACCAAGGTCACCCAGGGTCATCCCAAGGTCACGTGACCCCAAGGTCACCCCAAGGTCACGTGACCCCTCCCCAAGGGTCATGGGGGTCACGTGACTCCCCAAGGTCACCCCAAGGTCACGTGACCCCTTCCCCAGGGTCACGTGACCCCCAAGGTCACGTGACACCCAAAGTCACGTGGCTCCCCAAGTCACGTGACCCCCGGGGTCACGTGACCCCCGATGACGTCACCGGCATCCGCATCGTCATCGTCATCATCACTGATGACGTCACCGGCATCCGCATTGTCATCGTCATCATCGCTGATGACGTCATCAGTGACGTCACTGATGACGTCGCCAACATCCACATCGTCATCGTCATCATCGCTGATGACGTCATCAGTGACGTCACTGATGACGTCACCGGCATCCGCATCGTCATCGTCATCATCGCTGATGACGTCATCAGTGACGTCACTGATGACGTCATCGACATCCGCATCGTCATCGTCATCATCACTGATGACGTCACCGGCATCCGCATCGTCATTGTCATGGTTACTGATGACGTCATCGGCATCGTCATCGTCACGTGACCCCCTAGGTCACGTGACCCCCACCCAAGGTCACTTGACCTCCCCAGTACCCTTCCCTCCTCCGCCTCAAGAGCTGCGCTCTAATTCGGCGTTACAGGGAGTTGTAAACGGCTTTCACTTTTTTTAGTTATCGCTCTCCAAAAGTTGCTTCTGACGCCAAAATCAGCCAAAAAGGGGGCGTTTCCCACAAATTTTAGCATATGCGCCGCCAATTGTACCATCAATGGCGACACTCAGCAGTCTATAATTTATTATAAGGGATCTGCTCTAGGTCTATGACGCAAATGCCCGAGTGCTTTTGAAGCGGCCCGGAATTTATTTAGTTATCGCTCTTCAAAGGTTGCCTCAGACGCCAAAATCAGCCAAAACGGGGGCGTTTCCCACAGATTTTGCCATTTGCGCCGCCAATTGTACCATCAATGGCGACACTCAGCAGTCTATAATTAATTATAAGGAATCTGCTCTAGGTCTATGACGCACATGCCCGAGTGCTTTTGAAGTGGCCCGCAATTTATTTACTTATCGCTCTCCAAAGGTTGCTTCAGACGCCAAAATCAGCCAAAAAGTGGGCGTTTCCCACAAATTTTGGCATACGCGCCTCCAATTGTACCATCAATGGCGACACTCAGCAGTCTATAATTCATTATAAGGAATCTGCTCTGGGTCTATGACGCATATGCCCGAGTGCTTTTGAAGCGGCCCGGAATTTATTTATTTATTTATTTATTTCAAAATACTGCGACCTCGATGAGGTCATCGCAGGAGTGGAGAGAAAACATACATATACATTCAAAAAGACAATCGATTAAAGATGTACACACCCTACAAACAAAACTTAGAAAACCTTAAAAAATGCAATATCAAAAGATTACAAAAACAATCACATACACTTCAAGTACAGATTCCAGGCACCATACCAGAACACCTACTGTATTTCTAACAAAAACTTATCAAAATCGAGACAACGAATGGATCCATTTATGTTATTCCAGTTTTCTATCGTTCTAGGAAAAAAAGAATATTTAAAACAGTTAAGGTGGGCTCTGTATGGTACAAGATTTAATGGATGGAAGCTTCTAGTGCGTGATTCAGTAACAAAACTAACATATTTTTCTCGATTAAGTGTACAGTTATTATTCACTATTTTATGCAGGAGCTTGAGCCGTTCGACAGCGCGTCTAGAATCAAGAGGCGTAAGTCCTATGTCAGTCATGGCAGATGTAGGAGAAAAATTGCGGTCATATCTATTACAAATAAATCTAGCTGCCTTTGATTGTATTGCGTCAATCTGCTTTATATCACCTTTTAGATAGGGATCCCACACCACACAACCGTACTCTAAGATAGGTCTAATCAAGGTCTTGTACGCCGTTATTTTAACTTCCCTAGTTGAAGATTTTAAAGTTCTCTTGACGTATCCTAGCCTTTGCAGAGCACGAGAACAAATAGAACTGATGTGCTTATCCCATTTGAGACTAGGCGTGAAAAAAATACCCAAATACTTGTATTCGTGAACTTGACGCAGAATTATATTACGAGTACCATAGCTAAAAACAGACGGTTCCTTCTTATTAGTAAATGACATAACTACAGATTTCTCAAAATTAATTTCCATCTGCCACTTTTTACTCCAATTCAAAAACTGTTCAAGAGAGTCATTTAGTAAGGCATGGTCATCTACCGAGTTGATTTCGTTGTACAAAACGCAATCATCTGCATAGAGGCGAATTTTAACTTGAAGACCATTTGCAACGTCATTAATATAAAGTAAAAACAAAAGAGGACCTAAAACTGATCCCTGTGGGACACCGGAACTAACTGAGACATTGCTAGAATGAACATCCCTTTATGAAACAAACTGTGATCTATTTTTTAGGTAATCTTCGATCCAATTAACTAATGACGTATTATTTAATATCGCTTGTAATTTCTGAAGAAGCTTATGATGTGGTACCTTATCAAAAGCCTTAGAATAATCTACAAAGATGGCATCAAGTTGTACTCTTTTATCTAAAGCTAAAGCTATGTCGTGAGTGAATTCAAGAAGTTGGGTTGAGGTGGAGTAACCACGACGAAAACCATGCTGTTGAGGGCAAAGAATAAAATTAGTCTCAAGGTACTCAGATATCTGTTTATAGACAATATGTTCCAAAAGTTTGCATGAAGACGATGTGAGCGCTGCAAAGGTTGCTTCAGACGCCAAAATCAGCCTAAAACGGGGCGTTTCCCACAAATTTTGGTATACGCGCCGCCAATTGTACCATCAATGGCGACACTCAGCAGTCTATAATTCATTATAAGGAATCTGCTCTGGGTCTATGACGCATATGCCCGAGTGCTTTTGAAGCGGCCCGGGATTTATTTAGTTATCGCTCTCCAAAGGTTGCTTCAGACGCTAAAATCAGCCAAAAAGGGGGCGTTTCCTACAAATTTTGGCATACGCGCCGCCAATTGTACCATCAATGGCGACGCTCAGCAGTCTAATATTCATTATAAGGAATCTGCTCTAGGTCTACGATGCATATGCCCGAGTGCTTTGGAAGCGGCACGGAATTTATTTAGTTATCGCTCTCCAAAGGTTGCCTCAGACGCCAAAATCAACCAAAAAAGGGGGCGTTTCCCACAAATTTGGGCATACGCGCCGCCAATTGTACCATCAATGGCGACACTCAGCAGTCTATAATTCATTATAAGGAATCTGCTCTAGGTCTGTGACGCATATGCCCGAGTGCTTTTGAAGCGGCCGAGACTTTTTTTAGTTATCGCTCTCCAAAGGTTGCTTCAGATGCCAAAATGGGGGCGTTTCCCACAAATTTTGGCATACGCGCCGCCAATTGTACCATCAATGGCAACACTCAGCAGTCTATAATTCATTATAAGGAATCTTCTCTAGGTCTATAACACATATGCCCGAGTGCTTTTGAAGCGGCACGGAGTTTATTTAGTTATCGCTCTCAAAAGGTTGCTTCAGACGCCAAAATCAGCCAAAAAGGGGGCGTTTCCCACAAATTTTGGCATACGCGCCGCCAATTGTACCATCAATGGCGACACTCAGCAGTCTATAATTCATTATAAGGAATCTGCTCTAGGTCTATGACGCATATGGCCGAGTGCTTTTGAAGCGGCCCAGAATTTATTTAGTTATCGCTCTCCAAACGTTGCTTCAGACGCCAAAATCAGCCAAAAAGGGGGCGTTTCCCACAAATTTTGGCATACGCGCCGCCAATTGTACCATCAATGGCGATACTCAGCAGTCTATAATTCATTATAAGGAATCTGCTCTAGGTCTATGACGCATATGCCCGAGTGCTTTTAAAGCGGCCCGGAATTTATTTAGTTATCGCTCTCCAAATGTTGCTTCAGACGCCAAAATCAGCGAAAAAGGGGGAGTTTCCCACTAATATTGGCATACGCGCTGCCAATTGTACCATCAATGGCGACACTCAGCCGTCTATAATTCATTATAAGGAATCTGCTCTAGGTCTATGACGCATATGCCCGAGTGCTTTTGAAGCGGCCCAGAATGTATTTAGTTATCGCTCTCCAAAGGTTGCTTCAGACGCCAAAATCAGCCAAAAAGGGGGTGATTCCCGAAAATTTTGGCATACGCGGCGCCAATTGTACCATCAATGGCGACGCTCAGCAGTCTAATATTCATTATAAAGAATCTGCTCTAGGTCTATGACGCATATGCCCGAGTGCTTTTGAAGTGGCCCGGAGTTTATTTAGTTATCGCTCTCCAAAGGTTGCTTCAGACGCCAAAATCAGCCAAAATCGGGGCGGTTCCCACAAATTTTGGCATACGCGCCGCCAATCGTACCATCAATGGCGACACTCAGCACTCTATAATTCATTATAAGGAATCTTCTCTAGGTCTATGACGCATATACCTGAGTGCTTTTCAAGCGGCCCGGAATTTATTTAGTTATCGCTCTCCAAAAGTTGCTTCAGACGCCAAAATCAGCCAAAAAGGGGGTGTTTCCCACAAATTTTGCCATACGCGCCGCCAATTGTACCATCCATGGCGACACTCAGCAGTCTAATATTCATTATAAGGAATCTGCTCTAGGTCTATGATGCATATGCCCGAGTGCTTTTGAAGCGGCCCGGAATTTATTTAGTTATCGCTCTCCAAAGGTTGCTTCAGATGCCAAAATCAGCCAAAAAGGGGGTGTTTCCCACAAATTTTGGCATACGCGCCGCCAATTGTACCATCAATGGCGACACTCAGCAGTCTATATTTCATTATAAGGAATCTGCTCTAGGTCTATGACGCATATGCCCGAGTGCTTTTGAAGCGGCCCGGAGTTTATTTAGTTATCGCTCTCCAAAGGTTGCTTCAGACGCCAAAATCAGCCAAAAAGGGGGCGTTTCCCACAAATTTTGGCATACGCGCCGCCAATTGTACCATCAATGGCGACACTCAGCAGTCTATAATTCATTATAAGGAATATACTCTAGGTCTATGACGCATATGCCCGAGTGCTTCTGAAGCGGCCCGGAATTTATTTAGTTATCGCTCTCCAAACGTTGCTTCAGACGCCAAAATCAGCTAAAAAGGGGGCGTTTCCCACAAATTTTGGCATACGCGCCGCCAATTGTACTATCAATGGCGACACTCAGCAGTATAATATTAATTATAAGGAATCTGCTCTAGGTCTATGACGCATATGCCCGAGTGCTTTTGAAGCGGCCCAGAATTTATTTAGTTATCGCTCTCCAAAAGTTGCTTCTGATGCCAAAATCAGCCAAAAAGGGGGCGTTTCCCACAAATTTTGGCATATGCGCCGCCAATTGTACCATCAATGGCGACACTCAGCAGTCTATAATTTATTATAAGGGATCTGCTCTAGGTCTATGACGCAAATGCCCGAGTGCTTTTGAAGCGGCCCGGAATTTATTTAGTTATCGCTCTTCAAAGGTTGCCTCAGACGCCAAAATCAGCCAAAACGGGGGCGTTTCCCACAGATTTTGCCATTTGCGCCGCCAATTGTACCATCAATGGCGACACTCAGCAGTCTATAATTAATTATAAGGAATCTGCTCTAGGTCTATGACGCACATGCCCGAGTGCTTTTGAAGTGGCCCGCAATTTATTTACTTATCGCTCTCCAAAGGTTGCTTCAGACGCCAAAATCAGCCAAAAAGGGGGCGTTTCCCACAAATTTTGGCATACGCGCCGCCAATTGTACCATCAATGGCGACACTCAGCAGTCTATAATTCATTATAAGGAATCTGCTCTGGGTCTATGACGCATATGCCCGTGTGCTTTTGAAGCGGCCCGGAATTTATTTAGTTATCGCTCTGCAAAGGTTGCTTCAGACGCCAAAATCAGCCTAAAACGGGGCGTTTCCCAGAAATTTTGATATACGCCCCACCAATTGTACCATCAATGGCGACACTCAGCAGTCTATAATTCATTATAAGGAATCTTCTCTAGCTCTATGACGCATATGCCCGAGTGCTTTTGAAGCGGCCCGGGATTTATTTAGTTATCGCTCTCCAAAGGTTGCCTCAGACGCCAAAATCAACCAAAAAAGGGGGCGTTTCCCACAAATTTGGGCATACGCGCCGCCAATTGTACCATCAATGGCGACACTCAGCAGTCTATAATTCATTATAAGGAATCTGCTCTAGGTCTGTGACGCATATGCCCGAGTGCTTTTGAAGCGGCCGAGACTTTTTTTAGTTATCGCTTTCCAAAGGTTGCTTCAGACGCCGAAATCAGCCAAAAAGGGGGCGTTTCCCACAAATTTTGGCATACGTGCCGCCAATTGTACCATCAATGGCGACACTCAGCAGTCTAATATTCATTATAAGGAATCTGCTCTAGGTCTATGACGCATATGCTCGAGTGCTTTTGAAGCGTTCCGGAATTTATTTAGCTATCGCTCTCCAAATGTTGCTTCAGACGCCAAAATCAGCCAAAAAGGGGGCGTTTCCCACAAAGTTTTGCATACGCGCCGCCAATTGTACCATCAATGGCGACACTTAGCAGTCTATAATTCATTATGAGGAATCTGCTCTAGGTCTATGACGCATATGCCCGAGTGCTTTTGAAGCGGCCCAGAATTTATTTAGTTATCGCTCTCCAAACGTTGCTTCAGACGCCAAAATCAGCCAAAAAGGGGGCGTTTCCCACAAATTTTGGCATACGCGCCGCCAATTGTACCATCAATGGCGACACTCAGCAGTCTATAATTCATTATAAGGAATCTGCTCTAGGTCTATGACGCATATGCCCGAGTGCTTTTAAAGCGGCCCGGAATTTATTTAGTTATCGCTCTCCAAATGTTGCTTCAGACGCCAAAATCAGCCAAAAAGGGGGCGTTTCCCACTAATTTTGGCATACGCGCTGCCAATTGTACCATCAATGGCGACACTCAGCAGTCTATAATTCATTATAAGGAATCTGCTCTAGGTCTATGACGCATATGCCCGAGTGCTTTTGAAGCGGCCCGGAATTTATTTAGTTATCGCTTTCCAAAGGTTGCTTCAGACGCCAAAATCAGCCAAAAAGGGGGCGTTTCCCACAAATTTTGGCATACGCACCGCCAATTGTACCCTCAATGGCGACACTCAGCAGTCTAATATTAATTATAAGGAATCTGCTCTAGGTCTATGACGCATATGCCCGAGTGCTTTTGAAGCGGCCCGCAATTTATTTACTTATCGCTCTCCAAATGTTGCTTCAGACGCCAAAATCAGCCAAAAAGGGGGCGTTTCCTACACATTTTGGCATACGCGCCGCCAATTGTACCATCAATGGCGACACTCAGCAGTCTATAATTCATTATAAGGAATCTGCTCTGGGTCTATGACGCATATGCCCGAGTGCTTTTGAAGCGGCCCGGAATTTATTTAGTTATCGCTCTGCAAAGGTTGCTTCAGACGCAAAAATCAGCCTAAAACGGGGCGTTTCCCACAAATTTTGGCATACGCCCCGGCAATTGTACCATCAATGGCGACACTCAGCAGTCTATAATTCATTATAAGGAATCTTCTCTAGGTCTATGACGCATATGCCAGAGTGCTTTTGAAGCGGCCCTTAATTTATTTAGTTATCGCTCTCCAAAGGTTGCTTCAGACGCCAAAATCAGCCAAAAAGGGGGCGTTTCCCACAAATTTTGGCATACGCGCCGCCAATTGTACCATCAATGGCGACACTCAGCAGTCTAATATTTATTATAAGGAATCTTCTCTAGGTCTATGACGGATATGCCCGAGTGCTTTTGAAGCGGCCCGGAATTTATTTAGTTATCGCTCTCCAAAGGTTGCTTCATACGCCAAAATCAGCCAAAAAGGGGGTGTTTCCCACAAATTTTGGCATACGCGCCGCCAATTGTACCATCAATGGCGACACTCAGCAGTCTATATTTCATTATAAGGAATCTGCTCTAGGTCTATGACGCATATGCCCGAGTGCTTTTGAAGCGGCCCGGAATTTATTTAGTTATCGCTCTCCAAAGGTTGCTTCAGACGCCAAAATCAGCCAAAAAGGGGGCGTTTCCCACAAATTTTGGCATACGTGCCGTCAATTGTACCATCAATGGCGACACTCAGCAGTCTAATATTCATTATAAGAAATCAGCTCTAGGTCTATGACGCATATTGTCACGGGTGGTGACTAATAAACAAGAAATAAACAGGAATAAATAAACGTTTAATGTGGCGAACTTGTGCCAAAAATAAAAGGGTACAAAAGAAAGATAACAACAGAGCGTCGCGGGCGTCGAAGGCGGCGAAGCAGCACGATCAAACGCTGAGGCGAGACTGACTCGACAAAGTCGCGAGCGGCGTCTTATCTAGAGTGAGTCACTTTAACGAAGATTCGGCGGAGAAGGTTCGAGCGTAGCGCGCTCGGGGCGAGAATGAACACGCACTTTCTAGAACGACATAAGCAGGGATAAACGACAGAAGTTATGTACGGAGCAAGAATAAACAAGAAAGTTCTAGAAGTCCGTGACCCTGCGCGCGGCATTATCCCCCCCCCCCCCCCTTTAAAAGCGCATCGTCCCGATGCAGCACAAAAAAAAAATCCAAAACAAAACGACAGCAGAATCGCGAGCCGCAGTTCACAGTTCGGAGTTCACAGTTCGGAGTTCACAGTTCAGAGTTCACAGTTCACTCGTCGACAAGAGTAAAAAGTTCTATCGTTCGTAATACGGCTTCAGCCGGACGACGTGTACGACCTCGGGTCGCGGCTGACGTCTTGCAGATGGGCGCGTTCCGTCGGGAAGGACTTCGTAGTTCAGATCGCCGAGCCGTCAGATGATCTTGTAGGGTCCGAAATAGCGTTTCAGAAGCTTCTCGCTGAGACCGCGGCGCCGTATTGGTGTCCAGACCCACACCCGGTCTCCGGGTTGAAAGTGGGCGTCACGCCGGCGAAGATTGTAGCGGCCGGCGTCGACACGTTGCTGGTCTTGAATTCGTAGTCTGGCTAGCTGGCGGACCTCTTCTGCCCGTTGAGCAACCACCTGGGCGTCATCGCTCCCGTCGTCGACTGACTCGTGCGGCAACATAGAGTCCAGCATAGTCGTCACCGCCCGGCCGTACACCAGCTGGAAGGGTGTCACTCCTGTGGTCTCTTGCACTGCTGTGTTGTAGGCGAACGTGACGTAGGGCAGCACTTCGTCCCAGGTCTTGTGCTCCACGTCGACGTACATAGAGACCATGTCGGCGATTGTTTTGTTAAGCCGCTCCGTCAACCCATTGGTCTGCGGATGGTATGCCGTTGTTCGACGGTGTTCCGTGTGGCTTAGACGATGGATCTCTTGGGTCAACTGTGCCATGAACGACGACCCTCGGTCTGTGATCAGTACTTCGGGGGCGCCATGCCGGAGGACGATGGACTCGATGAAGAACTTGGCGACTTCGACCGCAGTCCCCGACGGAAGGGCTTTCGTCTCGGCGTAACGAGTAAGATAATCGGTGGCGACGATTATCCAGCGGTTCCCCATCGTCGACGGTGGAAAAGGACCCAGCAAATCCATTCCAATTTGCTGGAAGGGCTTGGTTGGCGGGGTAATCGGCTGGAGGAGACCTGCTGGCTTTGACGGCGGTTTCTTGCGTCGCTGGCACTCATGGCACGATCGTGTGTAGAGATGGACGGTCTTCGGAAGCTTTGGCCAGTAGTACTTGTCACGAATCCGGGCAAGGGTCCTGCTGTAGCCGAGATGTCCGGCTGTTGGGTCGTCGTGGCACGCTTGAAAAATTTCTTCTCGGAGGTTGGCGGGGACAACCAGTAGCCAAGGAGTTTCGCTGGTTCCGAAATTCTTTCTGAAGAGCACGCCTCCCCGTAGGACAAAGCTCGGTAGGTCCCGAGAAAAGACCCGTGGGACAGAGCTTCCTCGACCTTCGAGGTGGTCGATCACGGAGCTAAGTTCTGCGTCGTCGCGTTGCAGTGCCCTCATGTCGGTAGCGTTAACTGCGCCTAGAAAAAAGGAGTCGTCATCGTCGTCGGCGCCGGAGATTGGAGGTTCGACTGGAGCCCTAGACAAACAGTCAGCGTCATTATGCTTGCGGCCGGACTTATGCACAACGGTTACGTCGAATTCCTGCAGTCGAAGGCTCCAGCGGGCGAGGCGTCCGGACGGATCCTTGAGGTTTGCGAGCCAGCAGAGGGCGTGGTGGTCTGTGACCACGCGAAACGGGATCCCATACAAGTACGGGCGGAACTTGGTTATCGCCCAGACGACAGCAAGACATTCTTTGTCGGTCGTTGAATAATTTTGTTCTGCCTTAGACAGCGCCCGGCTTGCGTAAGCGATTACTCTCTCTGCCCCTTCTTGTCGCTGAACGAGTACCGCACCGAGACCGGTATTGCTGGCGTCCGTGTGGATTTCAGTCTCCGCCGACTGGTCAAAATGTCCGAGGATAGGGGGCGACTGGAGCCTTCGCTTGAGCTCGCCGAACGCTTGTTCTTGCTCCTCTCCCCACTGGAACTGCACGTCGTCTTTTGTCAGACGCGTCAGCGGTGCAGAAATTTGTGCAAAGTCACGAACGAAACGTCTGTAATAGGCGCACAGCCCAAGAAATCTTCGAACGGTCTTCTTGTCTGATGGCTTCGGGAACTCGGCGACAGCGGACGTTTTTGCGGGATCAGGGCTTACACCCTGCGCACTCACGACGTGGCCCAAGAATTTCAGCTCACCATAGGCGAACCGACACTTGGAAGGCTTGAGGGTCAGCCCAGCAACCTTGAAGGCCTGTAGCACGGCTCGCAGTCGTCTCAGATGCTCGTCGAATTCGCTTGCGAACACCACAACATCGTCGAGGTAGACGAGACAGCTTTGCCATTTCAAGCCGGCAAGGACGGTGTCCATAACGCGCTGGAAGGTTGCCGGTGCTGTGCACAGCCCGAACGGCATTACTTTAAACTCATACAGTCCATCCGGCGTGACGAAGGCTGTCTTCTCACGATCTCGTTCGTCGACCTCAATCTGCCGGTACCCGCTCTTTAAGTCCATCGACGAAAAGTATCGGGCGTGGCGCAGCCGGTCCAGGGTGTCGTCGATCCGTGGCAGCGGGTAGACGTCCTTTTTTGTTACGGCGTTCAGTCGGCGATAGTCCACGCAGAACCGAAGAGTCCCGTCTTTCTTTTTCACTAGGACTACCGGTGAAGCCCACGGACTGCTTGAGGGCTGGATAATGTCGTCGTCAAGCATTTCTTGTACCTGCTGCTGGATGGCTTCCCTTTCTTTCACGGAGACCCTGTACGGCGGCCGATGCACAGGGAGTGCGTCGTCATCAGTAATTATCCGATGTTTCGCAACCGTCGTTTGGCGCACTTTCGACGACGTGGAGAAGCACTCACTGAACTCGGCGAGAAGGTCACGAAGTTGTCGTCGTTGTGGGGCTGGGAGGGATGGGTCGATGTCGAGCTCTGAGGACGTGATTGTCTTGTTCTGCGTCGGAGAGGCGTCTTCTGAGATCACGGCGATCGCGGCTGAGTCTTCAATTTCCTCGACGTAGCCCACAGTTGTACCCTTTGTAAGGTGCTGCGACTCTTGCCGGATATTGGTGACAAGGGCTACTGTACGCCCGTCCTGGAGCTCTGCTACGCCTCTTGCAATGCCAATCCCTCGTCCGAGGAGAAGTTGGACGCTTTTTTCCAGCAGTGCTACACCGCAGGTGGCTCCTTCGGTCCCGACGGACACAAAGACACTCGACAGCGGCGGCAGGTTTACGTGGCTGACGAGGACTCGCACTGCAGCTAACGTAGGTTTGGGATTTTCCACCGATGGCACAGGCTTCCGAAGCGTCAGCTTGTTCTCCGCAAGGTCGATGATGGCGCCGTATTCACACAGGAAGTCCATTCCGAGAATGACGTCCCTCGAACAGTCTTGCAGAACGACGAACTTCACAGGGCATGTTTCGCCGTGAATCTCGACGCGAGCGGTGCATCTCCCGACTGGTGTAATGAGGTGTCCTCCAGCGGTTCTTATTTGTGGTCCATCCCACGGCGTCATGACTTTTCGAAGGCGGCGGGAGAGCCTCCCACTCAAGACTGAGTAGTCTGCTCCGGTGTCCACGAGTGCGGATGCGTCGTGGCCGTCGATGACGACGTTTAGGGTATTGGACACCACTCCAGCGGCGTCGTTTTGGTCTCTGGTGGCGTTCGAGGGGGGGCCCCCCGACGTTCGTGGAGGATCTTGGCGTCGGTCGTCTTCGGCAACTCCACCTCCAGTGCTTGTCGCGCATAGTTTCCCCGGCAAGGAGCGAGGGGGGACAGGCTTTTACGTCGCGGTCGGTGCATCGGCGAAGCTGGGCGTCGCGGTGACGGCGACCGGAACTCTCGGCGGGACGCAGGCTCGGGGGACTGAGGTCGTCGAAGGTACTCGTCGATCTCCCGAGGGCGTTCACCATAACGGGGGCGTGGGTCATTTGGGTGGAACCCCCGCAGCCCGAGTCGCCGGTATGGGCATTGGCGGTAGGTGTGGTTCGCTTCCCCGCAGTGGAAACACAAAGGACGTCGGTCGGGTGTTCGCCACACGTCGGTCTTCCGAGGTGTGCGGGGCTCTTGGCCGGCGTACTGAACCTGGTCGTCGCGGCGGCGGTCGTGCTGCAGCGCAGGAGAACGACGTCGGGGCGGCGCAACATAGGCTGGAGGAGGAGGCGGTGGCCGTCGGGCCACTGCGGCGTAGGTCAGGGCGGGCTCTTCGGGTGGTGCTACGCTGGCAGGAGCCTCCGGTTGAATTGCCCGCTGGACTTCTTCGCGCACCACTTCGGCTATCGACAGCTCAGCCGGCTGGTTGGCAGCAGGCAGCAGTTTCCGGAGCTCCTCCCGGACGACGTCGAGGACAATTGCACGAATATTGTCAGCACGGGCGCCGCCTTCGTCGAATCGGGAAGGTGTCAGCGTCGACGCAACAGGCGTGCCGGCGAGTCGGTTGTAGTGGCTGGCTCGGATTGACAGGGCACGCTCGATGTTGGTTGCCTCGGTAACGAATTCCCCGACAGTTGTTGTTGGGTTGCGAACAAGGCCGCCGAAGATGTCACTCCTCACTCCTCTCATCAGCACGCGCAGCTTCTTCTCCTCGGTGGACTGAGGGTCGGCGCGGTTGCTCAGGCGGAGGACGTCTTCAACGAAGCTGGTGACCGTTTCGTTGGGCCCTTGGGTTCGTACTTGCAGAAGGTCTTCCGCTCGCTGTCGTCATGTCTGGTTCGTAAATGTGTCTTTCAGGCCGGCGATGCAGGTGTCCCACGACGTAAGAGACGCCTCGTGGTTCTCGAACCACTGCCTCGCGGTACCCTCCAAAGAGAAGTAGAGGTTTTGGAGGCGCTGCTCAGTGGTCCATCCATTATGGCGTGCTACACGTTCGTAGTGCTGCAGCCAGTCTTCTACATCCTCATAAATTTCACCGTGGAACGGCGTCGGCACACGGGGAACCACAGGCAGGAAGACGTAGGACGGTGCTGCTTGGGGGATTTCCGTCGGCTGCGCCGTGGAGTCCATTGTCGGCTTGGGTGGCTTCTTGGCGTTGTCCGGCAGTGGACCAAGCTCTGGTGGTTGTCCTCGGAGACGCTGGCTTGCCCGGGCCCCGTCTCTTCTTCAAAAGGTCGTCTTGGAGTGGGGCTTGCCGAACGGGTCCTCGGAGGGGTACGGCGAAGAGGCATAAGGTGTCACCCAGCACCTCCACCAAAATGTCACGGGTGGTGACTAATAAACAAGAAATAAACAGGAATAAATAAACGTTTAATGTGGCGAACTTGTGCCAAAAATAAAAGGTACAAAAGAAAGATAACAACAGAGCGTCGCGGGCGTCGAAGGCGGCGAAGCAGCACGATCAAACGCTGAGGCGAGACTGACTCGACAAAGTCGCGAGCGGTGTCTTATCTAGAGTGAGTCACTATCTCGAAGATTCGGCGGAGAAGGTTCGAGCGTAGCGCGCTCGGGGCGAGAATGAACACGCACTTTCTAGAACAACATAAGCAGGGATAAACGACAGAAGTTATGTACGGAGCAAGAATAAACAAAAAAGTTCTAGAAGTCCGTGACCCTGCGCGCGGCAATATGCCCGAGTGCTTTTGAAGCGGCCCAGAATTTATTTAGTTATCACTCTCCAAAGGTTGCTTCAAATGCCAAAATCAGCCAAAAAGTGGGCGTTTCCCACAAATTTTGGCATACGCGCCGCCAATTGTACCATCAATGGCGACACTCAGCAGTCTATAATTAATTATAAGGAATCTCCTCTAGGTCTACGACGCATATGCCCGAGTGCTCTGGAAGCGGCCCGGAATTTATTTAGTTTTCGCTCTCCAAAGGTTGCCTCAGACGCCCAAATCAACCAAAAAGGGGGCGTTTCCCACAAATGTGGGCGTACGCGCCGCCAATTGTACCATCAATGGCGACACTCAGCAGTCTATAATTCATTATAAGGATTCTGCTCTAGGTCTATGACGCATATGCCCGAGTGCTATTGAAGCGGCCCAGAATCTTTTTAGTTATCGCTCTCCAAAGGTTGACTCAGACGCCCAAAATCAGCCAAAACGGGGGCGTTTCCCACAGATTTTGGCATACGCGCCGCCAATTGTACCATCAATGGCGACACTCAGCAGTCTATAATTAATTATAAGGAATCTCCTCTAGGTCTATGACGCATATGCCCGAGTGCTTTTGAAGTGGCCCGGAATTTATTTAGTTATCGCTTTCCAAAGGTTGCTTCAGACGCTAAAATCTGCCAAAAAGGGGGCGTTCCCTCAAATTTTGGCATACGCGCCGCCAATTGTACCCTCAATGGCGACACTCAGCAGTCTAATATTAATTATAAGGAATCTGCTCTAGGTCTACGATGCATATGCCCGAGTGCTTTGGAAGCGGCCCGGAAGTTATTTAGTTATCGCCCTCCAAAGGTTGCCTCAGACGCCAAAATCAACCAAAAAGGGGGCGTTTCCCCACAAATTTAGGCATACGCGCCGCCAATTGTACCATCAATGGCGACACTCAGCAGTCTATAATTCATTATAAGGAATCTTCTCTAGGTCTATAACGCATATGCCCGAGTGCTTTCGAAGCGGCCCGGAGTTTATTTAGTTATCGCTCTCCAAAGGTTGCTTCAGACGCCAAAATCAGCCAAAAAGGGGGCGTTTGCCACAAATTTTGGCATACGCGCCGCCAATTGTACCATCAATGGCGACACTCAGCAGTCTATAATTCATTATAAGGAATCTGCTCTAGGTCTATGACGCATATGCCCGAGTGCTTTTGAAGCGGCCCGGAATTTATTTAGTTATCGCTCTCCAAAGGTTGCTTCAGACGCCAAAATCAGCCTAAAACGGGGAGTTTCCCACAAATTTTGGCATACGCCCCGCCAATTGTACCATCAATGGCGACACTCAGCAGTCTATAATTCATTATAAGGAATCTTCTCTAGGTCTATGACGCATATGCCCGAGTGCTTTTGAAGCGGCCCGGAATTTATTTAGTTATCGCTCTCCAAAGGTTGCTTCAGACGCCAAAATCAGCCAAAAAGGGGGCATTTCCCACAAATTTTGGCATACGCGCCGCCAATTGTACCATTAATGGCGACACTCAGCAGTCTAATATTAATTGTAAGGAATCTGCTCTAGGTCTATGACGCATATGCCCGAGTGCTTTTGAAGCGGCCCAGAATTTATTTAGTTATCGCTCTCCAAAGGTTGCTTCTGATGCCAAAATAAGCCAAAAAGGGGGCGTTTCCCACAAATTTTGGCATACGCGCCGCCAATTGTACCATCAATGGCGACACTCAGCAGTCTATAATTAATTATAAGGAATCTCCTCTAGGTCTATGACGCATATGCCCGAGTGCTTTGGAAGCGGCCCGGAATTTATTTAGTTATCGCTCTCCAAAGGTTGCCTCAGATGCCAAAATCAACCAAAAAGGGGGCGTTTCCCACAAATTTGGGCATACGCGCCGCCAATTGTACCAACAATGGCGACACTCCGCAGTCTATAATTCATTATAAGGAATCTGCTCTAGGTCTGTGACGCATGTGCCCGAGTGCTTTTGAAGCGGCCGAGAATTTTTTTAGTTATCGCTCTCCAAAGGTTGCTTCAGACGCCAAAATCAGCCAAAAAGGGGGCGTTTCCCACAAATTTTGGCATACGCGCCGCCAATTGTACCATCAATGGCGACACTCAGCAGTCTATAATTCATTATAAGGAATCTTCTCTAGGTCTATAACGCATATGCCCGAGTGCTTTTGAAGCGGCCCGGAGTTTATTTAGTTATCGCTCTCCAAAGGTTGCTTCAGACGCCAAAATCAGCCAAAAAGGAGGCGTTTCCCACAAATTTTGGCATACGCGCCGCCAATTGTACCATCAATGGCGACACTCAGCAGTCTATAATTCATTATGAGGAATCTGCTGTAGGTCTATGACGCATATGCCTGAGTGCTTTTGAAGCGGCACAGAATTTATTTAGTTATCGCTCTCCAAACGTTGCTTCAGACGCCAAAATCAGCCAAAAAGGGGGCGTTTCCCACAAATTTTGGCATACGCGCCGCCAATTGTACCATCAATGGCGACACTCAGCAGTCTATAATTCATTATAAGGAACCTGCTCTAGGTCTATGACGCATATGCCCGAGTGCTTTTGAAGCGGCCCGGAATTTATTTAGTTATCGCTCTCCAAAGGTTGCTTCTGACGCCAAAATCAGCCAAAAAGGGGGCGTTTCCCACAAATTTTGGCATACGCGCCGCCAATTGTACCATCAATGGCGACACTCAGCAGTCTATAATTCATTATAAGGAATCTGCTCTAGGTCTATGACGCATATACCCAAGTGCTTTTGAAGCGGCCCGGAATTTATTTAGTAATCACTCTCCAAAGGTTGCTTCAGACGGCAAAATCAGCCAAAATGGGGGCGTTTCCCACAAATTTTGGCATACGCGCCGCCAATTGTACCATCAATGGGGACACTCAGCAGTCTAATATTCATTATAAGGAATCTGCTCTAGGTCTATGACGCATATGCCCGAGTGCTTTTGAAGCGGCCCGGAATTTATTTAGTTATCATCAAAGGTTGCTTCAGACGCCAAAATCAGCCAAAAAGGGGGCGTTTCCCACAAATTTTTGCATACGTGCCGCCAATTGTACCATCAATGGCGACACTTAGCAGTCTATAATTCATTAGGAGGAATCTGCTCTAGGTCTATGACGCATATGCCCGAGTGCTTTTGAAGCGGACCAGAATTTATTTAGTTATCGCTCTCCAAACGTTGCTTCAGACGCCAAAATCAGCCAAAAAGGGGCGTTTCCCACAAATTTTGGCATACGCGCCGCCAATCGTACCATCAATGGCGACACTCAGCAGTCTATAATTCATTATAAGGAACCTGCTCTAGGTCTATGATGCATACGCCCGAGTGCTTTTGAAGCGGCCCGGAATTTATTGTTATCGCGCTCCAAATGTTGCTTCAGACGCCAAAATCAGCCAAAAAGGGGCGTTTCCCACAAATTTTGGCATACGCGCCGCCAATTGTACCATCAATGGCGACACTCAGCAGTCTATAATTCATTATAAGGAATCTGCTCTAGGTCTATGACGCATATGCCCGAGTGCTTTTGAAGCGGTCCGGAATTTATTTAGTTATTGCTCTCCAAAGGTTGCTTCAGACGCCAAAATCAGCCTAAAACGGGGCGTTTCCCACAAATTTTGGCATACGCCCCACCAATTGTACCATCAATGGCGACACTCAGCAGTCTATAATTCATTATAAGGAATCTTCTCTAGGTCTATGACGCATATGCCCGAGTGCTTTTGAAGCGGCCCGGAATTTATTTAGTTATCGCTCTCCAAAGGTTGCTTCAGACGCCAAAATCAGCCAAAAAGGGGGCGTTTCCCACAAATTTTGGCATACGCGCCGCCAATTGTACCATCAATGGCAACACTCAGCAGTCTAATATTCATTATAAGGAATCTGCTCTAGGTCTACGATGCATATGCCCGAGTGCTTTGGAAGCGGCCCGGAATTTATTTAGTTATCGCTCTCCAAAAATTGTCTCAGACGCCAAAATCAACCAAAAGGGGGGCGTTTCCCACAAATTTTGGCATACGCGCCGCCAATTGTACCATCAATGGCGACACTCAGCAGTCTATAATTCATTATAAGGAACCTACTCTGGGTCTATAACGCATATGCCCGAGTGCTTTTGAAGCGGCCGGGAGTTTATTTAGTTATCGCTCTCCAAAGGTTGCTTCAGGCGCCAAAATCACCCAAAAAGGGGGCGTTTCCCACAAAGTTTGGCATACGCGCCGTCAATTGTACCATCAATGGCGACACTCAGGAGTCTATAATTCATTATAAGGAATCTGCTCTAGGTCTATGACGCATATGCCCGAGTGCTTTTGAAGTGGCCCGGAATTTATTTAGTTATCGCTCTCCAAAGGTTGCTTCAGATGCCAAAATCAGCTAAAAAGGGGGCGTTTCCCACAAATTTTGGCATACGCGCCGCCAATTGTACCATCAATGGCGACACTCAGCAGTCTAATATTAATTATAAGGAATCTGCTCTAGGTCTATGACGCATATTCCCGAGTGCTTTTGAAGCGGCCCAGAATTTATTTAGTTATCGCTCTGCAAAGGTTGCTTCTGACGCCAAAATCAGCCAAAAAGGGGGCGTTTCCCACAAATTTTGGCATACGCACCGCCACTTGTACCATCAATGGCGACACTCAGCAGTCTATAATTCATTATAAGGAATCTGCTCTAGGTCTATGACGCATATGCCCGAGTGCTTTTGAAGCGGCCCGGAATTTATTTAGTAATCACTCTCCAAAGGTTGCTTCAGATGCCAAAATCAGCCAAAATGGGGGCGTTTCCCACAAATTTTGGCATACGCGCCGACAATTGTACCATCAATGGGGACACTCAGCAGTCTAATATTCATTATAAGGATTCTGCTCTAGGTCTATGACGCATATGCCCGAGTGCTTTTGAAGCGGCCCAGAATTTATTTAGTTATCATCTTCAAAGGTTGCTTGAGATGCCAAAATCAGCCAAAAAGGGGGCGTTTCCCACAAATTTTTGCATACGCACCGCCAATTGTACCATTGTGGTGATTTCGGACTTCAATGTAGAAGAAAAAAGAGGACGACGACGAAAAGGAATGCTGATGTGGCTGGTTGACTGTGTGTTTGTGTGCACGGAGAAAATTGGGCGCGAGTGGCGGGTGGTGGAAAAAGGAAGAAGTAGAAGGAAGCCTGGAGGTGACCGAACAGGACAAGCGAGCAGGATCTGGTGGACGAAAAAACCGACCAGCAACTATAGGCGTGGTCGGCACGGCTTCAGTTCGTCGTCCACAAACACAGGCCTGGTCAGCGGGCCTCCGAGGCTGCCCTGCCGCTACTTCAGGCCACACTCTTCAAGCCACCCCGTCGTCCACTACCCAGCCCCAACGCGCCAATCTACCTGGCATCAAGACTTCGGCGTGTCAACCATGATCAGAACTCAGACCCGCTTCACGGACTATGTGAAGTACTCCTCTTTAATTACCCTTTAAGTGTTAGATTTTCCCATAATTAATTTTTTTGATTTTTCTCATTCTCTAGTGTTTAACGCTGTAATATATTTTCGTACTGGCCCAAAGATGTCGTCTCTTTGTCCATGCTCTTCGCGTCGCACATCCACGCAAGCGTGAACGCGGTCCACTACATAGCTGGCGTCCGCGACAGGACCTTGCTCTTAACTGACACCCTAAAGAGCTTCACCTTGCGAAACGGTGCGACGGCTGAGAATGGATACCGAGAAATTAATGAAGGTTGGCCAGGAGTTGGGGTTGTCTGGGGCAGCTTTGAAACAATGGATGGATGAAGAGCGAGTGCGCGAGAGGGACCAGCGTACAGCAGAACGCGAGGCTACTAAAGAAGCAGAAGCCCTTGCTCGGGCTCGCTTAGACGCGGATGACCATACTCGTGCGCGCGTAGAAGCAGAACGTGCGGTACTGGAGCTCCAATTACGTTTACAGGAGCGACGAGAAAGTGCAGTAGAGGGAATTCCGAATGAGTCTGGTGCGGGTACACCTGCTGGCTTTGTACAGGGGTACCGGAGCCCACACAAGCTTATCCCCGTTTTCAATGAGAAACGCGACGAGCTTGACGCCTACATCCAACGATTCGAGCGGGTGGCAACGTGCCAAGAGTGGCCACAGGATAAATGGGCCTTGTCCCTGAGTCTATGCTTGACAGGGGAGGCATTAAGTGTAGTCGGACGCATGGCTGCTGACGCTGCTACAAACTACACTGTGCTTAAGCAGACTCTTCTCCAACGATTTCGGTATACGGAAGAAGGGTACCGCGCCAAGTTCAGAGAGGCAAGACCAGAGGAGGCAGAAACAGGCAGACAGTTTACTGGTCGTCTGTTGGGATATTTTGACCATTGGCAAGAAATGGCCAAAACGGAGCGTACCTACGACGCACTCCGGGACAAAATAGTGTCAGAGCAGTTTCTCAAGAGATGTCACGAAAAACTGACCATCTTTTTAAGGGAAAGAGGCTGCCAAGGACTTGACAAGTTGGCGGAAGCTGCCGATCATTATCTTGAAGCTCAAGGACTAGTCCATCTTGGCAGAACAAATAAGGAACAAGAGGCGAAGCCACTGGGGAAAGCGAAGATTTCTAAACCTCCAGATGCAACGGGGAGACCCGCCTGTTTCTTTTGCAACAAACAAGGTCATCGTGCAGCAGACTGTTGGTCCAAGTCAAGAGGATCCAACCCAAAGTTGACTGTTTGCTGGAAATGTCGCAAAACCGGGCATAAAGCAGAGTCTTGCCCTAACAAGACAGACGCGGGTGGACAAGCATCGTGTTCCCTGGCGCCACAGAATGAGCCAGGGAAAGTTGGTTTGGACATTCATTCCCTTAAAAGAAATGTGAAAGCAGAGCAGGATGAACGAAGAATCGATGTTCAAACAGATGGCATGCCAACGGCTGAAGGACTGCTTGAAAGACAGCCTGTCATTGTACTGCGTGATTCAGGATGCAACTCGGTCATCGTAAAGCGATCTCTGGTTCCTGATGACAAACTGACAGGAAGGAGTCGATCGATCTACCTTCTCGACCGGACAGTTCGATGCCTACCTGAAGCGGAAGTGGACATCGACTCTCCTTATTTCACGGGCACAGTAAGAGCAACCTGCATGGAAAGCCCGCTGTATGATGTCGTCTTGGGCAACATCGATGGCGTACGGGATGCTTCTGCTCCTGATGTCAAGTGGAGAGCAGACCAGAAATTTCTTCCCCTGCAAGAAAAGCCCCAAGAAGAAGACAAAATCTTGGGCAACCAACGAATTTGGACAGGGACGACCTCCTCACCGAGCTCCGGAGAGCAGAAAGGCGAGCTTCAGGCTAGTGTCGTAACGATGCGAACCTCGGCGACAACTGCTGGGCTACCAGTTGCAGAAATAAATCCACTGGACATCAACCCGGCGGAGCTAAGCGCCAAGCAAAAGCAAGATGCTACACTCCAAAGATGCTTTGAAGCAGTGGGAAGCAAGGTTGCCTCAAGATCAGCCGACATCGACTTCGTGCTGATGAACGGGATTCTTTTTCGACGGTACCGACTTCCATCGCAAAAAGAAATGGAACAACTCGTTGTCCCAACTGGCCTCCGAACATTCGTTCTAAAAATGGCACACGAAGGAATACTATCTGGACATCAAGGAATCAAAAGAACGACAGATCGAGTGCTTGAAGAGTTTTACTGGCCAGGGGTACAAGGGGACGTCACGCGGTTTGTGAAATCATGCGACATCTGCCAAAGAACCGTTCCAAAACACTTGGTAGGCCGCGTGCCTTTGGGAAACATGCCCGTGATCGAGACGCCTTTTCAACGGGTAGCAATTGACATCGTGGGACCACTGTCACCAACCTCAGAGAAGGGCAACCGTTACGTACTAACCATGGTGGACTACGCGACCCGCTATCCTGATGCAGTTGCCCTACCAAGCATCGAGACGGAGAGGATTGCGGAAGCTCTCCTCGAGATGTTTTCACGCGTGGGATTTCCTAGAGAAATCATCAGCGATCGGGGCAAATCATTCACATCCGGACTCATGAAGGAGTTTAGTCGTCTCCTCTCGTTTAAGCAGATGCCAACCACGCCGTATCATCCCATGGCCAACGGCCTTGTGGAACGGTTTAATGGCACACTAAAACAAATGATACGACGAATGTGTCAAGAGAGCCCGAAAAGATGGGACCGATACTTGGCACCACTACTATTCGCGTATCGCGAAGTGCCGCAGGCCAGTGTTGGGTTTGCACCATTTGATCTCCTGTATGGCAGGTACGTCCGAGGACCGATGGCCATATTAAAGGAAATCTGGACAGGAGAGCACCTTGACGAAAACACGAAGACCTCTTACGGCTACATGGTCGAGCTCCGACAGCGCTTAGAAGACACTTGCCGGATAGCACAGGAGCAGCTCAGAAAGGCGAAGATAGTACAGAGGAAGTACTACGACAAGAAGACGAGAGTGCGCCAGCTAGCTGTTGGAGACAAGGTTCTACTTCTTCTCCCCTCCGAGAACAACAAGCTGATCCTGACCTGGAAGGGCCTTTTCAAGGTTTTGGAGAGAAGAAATGACATCGACTACGTCATTGATCTGGGAACAAGAAGTAGTCTATTCCATATTAACATGCTGAAAAAGTACGAAGAGAGACCGGTTTCTAACCAACCACCGCAGCATGCCTCAGTCGCGGTCCAGCACGAGGAAGTAGAGGAAGAGGACATACCTTCTGTGACACTCCACAAGAAAGAAACTCACAAGGATGTGAAAGTCTCGAACGACCTAACAGCTTCTCAACAAGCGCAGGTGTCTATCCTCTTGGCTGCGCACAAGGAAAGCTTCACAGATGTCCCAGGAAAGACCTGCCTGGTGGAGTGCAAACTGAAGACCACCACCGACATTCCTATTCGAGTACAACAATACCCGATACCGTTCGCTATCCAAGAAGCGGTGCAGGAGGAAGTCCAAGAAATGTTACAGCGGGGCATAATTGAACCCTCCGAATCGCCCTACCAATCTCCCATAGTGGTGGTAAAGAAAAAGGATGAATCAATGCGGCTCTGCATTGATTTCAGGCAATTGAACAAGGTCCTCGTCCCCGACAATGAACCTATCCCAAGGGTGGACATGATGTTCGCTAAGTTGGGAAGCAGCCGATACTTCTCAAAGTTCGACTTGTCGAAAGGTTATTGGCAGGTGCCGATGCACGAAGGGTCAAAGCAAATGACAGCTTTCCCTACGGCTTCGGGACTTTTCCAGTTTCGATTTATGCCTTTTGGGATCAAGACTGCACCGGCGGTGTTTACCCGGCTCATGAGGAAGGTGGTCCAAGGCCTGCCAAACATCTACCACTATTTTGACGACGTCCTCATCGCCACAGAAAACTGGGAAGAGCACCTGGAAACACTCAAGTCATTCTTTCAGCGGGTGAGAGATGCTGGTTTGACGATACGGCCAACGAAGAGCGAAGTCGGCTTTGCATCAGTCAGGTTCCTCGGTCACATCATTGGACATAACCTCCTGCGACCGCAAATGGAGACGCCAAAAAAGATTCAAGTTGCCGAGCCACCCGAGACAAAAAAGGGCGTCCGCTCGTTTCTTGGCCTGACAGGCTACTACAGAGATTTCGTTCCGCAATATTCTGAAATTTCACAACCGCTAACGGAGTTGACACGAAAAAGGGCCCCGAACAAAGTGAGTTGGGGGAGAAGGGAACAACACGCTTTTGAGAAACTGAAAGAAGTACTGTCGAGCCGACCCATCTTAAGGGCACCAGACTTTTCTGAATCTTTCGTGCTTAGTACGGACGCGTCATCCACAAGCGTGGGGGCGGTTCTCATGCAGCGGCATAATGGAATACTCCATCCTGTAGCTTACGCGAGTCGTAAACTGCTACCTCGTGAAGCCGGCTATTCAACGATAGAGCGAGAAGGCCTGGCACTGATATGGGCAGTTAAAAAATTTTATGTGTACTTGTACGGGAAGCCATTCATTCTGCAAAGCGACCATCAGCCTTTATTGTACATAAACTCTGCAAAGCACATCAACAGCCGTGTGCTACGTTGGAGCTTGACGCTCATGGAGTACGACTTTACAGTCGAATATATCAAGGGCTGTGAAAATGTGGGTGCCGATTATATGAGTCGCATGTCTGTTAAATAAGAATTTCAACTTTATTATTATTCTTTGTAGCGATGCATTGTGTACAATAGTCAAAACAGTTTTTTTTTCTTATGAGTGTAACGTGCGTATGACAAGGTTGTTGAATCAATTACTTTGCATATGTTTGTGTGTGGGAGAAACCAAAAGTTTGAACGAACCAAGTGTCAAATGTGTAAACTGTAATATAATTTGTGGACAAGTTTTTTTTTTTTTTTTGTCATGTTGTAGACATTGTTTGACCGAAACAACGCTCTTAAGTGAGGGGTAATTGTGGTGATTTCGGACTTCAATGTAGAAGAAAAAAGAGGACGACGACGAAAAGGAATGCTGATGTGGCTGGTTGACTGTGTGTTTGTGTGCACGGAGAAAATTTGGCGCGAGTGGCGGGTGGTGGAAAAAGGAAGAAGTAGAAGGAAGCCTGGAGGTGACCGAACAGGACAAGCGAGCAGGATCTGGTGGACGAAAAAACCGACCAGCAACTATAGGCGTGGTCGGCACGGCTTCAGTTCGTCGTCCACAAACACAGGCCTGGTCAGCGGGCCTCCGAGGCTGCCCTGCCGCTACTTCAGGCCACACTCTTCAAGCCACCCCGTCGTCCACTACCCAGCCCCAACGCGCCAATCTACCTGGCATCAAGACTTCGGCGTGTCAACCATGATCAGAACTCAGACCCGCTTCACGGACTATGTGAAGTACTCCTCTTTAATTACCCTTTAAGTGTTAGATTTTCCCATAATTAATTTTTTTGATTTTTCTCATTCTCTAGTGTTTAACGCTGTAATATATTTTCGTACTGGCCCAAAGATGTCGTCTCTTTGTCCATGCTCTTCGCGTCGCACACCCACGCAAGCGTGAACGCGGTCCACTACAACCATCAATGGCAACACTTAGCAGTCTATAATTCATTATGAGGAATCTGCTTTAGGTCTATGACGCATATGCCCGAGTGCTTTTGGAGCGGCCCGGAATTTATTTAGTAATCACTCTCCAAAGGTTGCTTCAGATGCCAAAATCAGCCAAAATGGGGGCGTTTCCCACAAATTTTGGCATACGCGCCGACAATTGTACCATCAATGGGGACACTCAGCAGTCTAATATTCATTATAAGGATTCTGCTCTAGGTCTATGACGCATATGCCCGAGTGCTTTTGAAGCGGCCCAGAATTTATTTAGTTATCATCTTCAAAGGTTGCTTCAGATGCCAAAATCAGCCAAAAAGGGGGCGTTTCCCACAAATTTTTGCATACGCACCGCCAATTGTACCATCAATGGCAACACTTAGCAGTCTATAATTCATTATGACGAATCTGCTTTAGGTCTATGACGCATATGCCCGAGTGCTTTTGAAGCGGCCCAGAATTTATTTAGTTATCACTCTCCAAACGTTGCTTCAGACGCCAAAATCAGCCAAAAAGGGGCGTTTCCCACAAATTTTGGCATACGCGCCGCCAATCGTACCATCAATGGCGACACTGAGCAGTCTATAATTCATTATAAGGAACCTGCTCTAGGTCTATGATGCATATGCCCGAGTGCTTTTGAAGCGGCCCGGAATTTATTTAGTTATCGCTCTCCAAATGTTGCTTCAGACGCCAAAATCAGCCAAAAAGGGGGCGTTTCCCACAAATTTTGGCATACGCGCCGCCAATTGTACCATCAATGACGACACTCAGCAGTCTATAATTCATTATAAGGAATCTTCTCTAGGTCTATGACGCATATGCCCGAGTGCTTTTGAAGCGGCCCGGAATTTATTTAGTTATCGCTCTCCAAAGGTTGCTTCAGATGCCAAAATCAGCCAAAAAGGAGGCGTTTCCCACAAATTTTGGCATACGCGCCGCCAATTGTACCATCAATGGCGACACTCAGCAGTCTAATATTCATTATAAGGAATCTGCTCTAGGTCTACGATGCATATGCCCGAGTGCTGTGGAAGCGGCATGGGATTTATTTAGTTATCGCTCTCCAAATGTGTCCTCAGACGCCAAAATCAACCAAAAAGGGGGCGTTTCCCACAAATTTTGGCATACGCGCCGCCAATTGTACCATCAATGGCGACACTCAGCAGTCTATAATTTATTATAAGGAATCTTCTCTAGGTCTATAACGCATATGCCCGAGTGCTTTTGAAGCGGCCAGGAGTTTATTTAGTTATCGCTCTCCAAAGGTTGCTTCAGACGCCAAAATCACCCAAAAAGGGGGCGTTTCACACAAATTTTGGCATACGCGCCGCCAATTGTACCATTAATGGCGACACTCAGCAGTCTATAATTCATTATAAGGAATCTGCTCTAGGTCTATGACGCATATGCCCGAGTGCTTTTGAAGCGGCCCGGAATTTATTTAGTTATCGCTCTCCAAAGGTTGCTTCAGATGCCAAAATCAGCTAAAAAGGGGGCATTTCCCACAAATTTTGGCATACGCGCCGCCAATTGTACCATCAATGGCGACACTCAGCAGTCTAATATTAATTATAAGGAATCTGCTCTAGGTCTATGACGCATATGCCCGAGTGCTTTTGAAGCGGCCCAGAATTTATTTAGTTATCGCTCTCCAAAGGTTGCTTCTGACGCCAAAATCAGCCAAAAAGGGGGCGTTTCCCACAAATTTTGGCATACGCGCCGCCAATTGTACCATCAATGGCGACACTCAGCAGTCTTTAATTCATTATAAGGAATCTGCTCTAGGTCTATGACGCACATGCCCGAGTGCTTTTGAAGCGGCCCGGAATTTATTTAGTAATCACTCTCCAAATGTTGCTTCAGACGCCAAAATCAGCCAAAATGGGGGCGTTTCCCACAAATTTTGGCATACGCGCCGCCAATTGTACCATTAATGGGGACACTCAGCAGTCTAATATTCATTATAAGCAATCTGCTCTAGGTCTATGACGCATATGCCCGAGTGCTTTTGAAGCGGCCCGGAATTTATTTAGTTATCATCTTCAAAGGTTGCTTCAGATGCCAAAATCAGCCAAAAAGGGGGCATTTCCCACAAATTTTTGCATACGCGCCGCCAATTGTACCATCAATGGCGACACTTAGCAGTCTATAATTCGTTATGAGGAATCTGCTCTAGGTCTATGACGCATATGCCCGAGTGCTTTTGAAGCGGCCCAGAATTTATTTAGTTATCGCTCTCCAAACGTTGCTTCAGACGCCAAAATCAGCCAAAAAGGGGCGTTTCCCACAAATTTTGGCGTACGCGCCGCCAATCGTACCATCAATGGCGACACTCAGCAGTCTATAATTCATTATAAGCAACCTGCTCTAGGTCTATGATGCATATGCCCGAGTGCTTTTGAAGCGGCCCGGAATTTATTTAGTTATCGCTCTCCAAATGTTGCTTCAGACCCTAAAATCAGCCAAAAAGGGGGCGTTTCCCACAAATTTTGGCATACGCGCCGCCTATTGTACCATCAATGGCGACACTCAGCAGTCTATAATTCATTATAAGGAATCTGCTCTAGGTCTATGACGCTTATGCTCGAGTGCTTTTGAAGCGGCCCAGAATGTATTTAGTTATCGCTCCTCAAAGGTTGCTTCAGACGCCAAAATCAGCCAAAAAGGGGGTGTTTCCCACAAATTTTGTCATACGCGCCGCCAATTGTACCATCAATGGCGACACTCAGCAGTCTATAATTCATTATAAGGAATCTGCTCTGGGTCTACGACGCATATGCCCGAGTGCTTTTGAAGCGGCCCGGAATTTATTTAGTTATCATCTTCAAAGGTTGCTTCAGACGCCAAAATCAGCCAAAAAGGGGGCGTTTCCCACAAATTTTTGCATACGCGCCGCCAATTGTACCATCAATGGCGACACTTAGCAGTCTATAATTCATTATGGGGAATCTGCTCTAGGTCTTTGACGCACATGCCCGAGTGCTTTTGAAGCGGCCCGGAATTTATTTAGTAATCACTCTCCAGAGGTTGCTTCAGACACCAAAATCAGCCAAAATGGGGGCATTTCCCACAAATTTTGGCATACGCGCCGCCAATTGTACCATCAATGGGGACACTCAGCAGTCTAATATTCATTATAAGGAATCCGCTCTAGGTCTATGACGCATATGCCCGAGTGCTTTTGAAGCGGCCCGGAATTT
Source organism: Ixodes scapularis (assembly GCF_016920785.2). Lineage (NCBI taxonomy): Eukaryota > Metazoa > Arthropoda > Arachnida > Ixodida > Ixodidae > Ixodes > Ixodes scapularis. The sequence goes on along the minus strand of NW_024609879.1, from coordinate 98,989,259 downwards.
ATTTAGTTATCATCTTCAAAGGTTGCTTCAGATGCCAAAATCAGCCAAAAAGGGGGCATTTCCCACAAATTTTTGCATACGCGCCGCCAATTGTACCATCAATGGCGACACTTAGCAATCTATAATTCATTATGAGCAATCTGCTCTAGGTCTATGACGCATATGCCCGAGTGCTTTTGAAGCGGCCCAGAATTTATTTAGTTATCGCTCTCCAAACGTTGCTTCAGACGCCAAAATCAGCCAAAAAGGGGCGTTTCCCGCAAATTTTGGCATACGCGCCGCCAATCGTACCATCAATGGCGAGACTCAGCAGTCTATAATTCATTATAAGCAACCTGCTCTAGGTCTATGATGCATATGCCCGAGTGCTTTTGAAGCGGCCCGGAATTTATTTAGTTATCGCTCTCCAAATGTTGCTTCAGACGCCAAAATCAGCCAAAAAGGGGGCGTTTCCCACAAATTTTGGCATACGCGCCGCCAATTGTACCATCAATGGCGACGCTCAGCAGTCTAATATTCATTATAAGGAATCTGCTCTATGTCTATGACGCATATGCCCGAGTGCTTTGGAAGCGGCCCGGAATTTAGTTATCGCTCTCCAAAGGTTGCTTCAGACGCCAAAATCAGCCAAAAAGGGGGTGTTTCCCACATATTTTGGCATACGCGCCGCCAATTGTACCATCAATGGCGACGCTCAGCAGTCTAATATTCATTATAAGGAATCTGCTCTATGTCTATGACGCATATGCCCGAGTGCTTTTGAAGCGGCCCGGAATTTAGTTATCGCTCTCCAAAGGTTGCTTCAGACGCCAAAATCAGCCAAAAAGGGGGCGTTTCCCACAAATTTTGGCATACGCGCCGCCAATTGTACCATCAATGGCGACACTCAGCAGTCTATAATTCATTATAAGGAATCTTCTCTAGGTCTATGACGCATATGCCCGAGTGCTTTTCAAGCGGCCCGGAATTTATTTAGTTATCACTCTCCAAAGGTTGCTTCAGACGCCAAAATCAGCCAAAAAGGGGGCGTTTCCCACAAATTTTGGTATACGCGCCACCAATTGTACCATCAATGGCGACGCTCAGCAGTCTATAATTCATTATAAGGAATCTTCTCTAGGTCTATAACGCATATGCCCGAGTGCTTTTGAAGCGGCCCGGAGTTTATTTAGTAATCGCTCTCCAAAGGTTGCTTCAGACGCCAAAATCACCCAAAAAGGGGGCGTTTCCCACAAATTTTTGCATACGCGCCGCCAATTGTACCATCAATGGCGACACTCAGCATTCTATAATTCATTAAAGGAATCTGCTCTAGGTCTATGACGCATATGCCCGAGTGCTTTTGAAGCGGCCCGGAATTTATTTAGTAATCACTCTCCAAAGGTTGCTTCAGAGGCCAAAATCAGCCAAAATGGGGGCGTTTCCCACAAATTTTGGCATACGCGCCGCCAATTGTACCATCAATGGGGACACTCAGCAGTCTAATATTCATTATAAAGAATCTGCTCTAGGTCTACGACGCATATGCCCGAGTGCTTTTGAAGCGGCCCGGAATTTATTTAGTTATCATCTTCAAAGGTTGCTTCAGACGCCAAAATCAGCCAAAAAGGGGGCGTTTCCCACATATTTTTGCATACGCGCCGCCAATTGTACCATCAATGGCGACACTTAGCAGTCTATAATTCATAATGAGGAATCTGCTCTAGGTCTTTGACGCATATGCCTGAGTGCTTTTGAAGCGGCCCAGAATTTATTTAGTTATCCCTCTCCAAACGTTGCTTCAGACGCCAAAATCAGCCAAAAAGGGGCGTTTCCCACAAATTTTGGCATACGCGCCGCCAATCGTACCATCAATGGCGACACTCAGCAGTCTATAATTCATTATAAGGAACCTGCTCTAGGTCTATGATGCATATGCCCGAGTGCTTTTGAAGCGGCCCGGAATTTATTTAGTTATCGCTCTCCAAATGTTCTTCAGACGCCAAAATCAGCCAAAAAGGGGGCGTTTCCCACAAATTTTGGCATACGCGCCGCCAATTGTACCATCAATGGCGACACTCAGCAGTCTATAATTCATTATAAGGAATCTGCTCTAGGTCTATGACGCTTATGCTCGAGTGCTTTTGAAGCGGCCCAGAATGTATTTAGTTATCGCTCTCCAAAGGTTGCTTCAGACGCCAAAATCAGCCAAAAAGGGGGTGTTTCCCACAAATTTTGGCATACGCGCCGCCAATTGTACCATCAATGGCGACGCTCAGCAGTGTAATATTCATTATAAGGAATCTGCTCTAGGTCTATGACGCATATGCCCGAGTGCTTTTGAAGCGGCCCGGAATTTATTTAGTTATCGCTCTCCAAAGGTTGCTTCAGATGCCAAAATCAGCCAAAAAGGGGGCGTTTCCCACAAATTTTGGCATACGCGCCGCCAATTGTACCATCAATGGCGACACTCAGCAGTCTATAATTGATTATAAGGAATCTTCTCTAGATCTATTACGCATATGCCCGAGTGCTTTTCAAGCGGCCCGGAATTTATTTAGTTATCACTCTCCAAAGGTTGCTTCAGACGCCAAAATCAGCCAAAAAGGGGGCGTTTTCCACAAATTTTGGCATACGCGCCGCCAATTGTACCATCAATGGCGACACTCAGCAGTCTAATATTCATTATAAGGAATCTGCTCTAGGTCTATGACGCATATGCCCAAGTGCTTTTGAAGCGGCCCGGAATTTATTTAGTTATCGCTCTCCAAAGGTTGCCTCAGATGCCAAAATCAGCCAAAACGGGGGCGTTTCCCACAGATTGTGGCATACGCGCCGCCAATTGTACCATCAATGGCGACACTCAGCAGTCTATAATTAATTATGAGGAATCTCCTCTAGGTCTATGACGCATATGCCCGAGTGCTTTTGAAGCGGCCCGGAATTTATTTAGTTATCGCTTTCCAAAGGTTGGTTCAGACGCCAAAATCAGCCAAAAAGGGGGCGTTTCCCACAAATTTTGGCATACGCGCCGCCAATTGTACCCTCAATGGCGACACTCAGCAGTCTAATATTAATTATAAGGAATCTGCTCTAGGTCTATGACGCATATGCCCGAGTACTTTTGAAGCGGCCCGCAATTTATTTACTTATCGCTCTCCAAAGGTTGCTTCAGACGCCAAAATCAGCCAAAAAGGGGGCGTTTCCCACAAATTTTGGCATACGCGCTACCAATTGTACCATCAATGGCGACACTCAGCAGTCTATAATTCATTATAAGGAATCTGCTCTGGGTCTACGACGCATATGCCCGAGTGCTTTTGAAGCGGCCCGGAATTTATTTAGTTATCATCTTCAAAGGTTGCTTCAGACGCCAAAATCAGCCAAAAAGGGGGCGTTTCCCACAAATTTTTGCATACACGCCGCCAATTGTACCATCAATGGCGACACTTAGCAGTCTATAATTCATTATGGGGAATCTGCTCTAGGTCTATGACGCATATGCGCGAGTGCTTTTGAAGCGGCCCGGAATTTATTTAGTTATCGCTCTCCAAAGGTTGCTTCAGACGCCAAAATCAGCCAAAAAGGGGGCGTTTCCCACAAATTTTGGCATACGCGCCGCCAATTGTACCATCAATGGCGACACTCAGCAGTCTAATATTCATTATAAGGAATTTGCTCTAGGGCTACGACGCATATGCCCGAGTGCTTTGGAAGCGGCCCGGAATTTATTTAGTTATCGCTCTCCAAAGGTTGCCTCAGACGCCAAAATCAACTAAAAAGGGGGCGTTTCGCGCAAATTTGGGCATACGCGCCGCGAATTTTACCATCAATGGCGACACTCAGCAGTCTATAATTCATTATAAGGAATCTGCTCTAGGTCTATGACGCATATGCCCGAGTGGTTTTGAAGGGGCCCAGAATTTATTTAGTTATCACTCTCCAAAAGTTGCTTCAGACGCCAAAATCAGCCAAAAAGGGGGCGTTTCCCACAAATTTTGGCATACGCGCCGCCAATTGTACCATCAATGGCGACACTCAGCAGTCTATAATTCATTATAAGGAATATTCTCTAGGTCTATGACGCATATGCCCGAGTGCTTTTGAAGCGGCCCGGAGTTTATTTAGTTATCGCTCTCCAAAGGTTGCTTCAGACGCCAAAATCAGCAGAAAAGGGGGCGTTTCCCACAAATTTTGGCATACGCGCCGCCAATTGTACCATCAATGGCGACACTCAGCAGTCTATAATTCATTATAAGGAATATTCTCTAGGTCTATGACGCATATGCCCGAGTGCTTTTGAAGCGGCCCGGAGTTTATTTAGTTATCGCTCTCCAAAGGTTGCTTCAGACGCCAAAATCAGCAGAAAAGGGGGCGTTTCCCACAAATTTTGGCATACGCGCCGCCAATTGTACCATCAATGGCGACACTCAGCAGTCTATAATTCATTATAAGGAATCTTCTCTAGGTCTATGACGCATATGTCGAGTGCTTTTGAAGCGGCCCGGAATTTATTTAGTTATCACTCTCCAAAGGTTGCTTCAGACGCCAAAATCAGCCAAAAAGGGGGCGTTTCCCACAAATTTTGGCATACGCGCCGCGAATTGTACGATCAATGGCCACTCAGCAGTCTATAATTCATTATAAGGAATCTGCTCTAGGTCTATGACGCATATGCCCGAGTGGTTTTGAAGCGGCCCGGAATTTATTTAGTTATCGCTCTCGAAAGGTTGCTTCAGACGCCAAAATCAGCCAAAAAGAGGGCGTTTCCCACAAATTTTGGCATACGCGCCGCCCATTGTACCATCAATGGCGACACTCAGCAGTCTATAATTCATTATAAGGAATCTGCTCTAGGTCTATGACGCATACGCCCGAGTGCCTTTGAAGCGGCCTAGAATTAATTTAGTTATCGCTCTCCAAAGGTTGCCTCAGACGCCAAAATCAGCCAAAAATGGGGCGTTTCCCACAAATTTTGGCATACGCCCTACTTTAGACAAGCTTAGTAGCACTATTGTGACACAAATAGGCGGCGCACACCAAGTCACTGAGCCAAAAACTTTCTGGTTGTCGCGGGGTAGTCAGCACTGCATAGTGTACGCGCGCTTGTCCTCATGTGACTACCATTATATTGCCGGCGAAAAGCAGTTCTTTTCTTGGTCCTGACATTTCATTGAAAATATGACATAGAATATAGTTGTCCTTCGATGCTAAAGGAACTATTTCCGAAAACGAGAAACGATCTCCAAATACTATTTTAAAGCATGCAATTAAACGGCTTTGATGAAATGGAGTTTTATTCAATGGCGTTCGATGAAATTGCTTCGGTGAGACGGCGTTCGATGAAGTGTCCGGACCCAATCACCAGCATTAATTTGAAATACGAGTTCATCTAACCTACCTTGTTTAGTGTACGGATAAAACCACCTCATTTGGTTGGTCGCTAATATCAATGACCTAACTTGATTATAAATGCCATCAGTGACGTTCTTGCGGTGACCCGTGACCTGCTCTTTTGTTTCTGTTTATTATTAGTAACTATTTGTTACAGATGTACAGACTATTTAGGCAGTGTATTTACCTTCCGCTCTATAACGACTTCGGGCCACGAGAGCGCATTCGATAAACAAATACACAAAAGTAGTAATGGTGGTCGCGTTGTCAACTCTATCCCTGGCTTAGTCATGTATGCAATGCGTAGGAAGAAACGCGTTGATAGCAAGATAAGGGGAGAAGCTTGGACAATTGTTCAGCGGGCGTTGATTTTCAAAGCCGGAGATCTTGAAGATGCGTGACAGAACGCGGGGGTTCGCGGCAGGAGTATGGAGACGGGGCTTTCGGATTTGGATTATTTCTTAAACTAATCATGGAATGGGGCAGAATCGTCAATGTCGGCGAGGAGCACTTTATTCTCTCATGAAGACCCGGCTTGCTTTTGTAAGTAAACGACCGTTGAATCAGATAACAGACATACACTGGATTCTCCAGTAGCTTCGAAAAGCCACGTTACGTTCTCCTCTCAAACCGTGACATTGGACTTTAAAAATATGTGGAACAGAAAAAGCGATCAGACAGAAAATCTACACGGACTGAGTGTATCTCCGTTTCACCATAACTTGGTAAACGGCGAAAGCTATGATCTCGGTTGGCCAATCAGAGCAAGGGAGCGACGCACGAGACAGCTCTCCGTGGGAGGATCGTTTGGATCGTGTTTCAATGGTACATAGTCAAGTGCTTTGCTTCGATGCCCCGATTGGCTCACGAGGGTCGTAGCTTTATATCCTGTGTTCGGAGGACTGGCTCTCACAACGGTTGAACGAGCACTTAACGCCTCGCCTTGTCCTGTGCGGAAGGTACTCCGTGATAATGGTTTTGTCCGGTTCGACATTCTGACAATATACGATGACACTTTTGTGAGCTGCTTGGAGATGTCTTCGGGGTAATCCGCGAACTAAGACATACTGCTTTGGTTCAAGATTATGTTCTGTATACCCAGGGATGGACCACACTGGACGCTGCAAGTCGTTCCAGCCAATGCAGCGCTGCGAGCGCTTCATTTGGGCTCGTGCTCTGCGTGTCCCCACACTCAGCGCATGTCACGTGTCACACACTCAGAACTGATTTACCTCCGATGACTCGTAGCGTCCGCTGCGGTCCATTTTGAGGTAGAACGGATCGTAACAGATTTCGCTGCTTTGTGTTTGCGAATAATGGATCGCTTAGAGTGGTTCATTTGTAAATCTTGCTTGAGTTCAGCCTGAGCTCGCAAACTCTGGACGCAATAAAACTATGTGGCGTAGAAATAAAAGCTGAAAATTTCGGTATCGTTTTTCTTTTTGTAGTGGTAACTTTTGTTAATGCTTGGGACCGAGTTCGGCCCTGGGAGCTTTTTGCCGCACTGTAAATTTGTCCAGTTATTAGTTAGTGCAATGATTTTTATGTAGGTGACAGGCCTTCTTGGAAAGAACATATCAGAAATAGTTCAATGCTATATCTTGAAGACACTGCCAAATAACAACTCACAAATATTGGGTAAAGATGCCAAAGTTGCCTGGTTCGTGTATTTCAAAGCACTGCATTTTGCATGGAGACAAAATAATGAAACATGTTAATGGAACACCACTAGATATAGAGTAAAATATTTTCCTCTAGAAAAAAAAGAAAAACGAAGTTTTTTTTTTAATTTCACGCTGAAGTTGGGGAACTTGCTTCACATTGAAGCACGTTTGAAGCGTTGTACATATTTTCAGTTATAAACTCGAGTAAAAAAATATTTATAGATGATTTACCGTTCCGGGAAGAATATACGAAAAAAAATTTCAATGTTATATCTAGAAAATATAACGAGATATGCACTCGCAAATATCAGATACAAATATCAATGTTACACGCACGCACACACCCACGAAGGTACACAATAACCTGAAAACCGAATGCAGTGGCTGATGTACGAGTAGTGATCAAACTGCTTCTGCGGTTGACATCATGGGACGTCGCGTTCATATGGAAGCTGTAAAGGTTGGGTGATCAAAAATGCACAATCATGACAATCAGAGCACATTGTATCTCCAACATTTTTTACTCCCCCACTCTTTTCTCGTTTAGAAAAAAAAGAAAAGAAAAAGAAGGGAGATCAATTAATGGTGCGACTTTTGCCGACCGTGCACGCGCGCAAAAGTACTTGTCAATCGCAGAAGTGTTATTTACAAGATAAAGTACACATGAGAGTGATTGTCGCTTTAGATGTCATTATAATTGGTTTTAGTAGTGAACCCATACAGTAGCCTAACCATATAGTTTTAGGGCAACTACGTAAAACGATCAGTTCTTTCGTTGACCCGTTCAAGACTGGCAGGTGTTGAAACATTTCAGCAAAGCGAAAACCGGGTATCAGCGCAGATGATAAACTATACGCAAACCCGAGCCCCTGAGACTTCAACAGTGCCTCCGGTATATGTGTGCGTGTGTTCACGTTGATTACAGAAGTCATTCCAGATATAGTCACGGCAGTCCGGAAAGTCGAAGTGCTTCTGTCGCATTCCAATTAATGCTCGGAGCCTTTATTCTTGGCTGTAGGTATAGGTTTGGTTAGCTCGCACCTCACGCGTGATTTTAAGAACAAACGATTCCGTCAAAGCATTTTATGCTGCACAGTTTACGCCACCTCAGCTTATCGGCTCTCAGTGATACATTTCGATAGACTTGAGTAGCTCTTGCTGTGTTACAACTTAAAGGCGAAAGTAGAGAATTAAAAAAAAAAAATTATCTTCTTCTCCTTCTTTAAAAACCAGCTTTGCGAGAGCACGGTTATGGTCTCATCTCATATGTTGCGCTGAAGTACAGCATGGCGACACCACTGATTCAGATACTTTGGAGTTCCTAGTGCATCGTAAAACCTCGTTGTCATCGGCGGCTTCCTGAACAAGGTCGCTTCATGACAGTAATATGTTAAATTGCGCCTTCATTGCACTGTTTGCAAGAGCAGACTGATATTTCATTATCGACAAGCAAACTGTACCTGCAAAAATTAAATGTAATACGAAGAGAATGCCCATAGTTTTAGTAATCAGTAATTTGTAATGTGATATAATTAAATTTTAGCGATTTTTAAGAAAAGAATCGGTAATGTAAAACTCTTAGTTTTGGAAAGTGCTTTTGCCATCTCTCACCTAAAACTCTCAAGAGGGCGACTGTACTAAAGTGATTAACCATTTCGAGAAGAGACATTGAGTTGAGAAAAATTAACGCAATATTGTAATTACACTCTCAAAATTTGACGGGTGAACTTGTACTTTAAACTTTTGCTTACGGAACGGTGGAGTTCTAGTCATCGGTGTGGCCACGTGCAATATGACGTCTAAACGCGGCACTGGTCACTATGATCTCAAAACGCAATATAGAAATGCAAGGAACCGAGAAAAAAAAAGGCTCTGCTTCATATTATGGATTTTTGCAGATCTCAATATTTGGAGTTTCCGTCAAATTTCAGAACAAAAACAACAGTTTGACAGCCCCCAGCACTGTTTATTCCAACGCGTGTTGGGGTAAAAGCACCGGACATGCTCAAGTACGCACGCTGGCATGAGTTCCCGTAACGTAAACATTTTTTGTAAGGCTCGCCCCTTCCTCTTCAAGTACCCAGGGTCACAATACACTCTGTAGTACCGTATTTTCCGGACTATACAAGTTTAAAAGTTGAAAATTCACGCGATGCGGACTATCTACAGGTGCGGACAATACAATGATTTATTTTTTCTAGATACTTTACTGTGACAATCGTGAAAGATTTTATGAGTAACGGACTATACTGATGTTGATTTACGTATGATAAAGCTTCATCGTGAGCTAATACAGTAGGCGTTTGTCAAGGTCTGCTGAGTATGATACTTTTTTACGTTCGGACTAGGTGCTAAGTGCGGGCTTTGCACTGGGTGCCGATTGTGTACCGGGTGCGGACTATCTAAGCAAATACTTTTATTTTTGACGCAAAATATTTCCCTGCGGACTATGCACCGGGTGCGGACTATAGTCCGGAAAATCCGGTAGTTCCTTCGAACTCTAGGGTTCCTGGACGATGGCTCTTGGCTTATGCCCATCCTCACGGGATCCCCATCCTCACATGGCCTTGGGTCACTGTACAGGGACGGCAGAAGCAGTCAAAATCTCGTAGTAGCCTATAGCAAAACATAACAAAAATTCAGAGATAAAACCAAGAAGCTAGGCTCTGAAATGCTGCGGAAATAAGGTTTTGGTTTCGGGGCGCTTCTCTGGTATCGCCGGAAAAAAGGGGTCGCTGTGCCTCCCGCCGCAAATCGCCCATTATGCGCTTATCTTGGCTTATCTGGCCCCGAGATGCAGCAACAAAAGGAGTCCCCCCGCCGTCAAGTCAACACTAAGAGAGGAGAAAATGGGAAGTGTAGCGAGGGGAACTTTGTTTTTTTTTTGTAAGGAAGAAGTGTTGTTCTGTCCGTCCCTATGTTTATTCTTTCTGTTTTTGTTTAACTTTTTTTCTGGTTGAAAAATATTTTGCAGGTCGGTCTTTGAGCGCCGCGTGGTTGGAAGTTCTGAAACTAGCCCGAATGTCCCGGAATCTTGGCCTTAAGATTCTGGGAGTCAGAAGATTGGGCAAGGAGTCGAAGGCCGTGATGCTACTGTTCGAAGAGAACACGGTACCAAGATGGATCCTTTTTGGAGGCGTCCCATTGAGATGCCAACTTTATAAGAAGAAATTTGAGATCTGCACCGCCTGCGGACGCCTGGGTCATCGGGACGACGTCTGCCCCGAACCGAAGAACGTCAGGTGCCGCGGGTGCGGTCTCGAAAGGCCACCGAAGGACCACAGCTGCGAGCCCAAGTGTCAACTGTGCGGCAAAGGGCATATACTGGGCGACAAGAAATGCCGGGAGATTTTCCGGACACCCTACGTCGTCAAGAAGAAGTAGTGGGAGCGGAAACAACGTCAGACCGACTCATCGGAACGCCAGAGCCGACCGAGAGAGCAGAAGCCGGAGAAGGGCTACAAGGTCCGAGACGAGTCCTTCCCAAGATTGGATACAAGGAATCCGGTGGAACCCAGAGGCCGATCCGGCTCCCGGGCCAACTCCAGGGGAAGAAGCCAGTCCAGGGGGCGTTCCAGCTCCAGAGGCCTGGCCAACCCACGAAAACGAGGTTGGAGCCAGGAGCGTGAGCTTCGCAAAGGCGGTCACCCAGGCTAAGGAAGACAAAAGAGCTGACGAGATTGATCAGTTAAAGAAAATGGTTGAAAAATTAAGCGGGATTGTGGAATCTCAGAAGGTAGAGATTCAAAATTTAAAAAAAAAAAACCAGGGGCCACCGACCCCTCCCCCGCCTCAGCCACGGCCCGTGGCCCCGGAGCCGCCGTCAAGCGAGGACAAAATGGTTACCGAGGCGATTCTCCCACCCCCGCTGAAGCGCAAATTTAAGGACGCGGACCCTGGTCCGACGTTGGAAGGTAGAATGATGAAACTGGAAAACACATTAGACGAGTTCATTATTAACATGAATACCCAAGTTCAGGCCATTCTGGGCGCTATCCAGAAGCAGGCAGAGGCTATTCAGAAACAAGCTGAAGAGTCTCACAAATTGTGTACCGTGTTGGTTGCCAATAATATTTGGCAGCAAAATATCGAGCACGTTGTTTCAAAATTGCAAAATAGCCAGTCGTGATGAGAACCAAATTTGGCAGTGGAACTGTCGTGGCTTCCGCCGTAAGCGGCCGATTCTGCAGCGATATCTTCCGCTACTGACCATCACGCCACTCGCAATTGCGCTTCAGGAGACGGGGGGACCCGCGAAAGTGTCAGGATATCAGGCGTTTCATAGCGACCGGGGCGAGAAATCGACGGTCACGGCACTTGTGAAACGAAGCATCGCGGTGATAGAACACGAGCTCGATTTGCGGGAGATCGAGAACGTCTTCGTCGAAATTTTAACGGGCAAAAAAACGGAACCCAGCCTCTTTTTGTTGAATATATACAGCTCGCCTAAACAAAGAAAGGTTAGGTTCAGAGCCCTGCTCCGCAAAACTCTCAAAATTAGCGGAAACCGGCCTCTAGTGGTTGTGGGGGATTTCAACGCGCATCATCAGGCCTGGGGGTACTCTCATCAGTGCCCAAAAAGGTAGACGATTGTGGGAGGACATGCAAGACCAGGAGCTTTCGTTACACACTGACCCTGATAGCTCCACGCGAGTGGGCAACAGTGTTAGTGTGGATACGTCTCCAGATCTCACCCTCTCCAAGAACGTCCGCGGCCTCGAATGGCACAATTCAGAGCTAAATTTTGGGAGCGACCACTATATACTGGTATCCCTCCTCAAAGAAGGCCTTAAAACGCGCAGGGCACGCGCGCCAGCCACCGTCGAATGGGACCAGTTTAGAACAATCAGATCCAACCAGGAAGGGAAGCCCATTTGCGACATCGGGAAATGGGCGGAACAGCTAAAATCGAACGTCGGGGAGGTTACCAAAACCTTAGAAGGTGAAGACGCCCCCGAGATTGCCGATAGCCGCCTCCTGCATATGTGGGAGGCTAAGCAAAGCATGGAAAGACGTCTAAGGACACAAAAATGGAACCGCACCGTCCGGAGAAGGTTAGCGCGACACAACAAGGAAATTGAGGATTACTCCTTTAAATTATGTGAACGAAATTGGGGCAACAAATGCGACCAGATGGAACGTGAGATGAACCTCGCTAGAACGTGGGGTATGCTCCGCCATTTGCTCGACCCGGAAAATTTGAAAACCCAATCGGGAATCAGACTCGCCAAAGCTCGACAGGCTTTTGACGGCGGCGACGACGATTTCATGCAGAAACTAATAGAAAACTACGTTGGTGAGACCCATCAAACTCCCCTTCCAGACTATGATGGTGCGCACAACGAGGCGCTTGATGCCCCCATCACTGAAGCGGAAGTTAGAGCGGAATTAGTTAGGCTCCGCACAAAGTCTGCCCCGGGTCCTGACGGGGTTACAAATAAAATGCTCAGGAACTTGGATGATACCTCGATAGGTTACCTAACGGAGTACATGCAAGAGTGCTGGGACCAAGGCGAGCTGCCGCAGCAATGGAAATCGGCAAACGTCACCTTAATACCCAAGCCGGGCAAGCCTCCGCAGCTCGGGAATCTCAGGCTCAGATCGCTTACCTCGTGCATAGGAAAGCTAATGGAGCACGTCATCCAGACGAGATTAATCGAATACCTGGAAAAGCAGGATCTCTTGCCGCACACAATGATCGGGTTCCGCCCTCATCTGTGCACGCAGGATATCATGCTTTAGATTAAACACGACATTGTCTTCTCGCGGTCTAAGGATGCGAAGGTGATCCTAGGGCTAGACCTGACGAAAGCCTTCGACAACGTAAAGCACGAGTCGGTACTTACCGGACTTAGCAATCTAAATGTGGGCACTAAAACTTTCAATTACGTGCGAAACTTCCTTTCCGGCAGGAAGGTCTGCGTGAAATTCCAATCTATCGAATGTTCCATTCTTGAGCTGAGCAGCAGGGGCACGCCCCAGGGCTCGGTGTTGTCCCCCCTCCTCTTTAACGTGGCCATGTGCGCGCTTCCCGGGCAGTTGGAACGCATCGAGGGGCTACAATTCAGCCTCTACGCAGATGACATTACCTTATGGGTCAACCAGGGTAGTGACTCGGAAATTGAACAAAGGCTCCAGGCGGCGACCGACACAATCGTGAGAGACGCGGCCGAGCGAGGATTGGCTTATTCGCCACAAAAATTGGAACTATTCGTCTACAACCCTAAGCATCTCCGGTGTAAGGCACCGTCGGATATTTTAATTCAGGTAGCGGGAGCAGAGGTCCCAAAAGTAGAACAGATACGAATTCTCGGCCTAGTTTTCCAGTCTCACGGCCACAACGGAGAGACTCTAAAGCGATTGGAGAGCCACGTGATGCAGACACTGAGCCTCATCAGGCGGGTTGCGAGCAAAGGGCGAGGATTAAAAGAAAAGAATTTAATGAGGCTGGTACAAGCTTTTATATTCAGCAGAGTTAGCTACTCTACGCCTTATCTCGACTTAAAGTCGGCAGAAAAGATGAAAATTGACGGATTAATACGTAGATGCGTCAAGCGCGCGCTGGGCCTGCCCACGTGCACATCCCCGGAGCGACTTTTGGCGCTCGGGATGCACAACACGTGGGTGGAACTGGTGGAAGCGGTGCGCACATCTCAGATTGAGAGATTGTGCGCCACAAAAACGGGCAGGACTATCCTGGCTAAAGTAGGAATCAATCCGCTCAGGGGCCCAATCCTGAAGGCAGAAATTAAGGAGGGAATCAGAAGCTGGCTAACCATCCCCCCTTTACCTAAGAATATGCATCCCGAGCATAATAAGATCAGAAGAGAGAGGAGAGCAGAGGGCATTAGTCTCCGATATAGGGAGCTGCCCTCGGAGCAGGTAGCGTATGTGGACGCCGCTTGTGGCCACGACGGACGAGCGGTAGCCGCGGTAGTCGGTGGCCGCGGAAATGCCGTTACGGCAGTCTCCTTAAAGGGCTACTCCACCGATTTTTTCATTGTCTCCGATTTGCTTGAAATTTTGCTAAACTAACCAACAAATATCGCAAAAATAGTATCCCAAATATTAGGTCAAAATATTGTTTTTTCGCGAAGTTATTGAATTTACAGTTTTGGTCCTCACCGTGTTTTTCAAGCTCGAAGTCTCTACTGGCAACAATGAAAAAGTGACGTCAGTGGAAGGCAGGGGTTCACTCTTTGGGCTGTAGATTTTGTTTTAAACTGATTCGAAGCAGTTTCATGGTGTCAAATGAATGCTTGGGAAGCTCGCTGCAGTACCCGCGCTCCAGCACGGAACAAATGATTGGCATATTCTATTTTTTGGCTGCTTGCTCGACTGGCAAGCCTGCCTGCCACTGACGTCACGGCCCTGAAAAGCGCGCGTATATTTGAATGTTGGTTTTTGCATCATTTTCATTTGCCCATTTTGCAATAACTATTATGAATTTCGCGATTCTAAATAGCATACCGGAGAGAGTAAAGGCCGGGGAGTCAGAAAATATAGTTAGTTGAGGTAGCTCAAAAAATCGGTGGAGTACCCCTCGCTCCGCTGCAGTGGGGGAGGAAGTTGCGGTAGCATTGGCTTGCGTCGGCAGGGAAGCAAATTTCATCTTAAGCGACAGTAAAACTGCCATCCAAAATTTTAGTGCAGGCAGAATCTCGCCTGCGGCGCCGAAGATTCTCGATCAGCGACAAATTGCGAGGAAAATTACGTTGATCTGGACACCGGCACATGCCTCCGTCCCCGGCAACGAGGCGGCTCACGAGCTAGCTCGAGGTTTATACCACCGGGCTGGTGAGGACCCCCTCTGGCAAGGGAGCGGTGAACGCATGGTAAAATATGGGGAAATTACTCAACATTACAGATTGGAACGTAGGCTGGTACCCCCACCAGACCCGTCATTAAATAATACGCAGGCAGTCGCGTGGCGACGACTCTAAACATACACGTACCCACACCCAATCCTGGTGAACCATATGTTCCCGGATATAAGATCAGACGAGTGTACACACTGCGGGTTGAGAGGGTCCCTCGACCATATAATCTGGGAATGCTCAAATTCTCCTAGGAGGGCGCTAAATATCGCTTCTAAAGAATCCTGGGAGACCCTGCTGCGCAGTTCGGACCCTGAGCTCCAGCTCCGCCTCGTCCGAATGGCTGAAGAGGCCGCCGGGACAGAAGACCTCCTGGTCAGCATCTAAAGCGGTGCCTCCTGCCTCCCCGGCCTGGTGCAACACCACTTAGATGGAAAGCCGCAGCGCTTCCCTCTCTCCCTTCAAGGAGCGTCGGCATGAGTAGGCTGAACTGGTAGTGCGCTGCTCTGCAATACTTCCCTTGACAGTTGGCTTCTTTGCAATGCACGTTCTCTTTTACTTTCTTTTTCCCTCTACGCTTGACGCGGCGCAAACAAAAAGCAAGAAAGGCGCCACGGCGTCGCGTTTTTGTTTTTCTCCCCCAACGGTTCTCCGTCGCGTTCCTTTCCTCGACGGCTTCTTTAGCTACTCCTGCGGGTTGGGTCACGTGACCATAAGGCTGGAGGAATCAACTAGAACAACTCTAGAAGCGAGTAGGTTTTTGGACGCCGAGGGTCAAAAGTTTAACTCTCGAGTGAGATAGAGCACATTTTGGAATACAACACAACAGCGGCCTCGTGTGTGAACGTGAGCGTCACAGTGGTGAGCGTTGCTTTTCGATTGTCGGAGCTGTCATTCCGTGCAGATGTTGTTTATCCGCGCTTTGATGGTAAACCGGATGTGAAAGTGTCCATATTTGATTGAGTTTATGCAAGGATGACTACGAAGGCGTGGACCATACAGCGAATCGATGGGAAGATCTCGTTCCTTGAGGGCATAACAGGTGAGAACTTTTTGATTTTTATGATCGTGGTTTCGTTTTTTGTTTTTACTTTTCGCTGAATGAATACTTGGGAGTGATTTGGTTGTGGCCTGGAAGCAACATATTGAAATGCTGGCGCTACCTTGTAGGTGCAGAACTAAATAAAAATGACTTGATTCATGAGTTCAGGTTGGAATGTCTTCGCAAGGTATGCAAGTGATAGGTTATCTCGGTTGCAACCAGCACATCAATTAAAAAACAACAACAACAACAACTGAAGTACTTTCTGTCGTTTCTACGTATCCTCATCAGAGCGCAGAAATGATCCGCTACAACTAACTTGTAAGACCTATATTGTAGCGGGTCTCTGAGGTGTAGTTTGGAGTGCACGCAAGCCGGAATATGGTTCATTGACCAGTTTACTTATCCATGCACCAGAGTCATATACTAACAGTTTATCTTGAGCCCCTTCAGGCTCCTCAAGGAATCCGACCACACACCAGGAAGCCCTGTGGAGCATATTATTATTATTATTATTTTCTGTACCTGGTTTTATGTGCTCTATAAGCATTATTATTATTATTACAGCGCATTCGGCACATCAAATTCAAGAATAATTTTGATGTTTGTGATCCAAAATACCAGATCGAAACACTGCCTGTGTTTTCTCTCAAATACGGAATCACTTCAGCTTAAAGAAAAGCAATATCTTTTTTTTTCTTTTTATTTATAACCCTTTTTGATTACATTACCTCTCTTTGGATTAATATGATTTCCTCCTTTTTCATTCTATTTCCTGCCGAAGCGGTCAAATAGACATCCTGGATACTGCTTTGATGAACTCGGGCTACTGTACGGCCACCATGGGACAAGCTGAAAACTGACAGCTTAGAAGAGTGCTTCAGAATGTATAGGCAACTGGCTTGCTTCTAATATCACGTGTCTACAAGGCACATTTACGAAGATGGAAACAAAATGCTGCTGTGGAGCGCACTGTCAACGATCACTACAGCTAGCAAGGATGGAAACCAGAAGAATTTTCCCAAGCGAGCGGATACTTGACGCCCTACCTGCAACTTGGTATACCTGCAATGTGGCCCTGGGCTGTAAAAAATAAGACACACCGTCCCGGCCCTGGGCTATGTGGCCAGCCGTGCAGTCTACACCACCTTGAAAACCCTAAGGAGCGAAAAATGCAAAGCCGCATCGACAGCACGGGACAAGTTGACTACAATTTGCTCGCACAGGATGACTGAGTTCTCGCCTTGGAACTCATTATAAAATGGCTCCTTTTTCCTGGAGTAAATGGTGTAGAGCACAACTATGTTGTTCCCCAATCGGTGATGCCCAGCCAGTGCCGACTTGTTACATAGCACATACTGGAACTACTCGCCAAAAAAAAAAGACTTCTGACTGTGAAAATTAACCTACGAGTGAGCTCATTTTAAAACACGTGTTGTCGTCACAAGAAAATGCACAAGCATTTTTCTTGTGACATGTTTGCAGCAATTTAAATGCTCTCATTAATGCGAAGAATGCCAAACTAAAGAAATGAAAAGCTGAAACTCTGCAATCAACGACACTGGCTGCCAACCGTCACGGATGTCAAGAAGCAAACATGTCTGACGCCTGTGATGATGAACCCATCGTGAGTTCAAGCTGAAGCATGTGTTGGACTGCAGTGAAAACATTCAACTGAGAAACCTTTGTTGCAAGATGGCAATAATATTATAAGTGCCAGTGCAGCATCTAAAAAAAAAGCTAAGGGGTCAAGGCTAAACAAATTAGCTCCTGTCCGGCCAGCAAGATGTTTGCGCTTCATCCTCATGCAAAGGCAACTGCTCTCTGAAGTCGGTGGATCTCTGTGTGTATGTGCAGATAGTCGGTGTCCTTGTAGCAGTCTTTTGGGTATCTTGTGGTGCTACAGCGTGAATGCCAACATGCTGCACAGATATTGTGTGTGTCGGTGTCCGAAAATCTACAGCATCTAAGATGCATATGTATATATGTTTTTCAAGACGGATATTTCAGAACTTATGGATACCAGGAGGCTCGTTTCGCAGTGTTCAAAGGTGACCAGTTTCTTATTTATGACTCTCTTCTGTGTTGTAAATACAAGCAACTTTGAATATGAAGCTGCCATTTCCACTTCTGTTAGTGTACAAAACTTGTTTTTAGCCGCCCTAACTGTGTCGTTTCACAGACTCGGTACTGTCGAAGTACATCAGCGTATGGGGCAACGCTTGGGTATTATGGTACTTTTTTTTGCAAATATAAAGTTTTGACATCATGACATTGCAAAGAAAAAAATCGCAGGTGTTTTTTCGATATAGTGACCAGATAGGGTTGCTTGCTGCAAAACAAGTACTATATTTGAACAGGCAGAGTGCATTGCATTGCTGAACCTATGCAGGTTTATCACAGATCTAAGAAAAGTTTGTCAAAATATCTGCAATACATTTTTCAAACTGCAATACATTTTTCAAACTAGCACATTACAATTTTAGAATGTTATTACTTTTAGACTTGTCTGGCAATTTAGGTCCCGTTGCTGTTACATCAGGTGCCCCTAAGGGTAGTGTGCTCTGGCTTCTATTGTTTCTACTTTATATCAATGACCTAGCATCATCAATTAAATCGACAATTAGACTTTTCGTTGATGCTTGAGTTATTTACCGGAAAATTAATACACCTATAGTGATCACAATATTGTCCAAGACAATTTAGATAGAATATCATCATGGTGTTCCCTGTGGCAGATGAGCATTAACACATGTAAATGCAAAGAAATGTCCGTAATTAAGACCTCCACTAAAACACTAACCAGTACTTGTTACTTTCCCAGCCATAAGAACACGCATTGTCGTACAAGTATTTGGGCGTGTATTTTACAGACTCATCATCATGGATTGAGCAAATAACAAATAGCATACTAAAAACACTTAATTTGTGAAAAAACATTTGTATGAGAAAATTATTCTGTTCAATAAACACATGAATCATACAAGATGTAATAACAATATAAGAAACTTACAAGTTTCTTATATAGGTCTTATAGGGCTCTTAAATGTTCTTATATATCTTGTATGATTCATATCTGTTTATTGGACAAAGAAATTTCTCATACAAATGAGATTTCAGTAGGGATCTAGCTCCCATTACAAAACTACTCGCATACAGAACATTTGTCCTCCGAACATTAGATTGTGCAGCATAATTTGGAATCCCCACCTAAGTTACCTAATCTCGATGCTCGAATCTTCAGAACAAAGCCAGATTTATATGCAGTGATAATTCATCCGAAACTAGTGTCTCCGCTTTAAAAGGTAGCCATAAATCTTCCTAGTCTAAAAAGAAGACGAAAAATTGCCCAGCTGTATTTTTTTTTCAAGATGGTATATTACTCAGATTCCAATTTTCAATCTACTTAGTGCTAAGCTCCTTATTAGATCCTTATTAGATCATTAGGCATCCTTATTAGATAATTCCTGCAAGATTGAACCATTTCAGTGCCGTACTTACACTTTCCTCTTTTCTTAGTACTTTGCAACACTGACTAGAACAAACTACCTGACCATATTGTAACTGAGAGATATCCCATATCATTTAAAAAGATGTGCATCAATTTGTGTAGCTGAGGCTTGATTTGTAAAACTACATCATAACAATAAGATGCTAATTATAAGCTGTGTGTGTGTGTGTGTCTGCCATTTTTTTGTTGGTGTCTTTTTTATGTTTAATTACATTTTTGTTTTATTTTCGAATCCCCCCTGATGTAATGCGTCTTTGGATGCCTTTGAGGTGAATAAAATTAAATGAAATAAAGGCCTCTGCGTCACTTATGCAATTGTTACTTTAGTTCATTTTATCTGGTTCTACTACTTCGAATATTGCCATTTCATAAGGATTCTTTTTTTATACAACTCCCATGTCGTTCAGAAATAATTACACCACCCAGTTTATCGCTTAAAAAAATAACGCATCTGTCTCAAGGTATCACTTTCTTGTATTTGACTACAATAATTCTAGGTTATAATAATTTTCCTGCGTTCTAAAATTGGTTCTTTAAATCATTCGGCGTTCACAGCTCTCACGTTAGCTCATAAAAAATAAATTGTGCGAAAACCCGCGTTTCTTCGACGTAAAAGCTATGCGCGAAGCCTTCAGCTCAGCTCTATAGCGCGGCGCTCGTCAGCCTGCTGCCGTGACGTCACTGGCGGCGTGTGCTGGCCTTCTCCTCTAGGTGGTGTTGCCTGGTGCCGAGGGGGGAGGGAGAATGCCAATTCTGTCGGACAATAAATGTTCTTTCCTCCTCCTCCTCAAAGGCCCGCTCCACTTCAGGCGCGCGCATTCAGCGAATGCATCGAAGTCGCAGCGCGAGCTCCCGCTAAATATAGCGTGGCCTGAAAACATAGTCTGCTAAAGTTCTCCAATAATTTGTGCTCGCTGCTAGAAAACAGAGACCTTCTACAAGATGCCCGCGCCTGGTACATCGGTTCCTTTTCCATCGATCCCAATTTGAGGTAGGTTTGAGCGTGATAAGCCGTTTTTTTTTGACGATGGAATGTTTTGTGAAGATGTAAGTCATTCTTACATATTCAAGTCTCCACATCTCGCGCATGTGTGTTGAGCTCTTTGATCAACCGAGAATATCTATGCAACGTTCTTTCAATGGGTGTGGGGATGCATCGCAGCTTCCAAGTATGCGTTTGCCACGGGCTAAACCAAAAAACTTCGACAGCTCAAATTCGGTGACCACGAGGGCGCAGCCTTGCAGCTCCGTAAAACCTACCCCCGAGGGGCTAGGCTTGGCGAGAGCCAAAAAATAGGGCAGATTACGCGAGATGAGCTGAAGCTACCTGTAAGTCACGAGGTCGCTGCTGCCGCACCTATCGCCCGTCGCTCAGAAAGGGGATTTTCTCGGCTTATCCTCTCAGAAGAAGCCGGCGCAAAAGGCAACCTTTCCTCTCGCCTTGCCGTGCCACAATACAAGAAGAGGGCGAGGAGGACTTTCCGGCAGGCGGAAGAATATTTCTGCTGGTCCCCCTTTAATGTAAAGTCGTGCAATATACATGCTTTTTTTTGTTAAAGCTCGACAGATTTGTGTGAAAACTTTCAGCCTTTCCACTCTGTTGAAGAAGGAAGAGCAGCGGAGCTGTACTATGTGCCGCCATCTATGAGCGACGGCGGCATCCAGACAACCGGTTGTCTGGTTACCACCGTTGCTCATAGATGGCGGTAGCTGTCCAGAGCGTTGTGTCAAGATTTATTTGTTCACGGACACGAAATTTGGGAAACTAGCCCTTAACAGCTCCGCTGCAAAAAAGTCGTGAAAGCTACACTTATGCGGTTTGTGCAGGTGAGTTATATGCAGGGGGACATAGTATAGGGGGCTAATTGTAACGATCAGTCGGCTAATTAGGTCAGGTTTGTTAACTTCTTAATTAACAAAAATAGACACATGGTTTCAATTAGAAACTTGCTGAGCGTCATCAAGAACCACTAAATCAGTAATAAAAAAAAAAAAATAACAGCGCGTGAGAAGCACAGTAGTGCGCTAAAGTTACCAGTCGTGCAGCAGGAACAAGGCTACCGGTGCGAGGAGGCGCCCGCGCGATTTTTCCGCCTCTTCTCATAGCCCAAGCCTCGTACCTGCTGAACGAGTGGTAACTTTAGCGCATCTAAATCAATCATTTTTAGAAACACTATGAGCGCGTCGCGCGCTCATAGTGTTTCTAAAAATGATTGATTTAGTGGCTGCTTCGGATGACGCTCAGCAAGTTTCCTATTGGAACCAAATCTCTATTCTCACAAATACAAAAGTTAATTAACAAATTTTATTTAATTATCTGACTTATCGTAACGATTAGCCTTGGCCGCATGACTCATCTGCACAAACCGCATAAATGTAGGTTTCACGAATTTTTTCAAACAAATATGTTAAACTTGGAAGAAAAAGAAAAACAAATAAATGCCCCGTATATAGCAGTCTCGCGATACGCGGCAGCCTAATAAAATGTTAAGGCGCACGACTGATGAATCACAGAGTTGTAAAGTGAGGGCCCAAGGCGAGTGCACGTAAAACCGAATATAGCATTAGCCCTCCGAGGCAGTATTCCGCGAAGTTTCGAGTTCATGCAAGCTGATGCCCAAATGTGATTTATCATGATGTTTAAAACTCGAGACTGCGGTTAGGGAAAATATAGGAAGCTTTGAAGTAGAAGAAAAAGGCACAGCATAAGACGCCTCAAACGCAGCTAAATCGGCTATTTTTTTTTCGCTCCTTATATACCCCAGAATGACCTCTTAGAAATGTCCACGGTCATTCTCGATACAATCATCATTTCATGACCAACTTGCCTCCAAGACACATGCTTTGCTCAAAACAATGCGATTGACCTTTGAAACACAATCATTAAAACCCTTCGTTCACACTGCACAAAAAAAAAAAAATTAAACACGCATTTAATTTTTTATGCCTCCAAAAATGTGTTTTTCTCTGGTCACACTTTTCTCTTGTCACACGATTCTCTTTGATATCATAGGCTCTTTGTGTAAAACTTTCGTCTTTGGCCAACATGCCGTGCAACTGTTACTTTCCCCCATATGTTATGCTATTTCTGACTTTTACGCGCTTATTTTTAGAGTTCTTTACTGTTTTAGTAACCAATCATTTACAGATCTTGACGTCTGCCACACGTACTTAAAACCACAAGCCAGCGGTATCTTATGGACGACCCTTTCTTGGCACGGAACTGACCGTTCCCGATATGTCTTCTGACATACTTTTTGACCTGACTAAAACGGAGTCAGACAATTTCGTTTATAGTCTGACCTAAAAACAACATCAATTTCAAACTTTTTGGCGCAGGCCTTTAAATTGTCAGAGGTTTCATGGAAAAACGGGTCCACTGCTACCTTTTTCTTACTGCTTTATCTACTTTACGTTCATCTGTAAAAAAAGGTTATAGTTGTCTTTTTAGGAAATTTTCTTCATACCCAGCACTCTTCAGTTTCTTCCATTGTCATTTTACAGAGTGATTCATCCAATGAGTGCACGAATTCCGCATGGCTTTCGTCAATAAAGACTTGATAACTCCAGCTTTAAGAGAGTTTGCGTTTCGCATTTTTTCCCCCGTATTCTCAACAAAGACCTTTTTTCGACATGCACACGTAAATCTAGAAACTGTAGGATCCCATCCTTTGGTTATTCTACGGTGAACCTTAGTTCTGGAGCGGCTGTTCTTACCAATTTTTCCAAAGCGTGAAATTTACTATCCCGAAATTAACAAATCAAAATTACTTATACATATCGCCTAAGCAACCATTGGAGGCAATTTCGTCTAGGCTGTTAGTTATTGTACTGATAAATTTATGCCAGCAGAGGTACCAGCTTGGTTTATTATTAGCCAAATTCGGCTACTTTGTAAAGTATTTGGCATCGAAATGTGGCGGTGTAAGCGGCTATTTTTGAGCTATTTTGAGACCTAATGCGGCGATTTTTTTTTATTGTTTTGCTTGGTTTAGAGCAGAGAGGAAAAAAAGACACTCCATCATGGGCACGAAGCTGCAGCCCACCCTTTTCGGATTTCCGCTTTCAGGAAGCTTCTGTCTGAAGATGCGTGGGCGTGGCGCCAGATCCTATTAGCTCTAGTGAGCTGCCGTCCTAGATTCAACCCCAAAGACATCGCTTTCGTATTCACTGTGGCTTATCTTATGCTCCCAAGTTCTTTCTCATTCCTACTGGCGTCTCCTATTTCCAGGAGTTTTCCGCCATCCTCCTACAGGAGGCACCTTTTCCGAGGAAAAAAGACACTAAAGGCAACTAAAGGCATCCAGCAAAATTTGACGCCGTAACGGGCATTTGGTGTCTCAGCTGTAGATGCGAAATTTAGCCAATGCAGTACAACCGCTAGCCTGGGGTCTTTAACATGCATCACGCAGTAGTGATACACGACCGCACTCCGGTACGATGCTCATCCAGATCGAAACGGGCAGGAGTGAGGAAAAGACCCAGGATCCCCGGGTTTTTTCAGCGCGAGCTTTCGCTTGTTTAAAATGAGCGAATTAAGGCTGATTAAGGCTCATTCACACTGCCCTATTTTCTTACGTTAAGTTACGTTACGAAATGTTACGTTGAAGTCACCGGGAAGCATGACACGCGACATTCGAGACACGAATGTTTCGGTGACTTATACGTAACGTAACTTAACGTAAGAAAATGGGGCAGTGTGATTGAGTCTTTAGCGTATTTTACTGGGCTCTTTTAAGTGTGTTGACATGACCCATGTGCACGCAAGTTTTTTTTTTTAGCGCTTGCGTTGCATTCAGGGGACAGAAAACAAGCTGTACCAAACCTAAAACCGAATTTGCGAAAAGGTCAAACATTATGAACTGTGAAAACTTAATTCAGTTATCGCAAATAACAATAAAAATAGCTTTCCCCTGGAGCATTTTGTTCCTAAGTAAATACCAGAGTTTATTAGCTGCCTTTTTTGTGTGTGTCAGTTATCGCAATAACAATAAAAATAGCTTTCCCCTGGAGCATTCCGTTCCTAAGTAAATACCGGTTTATTAAGCTTCCTATTTGTGTGTGTGTACACACACACACAAAAGTAAATACCAGAGTTTATTAAGCTGCCTTTTGTTTGTGTGTGTACACACACACACAAAAAAGGCAGCTTAATAAACTCTGGTATTTACTTAGGAACGAAATGCTCCAGGGGAAAGCTATTTTTATTGTTATTTGCGATAACTGAATTAAGTTTTCACCGTTTATAATGCTTGATCTTCTTTTCGCAAATTCGGTGTTAGCTTTGATACAGCTTGTTTTCTGTGCTCACATGTTGATTCCATTTAAGATAGCTCGGAATAATCACACCCAGGTACTTACACGGCTAGAGATTGAGAAAGAGAGGCGGGGAGGAGGAGATGAGAGGGGGCGCCAGAACGCTGAGCTCTGACTGGAATGATTCGTGAGTAGACGCAACGCTAGCAGCTTTTGTCTCCACTCACTCTTCAGGCGCCTAACGCCAGCGTTCGTGTTCAAACGGGTTCGTATAGTGAGTAGAGACAAGGGCCTTTGCGCCTGTTTCACCTTATCATGTACCGCAGAAAAGCCTGTAAGCGCGAGCTCCTTGCTCTGGGGCACATCTCGGCGGCACAAGCTCTCGTGACTTATGTTGTGTATTTAATCTTTACATAATATATACATTACAGCATACAGCGGGCACAACCGACCGGGTTGGGGCCAGAGCAGCCGAACGTCTCGTGCCTGCGCGCGTGCACCAGTTCACCGGCATCCCTGGATATCCTCGGTTGCCAACACACAACATCCCTCCCCCCTAGGTCACATAGTCCTTTAGGTAGTCGGGACGTCGCCGTTGTCGCTGGGGACGATTTGACTGTTCTTGCGCAGGCGCTGAAGTTGGCAACACTGTTTGGTGCCTCGGTTCATCGGGTGAAGCAGGTGAACGTTGTGGGGAAGCTGGAGGTGTTGCCACTGGGGTTGACTCCTCAGGGAAGTCCGCTTGACTCGTAGATGGTGGGCACTCTTCCACCGATTCATTCCTAAGCGATGGCTCGCTTGGTAAGGAGAGCTGCTGAGGTGACAGCTCTGTCGTAGGCTCCTCCTCGTCTAGGTATGTGCTCCACTCCCGTCTCCGGATTTGGTCCACGTGCCGCTTCCAGAAACGACCGTCGATGGTGCGAACCTTGTAAGACACCGGACCGGTGATCTCAGTGATGATACCGGGAAGCCACTTGGGGCCTGCTAAATAATTGCGGATGAAGACTGGTGCTCGCGGCTCGAATTCGCGTACACCTTGTCTTCCCCGCAGCGCTTGTTCCTCTTGCTTGTCCACCATCTCTGCTTGTAGGCCTGGGTGAAGCCGGTCCAGTGCAGTACGGAGTCTCCGACCCATCAACAATTCCGCCGGACTCTTTCCGGTCGTTGAGTGCGGGAGAATATGCTGACTCAAAAGAAATCGGGCCAACTTGGTGGCCATGTCTCCTCCTTCCATGCGCCTGAGGACTTGTTTAGTTTCTTGGACCATGCGCTCCACTTGGCCATTTGACGATGGATGATATGGCGCCACCTTAACGTGCCGGATCTGGTTTCTCTGCAAAAATTCTTCAAATTCTTGTGAGACGAACGCTGTCCCATTGTCCGAGACTATAGTGTCGGGAACACCGTATGTTGCGAACAGCACTCGCAGCCTTTGACACACTGCTGCTGACGACATGGATGCTATCTGGATGACTTCCAGCCATTTCGAATGCGCATCCACCACCAGAAGAAAAACCTTTCCTTGGAAGGGTCCTGCAAAATCGATGTGGATTCGGGACCATGGGTTTCTGGCAAATTCCCACGGATGCAGTCTTGCACGTGCAGGTTGCGGCCTTGTCTCCTGGCAGGGCAGGCAGGTTCGGACCTTCCTTTCGATATCTTGGTCGATACCCGGCCACCAAACTGTGCTTCTGGCAAGCGCCTTCATGCGGACGATCCCGGGATGCGTGGTGTGCAGCAGCTTCAATACCTGGTCTCTCGCTTGCTCTGGAATGATGACTCTACATCCCCACAGCAGGCATCCCCGATACTCCGACAACTCGTGCTGCCGTCGAACAAATGGCTTGAACTCGTCCGGCAGCCTGCCTTGAGGCCATCCAACCCCCGTCCAATGTTGAACTCTGGACAAGGTTGGGTCGTTCCGGGTGCATCGGGCAATCTTCTGGGCATCCCACGGAATCTCCGGCGCAGTCTCCAGCATCCGGACTTCAAAAAGTTTCTCGTCAGTTGAGCTGTCTTCCACAGTTAGAGGCAGTCGACTCAGTGCATCCGCGTTCCTGAGCTGATGAGCAGGCCTGTACTCCAGCTCGTAGTCGTAAGCCGACAACATCAACGACCATCGCAACATCCTCGGCGACAGCACTTGAGGCATCGGTTTTGCGTGATGCAAGAGTCCCAGTAGAGGTTTGTGATCGGTCACGATCCGAAAATGCCGACCGTAGATGAACTTGTGGAACTTTCGTATTCCAAAACCTATCGCCAGAGCTTCCCGGTCTGTCTGTGCGTAGCTCCTTTCGGCAGCTGTCATAGTTCGAGAGCCATAGGCTACCGGTACCTCCCGGCCTTCGCTATCAACGTGGCTGAGTACCACCCCAAGTCCGTACGGAGAGGCATCACATGCCATGACTAGTGGCTGGTGGACACTGTAATGGGCAAGGACGTCCGAAGACTGCAGTAGCTGCTTGGCCTGCAGAAAAGCCTTTGCTTCCTGCGTAGTCCATCTCCACTTATGGCCGTTGTCGAGCAGCCTGTACAAGGGCTCCAAAGTGTGTGCCGCTCCCCGTAGGAACCTGTTGTAGAAGTTGAGTGCCCCTAGGAACGCTTGCAACTCCTTCTTGCATTTTGGCTCGGGTGCCCCATGGATAGCCTTGACCTTGTCGTCTGTCGGCTGTATTCCTGCCTTGCTGACCTTGTATCCTAGGAATACAACTTCATCCACTCCAAAAACCCACTTGTCCCTTTTTAGCCGGACACCGTCGTCTTGAATTCTTTGAAGCACAGCTTGCAGACGGGTGTTGTGCTCGGCTTCATCTTTACCGCCTACCAGGATGTCATCGAGAAAAACTTGCACCCCTTCCAGCCCTTGCAGCAGCTCTTCCATGTACCTCTGAAAAATAGCGACTGCAACAGCTACTCCGAACTGTAGGCGCGTGACACGAAAAAGTCCACGGTGTGTGGTGAAGGTGAGAAGGTCAGCTGTCTCACTGTCAACTGTCAGCTGCAGGTACGCTTGGTCTAAATCAAGCTTGGAAAACCTTGCACAGCCTGCCAGCTTCGCGAAAAGTTCCTCAGGTGTGGGTAGGGGGTAGCTTTCCCAACGGACCACAGGGTTTACCGTACTCTTGTAGTCGCCACAGATTCGCACTGTGCCATCCTTTTTTACCACAGGTACTATTGGAGTCGCCCAACTGGAATGTCGGACCGGTTCCAAAATGCCTTGCCTGATGAGCTTGTCCAAGGCTTCATCCACTTTTGGTAGTAAGGCAAAGGGAACTGGACGCGGTTTGAAAAACTTGGGCTGGGCAGTCGGTTCCACTTCGACTCGAACTGGTGGTCCCTTGCTCTTGCCTAGACCTGGTTGGAAAACGTCGGCGTGACGACTCAGCACTGCTGCGCTGGACGGGCTCTGATTGTTCGTTGCTTCTTCCAGCTGATTGACTCTCAGCTCAAGCCCAAGAGCCTTGAACCAGTCTCGGCCAAGCAAGCCTACGCCTGCTCCCTTGATCACGACGAGCCGCAGTCGTTTTTGACGCCCTTTATAGGTGACTTGGAGCATCACGGAGCCTAGCACCTTCAATTCCTGCTGGTTGTACGTGCGAAGACGTAGTTCACACGGTCGCAGCTTGTGCTTGGACAACCGCAGCTGACGCATAGTTCTCTCGTTGATCACGGAGCACACCGCTCCTGAGTCGACTTCCATCTCGAGAGGGTTCCCGTTCACTTCTACGACCACGCGGATAGCAGGTTCCTCGGCAGTCATTTTGAAGATGCCGAAAACATCCGCTGTTTCACTGTCGCGCCGCCGGCCGTTCTGGCGGCTGCCACCTGTAGGCCTAGGCGTCGGTGAGAACTGTTTCGCTTTTCGTCGACAAACTTTCACGATATGGCTCCGCTGCTTGCAAAAGTGGCACTGTGCGTGTCGAAAACGACACTCGTCTGGTGCGTGTGACCCTCCACAGCGAAAACACTTGCCAGCGTCTTGCTGTGACTTCGACGCAGTCCTTCCTCTTGCTGCCTCGGCATTAGGCTTAGCTCTCGGAGCCATTTGCTTACCAACACGACACACATCGCTGCTCTCTGCGGACGCCCCCCTGATCTTTTCTGTCTGGTGGTGGGCGTACTCTGCTGCTATCGCCTTCTCTTTGGCCACCGCGAAGGTTAGTTCCGGCTCGGAGAGAAGCCGTCGCTGAAGGGACTCTTCCCGGAGGCCGCAGACTAACCTGTCTCGGAGCATGTCGTCCAACGTTGGCCCGAAAGCGCAGTGCTCCGACAGGCGACGAAGCTCGGCGATGTAGTCGGCGATACTTTCTCCTTGACGCTGGTCGCACTTCCCGAACTGGAAACGCTGAACAATGGCGGACGGCCTCGGGTTGAAGTGGGCCGCCAGTCGCGAGACGATGTCGTCGTAGCTCGTCTCGGAAGGTAGAGCCGGTGAGCAGAGTGAACGAATGATGGCGTACGTTGCCGCCCCGCAGACCGTGCACAGGATTGCACGCTTCTTCTCGGCTGACTTGATCTCATTTGCGATAAAGTAGAACTCAAGTCTTTCGTGGTACAGTGGCCATGTTGCACCGGTGCTCGGTGCGAACTCTTCGATGCCGCCGAATGCCGGCGCCGCTGATGCCCTTGCTTCTGCCATGGCGCCGTGAACGGCGCTCTAGAAGGTCTTCCGCCGCAGGTTGACTCCACTTCGTCGCCAATGTTGTGTATTTAATCTTTACATAATATATACATTACAGCATACAGCGGGCACAACCGACCGGGTTGGGGCCAGAGCAGTCGAACGTCTCGTGCCTGCGCGCGTGCACCAGTTCACCGGCATCCCTGGATATCCTCGGTTGCCAACACACAACAACTTAAGAGCGTCTGCCAACGCTATGAGCTCGCGCTTCTAGCCTTGTTTGCGGTACAGCATAAGATAAAACGTAGTATTGGTGACGTGCGCGATCGAAAGCGTTGCTGTGGTCGGCCTTCCACGATTGGCCGAATGCTGACTATGACGTCAGGAAAGGATTTATCATCGACGGAAATAAGAGGATTGTAAAAACTTTAATCTTGACGGTGTTGGAAGTGTTGCTTTGAGAGCGCAATGATTTCAATCTTTCACCATGCTATTTACAAACACCATTGAACTTGTTGTTCGCAAGGTAATGACGTCACGAGAGGGAACCATAGGAGGGCGCCACCAAAACATCTCGCCGCTAATAGCACTATTAGCACTATGTATTTCCTTCGGGAATCCGAGGGGAGCCGCGCAAGCTTGGCGGTTAGTTGGCGCCTTGGCAGCTGCGAAGGTCCCTTGTCACCCAATTGCAGCACTCGCCATCAGGAACGACAAAACCATGACTGAAACGGCAGAACTGCTAGCTGATGAATTTGCGTGCCCCCTTCCTCCACCAGCCGTGGCTTTACCCCAAGAGCTGATAGGCCCTTCCATTTCTGAAGCATCCACAGCAGATGACGACTTCACCATCTTTGAACTGCAATATGTGCTCCGACACTGCAAACGCCGAAGTGCACCCGGGCCAGATGGAATCACGTATCAAGCATTGAAAAACATAGACCAAGCTTATCATCCACACCTTTTAGAGACACTCAACTCGATATGGAGAACAGGCATTCTGCCTATGACCTGGCTAGAATCAATCGTAATTCCGGTATTGAAATGCGGTAAGACGAGCCACTCCTCCTCATCCTATAGACCTGTGTCCCTGACAAGCTGCCTGGGAAAGATACTTGAGCGCCTGGTCTTGAGACGCCTGACATGGCACCTAGAGCAATCACATGCGCTGCCACACCAGCTGTCAGGATTTCGTGCGAAGAGGTGTACAGCAGACGCAATGGGCGACTTGGCATCTGCACTCGAAGAGGCAAAAGCACGCCGCAACATGCTTCACTGTGTGTTCTTAGACATAAAGCGGGCATTTGATACACTTCCGCATATTGTTATCCTCCAGCGCCTCAGACATCTCGGAGTAAAAGGGAAAATGCTTGAATATATTAAGGCATTTCTCTCTAATAGAACGATTCGGGTCAGGGTCCCGGGAGCGCTTAGCAGTCCACGTACTGTGACTCAGGGCGTTCCACAGGGAAGTGTCCTTAGTCCTTTACTTTTCAATGTGGCCATGGCAACGCTACCAAGCTCACTTCGCCAGCAGGGACCGTTCCTTGTACAGATATCCATCTATGCGGATGATGTGGCTCTTTGGTGCGCTGGCCCAACTCGAAGGGCAAGGAAGATTCGTTGTCAACTCCAAGAAGCACTCGATACAATCTGCATTGCCATCGAAAAACTCGGACTGACACTTTCCCCTGAGAAAACAGCAGCGCTGCTTTACCGTCCGAGAGGACGCCCCCCCGAACGAGCGCTGCAGCTCAAGATGGCTGGGATGCCAGTCAAGAGAGTGAGGACACATAGATATCTTGGATTGTTGTTGGATGATCGGGTAACCTGGAGACCGGAAGTCCGCAAAGTTCTCTCCAAGTGCCGCAGCCTTCTCGGAGTTCTACGGTGCCTCCGCGGCCATGCCTGGGGAACACCACAACACGCCCTCCTTCAGTTATATAAAGGTTTAATCCTTTCCCGCCTACATTATACTTTGCCACTTCTCAACATCGGACCAGCACAACAACGTGATGTTGAAACATTTCACCGTGTGGCACTAAGGATGTGCGTCGGACTGCCGCGATACGCGGGAAACGTTGCCACACTCGTTGCTGCCGAGGAATGGCCTGTTTTTCTCCGGGCTGATGAGCGCGCCTGCCGTCACCTTGCGAGAATTCATGGTGTGTCCTCTGGGAGTTCACTACTCTCACACATCCTTGACCGCCCCAACTCCCGCTTTGGCTATTTGGCTAGACAGTTCGAAGATCTTATAGGACCGCCCGGACATATCCCTCCACCCCCGCAGCCCCATCTAGAAGTGCCACTGACGATAAGTGAAACTCTCCCTTACATGCATAGCAAGGCGAGTGTTTCTGGGACAATTTCTCGCCTTTTGACCCAGGAACTACTTTACACAGAGTATATTGGATGGCTGCAAGTATACACCGACGGCTCCACTAGTCCGGCGACAGGAACTACCACGACAGCAGTCTTCATCCCAACTCACAACGTCTGCATTGCAGACAGACTAAACTTCGCCACAACCTCTACTACTGCGGAGCTGGTGGCTATTTGGCGGGCTTTGGAGCTCCTAGTGCGAAGTGGAACGCCAGGGAGAGCAGTCATCCTCACAGATTCGAAATCTGCTCTTCATCTTCTCCGGAACCCCGAGACAGGCACTCCATTAACTGCAACAACTGTAGCATCTGCCAGGTCGGCTGAAAGAAAGGGTTGGCAACTTGCTTTTCAGTGGTGTCCTGCGCACACTGGAATTGCGGGAAATGAGAAGGCGGATGCCCTCGCTACTGAGGCCCATGGACTTGAGACCCCAACCATTTCCCTTCGCCGGTACAACGAAGCATGGCGATTTATACGAAATTTCTACCAGAAGCGCCACCCACACCGAGAGACGGCTGAAGGACGGCCCCCTCCAGCAATCCCCCGCAAGCTGTCAAGAGAACAAGCGTCAATGTTACATCGGCTGAGGGCAAACTGCGCAAACACAAGGTCAACTCTGCACAAACTTAAACGAGTCAATAGTCCTGATTGCCTACACTGTGGAGCCCTAGAGGACATTGAACACGTGCTACTAGTATGCACAGAATACGAAGAAGAGCGTAAAACCTTGTTTCAACGCTACACTTTCAATGGACTTCCTTCCTCCAACACTCGGGAACTCCTCATCCCAGAAGCCCCACGTCGGCTTGTCCAGAGGGCTTACAAAGACCTCTTGGATTTTTTGAGTGAGACTGGTTTGGCAGACCGTCTTTGATCAAATACCAGACACCGCAAACAGCAAGGTTGTTAAATTGAAACCCACACTTGTGCCAAACCCCCATCACATTATTGGACTGGTTTCCAAATTTCCACACTATCTCTTTTAGCCACCTACGGCTCCTCCCCCTTCCCCAAGCCGGGTAGCGACTCGCCCCGTACAGGAGGCCAACATCTCTCCCGGCTTTCCCTTTCCTTCTCTGGACCTCACAACAAGAAGAAGAAGAAGAAGAAGATAGCCTCCGCTATTAGCGGCGAGATATTACGGTGGCGCCCTCTCTTGGTTTCCTCTCGTGACGTCATGACTTAGTGAACAACGAGTTCGATGGTGTTTGTAATGATCATGTTGGAAGCTTAAAATCATAGCGCTCTGAAACCAACTTTGCCAACACCGTCAAAATTGAAGTTCATACATTCCTCTTATTTCCGTCGATCAGAAAATCTTTGCTGACGTCATAGTCAGCATTCGGCCAACCATGGCATGCCGACCACAGCGACGCTTTCGATCGCGCACGTCGCAAATACTCACCAAGCACTCAGTTCGACGACGGAGCCATAGAGTGCCCGGTCGCCGATTTGGAGCAGCGCGAGGATCTGGTAGCACAGAGCACCAAAGAACCATTTCTCGGGGAACCCAGAACCGTTTATTGAGAGAGTTTGGACATACATTGGTTTGAATAGGCGAGCATCTCGGGGCCAACCACAGGCCGCGAAACAGCCCCTAGCGGTGGTCGTGTGCTCTAAATATGTGACACGACTAATTTGAGCCGTTTTAGCGTTGCTAGAGTGAAAAAGTTTAGCTTTCGGTGACTGAAAACTTTGTGCATGTGCAATTTTAGTCACGCCAATATTCAAGTGTAGAATAAACAAGCGTACGCTCGAAACCAGGGCCGACTTTCTAGAAACAGCGTCTCAGCTACGGTGTTCTAGAGAGTTGTAGTGGTAAGAGCGGCGGCCACCGCGTGAAGATTTTGCGCATAGACGACACCGTAGCGCTGCTGTTCTGAGCCCTAGGAACTGTGGCAAGAAGCATGAATAAAGAAGAGCGAAGCGCCGGTGACACACGCGCTTCATGTCTAGGGTCCAGCGGACATGGCCTCGTCTCGTCTTTCCTAGATATTAGGAACGTGCCCCCGTCAGCCTCGTCGTCGGCGCTGCTCGGCGTGTACGACTGTGGTTCGACTGGAGCTTTTAGCGACGCAGAACAAGTGCTAATGTGAAAAATTATAGGTTTTTCTTTGCACTAATGCCTCTAGAGTGTGTGCTATCCTCTACTTTTATTATTTGCGTGTTTTTGATGGAAATAATTTGGTTAATATCGACCCCCCCCCCCCCCCCCTTCCCAATACTGACAGGTCGTTCAGCAACGCGATCACTTGGGCTGCACTTAATAGCTGCGAAAGAAACCACGCGATACTGATATAACAAGGAAAAATAGACGAATAAATCTCAATAAGTTTCTCACTTTTTTAATGGTGAGAGGAACAATAAACTGGTGTATTCTTTTTTTGTCATCGTGTTGCCGATGCAGGGACCAGCGTTGTGTAAGGTGCAAGGCGGAGCGCGTTTGGGAACGGCCAAGGTGCCACAGCAACTGGCGAACATATAGCAAATTGTCTTTTGTGGGCAGTTTATGATGAAAAAATACCTCGATTGGGAGTATTAAAAATGAGCATTAAAATACGATATGAACACAAAATTCAACAACCCCTAATATGAAAAAGAAAACAATTTATTCTCAACTCACTGCTTTATGGATTCTCAAAAGTGGTAATACACTTACTTCATCGACACACACAGCAAGCACATGACAGATATCCATCAACGTACGCAAAAATACTACAAAATAGTCACAATATATTGCGACATAGAATCCTAACCTCTTCGCCACTGACGATGTGCACATAGTCCCGAAGGATAAGGCGCGGTTCAAAATGTCTCTCGCACACTGCTGATGTCTCGGCGAGGCGTTTATCTTCTCGATTAAGATCCCCCCCCCCCCCCCCCCCCCCCCCCCTGTAGTCTGCGCGACTCCTCCTTCGGCGCACGAAACAGCGACGGCTTACGATCGCTGGTGGCTGCCCTTGTTGACCGGATAGCCCGACTTGCATCCCGACGCGAAGCAGTGTGTACGTCCGTCTTTTCCCTTGCATTTATGACCGAGACGGCAACGGAACGAGGAAGACTCTTCACCACTACACCGCAAAGAAAAGTGCTACGGTGCTACGTTTGGGAGAAGCGTACCGCCTCAGCTTCGTCGTCTTCTTCACTCATCGCACATCTGCCATCTGCCACAAATTCTCCTATAGGGCACTAGGGTGCCTAGATGTCTGTCTGTCTCAGGGTGAAGACATCCATTGTTGCACTGAATGTGCCAGCGCGTGACACTCTCGCGCACTCGGTGCGTGACTTGGGCGATAAAATGGCGACTATGCATTAGCCAAAGCTGCGCGCTCGAGCTGAGGAACACCATATTGCGCGCACTTTAATATGCATAAAAAAACGATTGGGCGTGAAAATGGCTGAGATGTCACCACTCAAGCAAAAGCGCGCGTGTGTATGAAGGCACTCTATAGGGCACGGAACTCCAGCGCCACTCGCGGCATCTACGTTGACCGTCTTCACGTGGCCCATTGAAAGCGGGCGCCGCTCGTGCCACTACACCCTCTAGAAGACGCTCGCGCGTCCCTCCCTTTGCACTGTTTTCTTTCAGCCAGTCTCGGGAGGCTGTTCTAGCAAGCCAACATCAGCAGTGCAGACAAAGGCATGGGCACGAGCGCGTGACTTTGGAAAGTGCCTCCTATGCACGAGTTCTTGTACAAACAAAAGCGTTTTGCTGAGCTAGGCTCACGCGCCTGCGCCTTTGTCTTTACTGCAGACATTTGTGAGATGGAGCAGAGAGGCCGAGATTGAACGCTTCTATTTCACACTTTAAATGTCGTTTGCAATATTGTGACGTCGCGGTCTCCTGATTGGTCGACGCTGTGTCACAAATTTAGTTTACGCTCTAAGGCGGGGAGAATATTCGGCGCTGGCGGCGGCCTTTGCTCCGCCTATTCGCCGAACTCTCCCAATACACGGCTCTGGAGGAACCTGGACGTCAGCGCGCAGCTTTCGCAGCGGCGAGGACCCGAAACACACTTCCTCGGAAAAAGTGTGTTTCGGCCTCTCGCCGCAGCGGGGCGGCAGTCACGTGGCTCTCCTCTCATCCGTTGTCTGCCGCTCTGTTGTAATAAAAGCGGTCACCCGAGAAAATAAAGAAGAGCAGTGCCTGCGTCGGCCTGCGGAAAAACGAGGGGTCTCTCATGCCGAAGTGGTGACCGGCGAGCCAGGGCGCGGGAGCCCCGGAAGGAAGGAGACGCACTCTAAGAAAAAATGGGTGAAAAAGTTAGCAACGGCACGTCTGCCCTTCTACTGACGGGCCCCCAAGCGGACACGAGAAGAAGGGAGGAACGAGACGTTTTCCTCCTTCTCCAGGCAGACGGGAAAAAGCTTTCGCCCTCTCGACTCATCTTCTTTCGGTTTCGTTTTTCGAGCACGTTGCGCACGTTGTTAAATAAATGTTGTTGAGTCGATTGAGCTTCAGTGGCAGCGAAGGCCGCCTGTAATTCCGTCTTCTAGTCGAAACGTGGAGAACATTTTGGTTGCATTGACGTTTTTAGCACTAATTTTATCAAACAAGCACACGAAGCCGCTAGAGACAGCGAAGTTCCGGAGCAGTGCCAGGAGCGCTACGTACACTCAGGGGCGGATGCAGGAATTTCCTGAGGAGGGGGGGGGGGGGGGGTCAACTGTTGGTCAGCGTGCCATATGTTTAGGAACCCTCTCCCCCTCTTTCTCGTTTTACGCCCTAATTTTTACACATGCAGAAATCAAGACGGGGGTCAGGACATCCGGACCCCCCCTCTAAATCCGCCCCTGCGTACACTGGGTAAGACGGCCGTCTCTTGATTGCGGGGCCCACGCGGAACTACAGTAGCGGAACCACGCGGAACTGTTTCGATGTTTTTGACGTTATGGAAATCGCAGGAACTGCGTCCAAGGCAGGCAGGTTTTCCTTCCGGCTGCCTGGGTGCCTTCCGTGCTGAGTTCGGTTCTGTTTTCCCGTGCCGAGAGCCAACCGGCGTTCAACGTGGTTCTGTATTTCTGCGTGTCAGCAACATAGCAGCAACATCGTGATGGCAGTGTTGTGCGTAGTGAACAGTAGAGCACTATATAGCTCCTTCGGAGCAGAGTACCGCAATCTAGAACGCCGTCTCTCGGCGACTAGCGGCGAACGCTCGGGGGTTCCAACTCCGGCCACAAATGCATGGGGAACGGGAGTAAATCGCTGCTTCCTGATTATTTTGGCGATCTATGGAACGACAATAGTTTTTGATACAATAAGGGAATAGTTTACAATAATTTGCGCTAAGTTGTGCGCCATGAAATAACTTAATTTTTTTTTTAAACATTGCCTGAACAGCATCATGCAGCAGACGACGCGGCGACGTCACACCGTTCACGTGACCCGCTCCGGCCAATCCATAAAGTCCATCTCCGCTGCGTCAAACAATCGTCTGCTTCAAACGCCATTGCTTGGAAATTGCCTTCGCAAAATTTTCACACGCATCCAATAATATTACAACTTTGATAAAGTGTTTATTGTTTTACCAACTTCACGACAGACTAGTTTTGAAAAGTGTGAACTTGGCGTTTATTTTTTAATCAGCCGTGTTGAGTCGATCTACATGTGTTCTCCCATAGGGCGGGCCGCCTCCTGGAACCCTGAGTACCACGTGACTCGCGCCGAGCTGCTCTGTCGGTCATGTTGTCGGCGAAACACGCGGATTAAAGGATTGCGCTACTCTGCTTTGTAGGAGCTATATAGTGCTCGAGTGAACAGAAGACTGGAATTATCGCCGATGTGACCGTGTGTTCGCGTATCAGTGGTGATACAAGGTACCTTGGGTGATACGCGAACACATCAGATGAGATGACGTAAACTGTCGGGCATTGATGCCGCTGGTCGGGCCGTGATCGGAGGGGGCGGGGTGTCGCAGGTTGATATTCCGCTTCACATTAAAGAGTTCAAGACCGCTTGAGGAATTAAGTGCAGTCGATCGAGGTGCGAATAGTCATGTTGCAACGTTGGTCTGAACGGTAAGCTCCTATCGTACAGCGGCCAGTGTGACTGTCGGTCCCCGAGAGCGATTGCGCTTTGGGGGAAAGACCTAGCAGTTCGAGATTATGACGGAAAGTACGTATATTTACAGTAAAATTTTACCACACAAAAAAAAAAAAAAAGACGGGTAAAATCGAAAAAAAAGAAACTATCCTTTATTTTGCTGTTTAAATATACTACGGTTTCTGGAGAAACTGCCCTCTAAGTGGTGCGCTGGGATGAGCGCAAGAAGTTTTCGAGCTCGCCACGGCGTAGCTCCGTACGCTTAACACCTGCCGCAAATCGTGGCTTTGACTGCATTCAAGTTGATCGAAAAGCGATTTCTCTGCCTGTGAAGCATCACTTCCAGCTGAGTGAATATCCGTTATACATAGATTAATTCAAGACGGCAATTGCAGCCGTGCGCGAACAACACAAATAGAAAAACAAACACTACAATATAAATACTGGCCGTGAAGGGTCGTGCGGGGAAACAAACTCATGGCTTGGAATCGCATTGGAGCGGCTCGATTTATTGGCTTTAAAATAATTACGGTATGATCGAGCGTTTTGTTTTTAATAAGAGATTCATCCCCTGAGCCATTATAAATAATCTCAGATGTATGACATTGCTGGAATAAAATCAACATGTTGGGAATATTTTTTATTGCTTAGGGAGTCACCGAGAAATTCCGTACGTTCAAACGACCAGTATAAAAGACGGAAACGCCGAGTTCGGGAGTAGTGATCGGGTTAGTGTGCTGTTGTATTGATGTTTGTATGTGCGATGCATGTGCACGCTCAATTTATGCTCAGCTGATGCTTGTAGTATGCGTAATGTGTCTACATGTGTGTATAATAGAACGAGGTAGGGGGCTTAGAGCGATAAACCGAGGGTCCGGTCTGCACTCGAAAGTGACCCCCATAAGGCAGCTGCCATCGTACGCAAATTTGACCACTCGTCACATGACCAAACCAAATACGTGACGTCACAGGAAAGATGGCAGCGCCCATGCAGGGGCTGGCCCCAGCTGGGCCGGGGCTTGTTGGATGCTTTGTTGGTTGTCGTTTGTCTCGGCGAGTTGATTTCAAAACGCGGAAACCGTCATATGAGGCCGGTCGAAAGCGACTTCAGAGTTCAGCGTGGTGTCTGTCGTAGGTATAAGGTGAAAATACGGAGGAACGGTGTGCATTTCGCTGGTGACCGACGCGGATATGGCCACGGAAGAGACAATCTGCCCTACGTTGCTCGGACCTCGGATTGATTCGGATACCGGTAGGATAAAATTTAAGGCTACGTTTCTGTGCTCTCGTTGACCATCGGAATATTCGAGGTCTGCAGTGAAGCGTGTGCAATATAAACAGCGACGGAAATTGCGTGAGTCGAGCTTGGCAGTGTGCAATCGTGGTGCAGCTTCGTTCAAATGACCGAAGGCTCACTTTGGTTTTGCGGCGCACCTTAAAGCTGGTAGTTCCCGTGCCGTGTTAAATGATGCTGTGCTGCTTCCAAAATTTTTCCGGCGTAGACGAGCACTTTCACGGAGCACAGGTGTTGCAGTTCGTATTGATTCCGCTGGTCTTGCGCACGCTTCGTCGACACAAAGGTTTCATCATCACTCGTTACGCGAATTGCAAGCCGTATGGACATTTCATTGCGCGTGTTACTTACCCAAGTCAACCGTTCACGTTACTTTGCGACGACAGTCCGTAGCGGCTCGTGACCAGAAAAGTGGTCCCACATCCATTTCAGTTCAGCTCGTCCACGGCAGTCGCCGAACCCCGAAGGAGAGGATTTATTCGGACAGAAGGCCACTAAAAGCTTCTTTAGTGGTCAGGGTAGTCTCTCTTCTGTCAGTTTTGTTATATTGTCACGGATGCTTGTTCCAGTCCTGTCTTTTCTTATTATTTATTATTCTCGAAAGTTCCAGGCCATGCTCAGCTGTCATTGTATGTTCTGGTGGAGGTGCTGGGTACTTTACCCATAGCCCTTCACTCAGTGTGCACCATGCATATAAGTCCGGTAAATGGAAATATGAATTGTTGCAACTAAGACTAGCATAAAAATCTTAGCGTGGAGGGGTTCTTGCACTTTGGCCAAAACGAGATATTGTTTATATATTCTCATGGACCGCTCTTGTTGGCCGTGAGAAGCGAGGGATCGCTGCACCTCTCTTTCCTAGTTCGCCATTCCAGACTCATCAGAGTCCTGCTGTTTTTGTATGCTTAGGTTCTGAGAAAGCGCTTGGCTACGGAACAATGCATCACTGTCGTCAACATTATAAGCGCGGGGAGTTATATTTCTTATGCACAAAAGCTCTTAATGACTAATGTCTACCGAATAAAGTGTGAAAATCATCAGGGAAGTTTCTCAAGTTCACAATATTTTACCAGTATTAAGCGCACCATGCAAGAGACACACTATCTATAAGTCGAGATATAGTGTTGGCGAAACCGATTGCTATTGATAATCTTGGGTATATCGCAGTTCGCGTTTTTCCATGGTTGCCTAAGAAATGTCCGAAACACATTACCGTCTCGTGACTACATAAAATTATCAAAGCATTTGCTTTTAGGTCTTTGTTCTTTCCATTCAACTTGAGGATATCCTTTAAGTAGTATATTTTTCTCGAAAAAAAAATAAAAATAAAACAACAACAACAACAACAGCTACGCATCCTTTAATGGGCGAATAAAACACAGCAATCTAATTTCCCTGCTAAATTTAGCGTGGAAATACGCGGACGGACGGGAGAAGTCTGAGGTTATGGGGTTCCGTAAGAAACAGTTAATGACTTTTAAATACCAATGTTATTTTTCCCAGACGCCATGCAGGCACTTTTGTATTAGCTGATTATTGCTTTTGTTCGCAACGGAGAGTAATGAACGTGGAGGAAAACATTGGCATTTGCAAATTTTTATCCTTCATAATTAGTGTACATTGAGTGACGGTTTATAGATGCCAATTTTTAAAATTTTTTTTATTTTTTTTTTAAGATGGGAATTGTTTTATGGCCATATTTCACACTAAAAGCGTTAAGCGCCGCCGTTCACACTCTTGTGACCGAGTAACACTGAAAGAGACCGGACCGGTTTTTAAGCCTTTTGCGACTTCTAAGGACCGGATGCGATGCAGCGGAGCTAGTCCTAAAAGATCGCAAGAGGCTTAAAAACCGGTCTTGTTTCTCTAGGTCGTACTCGGTTGCAAGAGTGTGAATGGGCCTTTACGCTTCAGGGTAAAGGCCTGTTCACACTCCTGCAACCGAGTACGACCGAAAGAGACCAGACCGGTTTTTAAGCCTTTTGCGCCCTCTTAGGACCAGCTCCGCTGCTGTGCATCCGGTCCTAAGAGGTCGCAAGAGGCTTGAAAACCGGTCTGGTCTCTGTCGGTCGTACTCGGTTGCAAGAGTGTGAACGGGCCTTGACAAAAAGCCGTGACACAATGTCCCGGACAACATAGTTCAAACATGTCCCGACACAGGGAAGGCGAAAGCATACAGAGCGTTTAAAATCATACACACACCCATAATAGGGCCTATATGGCACTATGCTTTTTTTTAAAAGATGGACGCCGAGCAAGATTTACCAAGTAGCACAGCAAGTATCAAAACCCAGATCATTCGGTCAGCAATCTTATACCTTTGCTCGGCGCCACAAGTGAAAGTCGAACGTCAAAAAAAAAATAATAAAAGCATGCGGACTATTTATGACTCAAGGTATCTGAGGTAGTAGGAGACTTCAGCCGCAAGCAACTGGATTCCGCATGACTATGCGTAGCTCCTCTCATGAGCCCGCGAAGTCACAAGTCCTAAAACAGTTACGTAGACTTAAACGTTGTGACAACCAAAGGCAGAAGATGAGTGTGACGCACGTGCAACTTATCTGAAACCAATCAAAATATTCCGTAACCAATCATAAAAGTTCATAACGCGCGCTCAACACGTGTGCAACAGAGTTTGTGTTCTCCGGGTTTATCAGAATGATCGGGACAAGTTTGTTGTTTTACTCCAAACACTACCATAAGCATAGGTCGGCATTTTAAGCTGTCCTCACTCAAACTCACGATCACTATTTTTTCCTCAATCAGAACTCACACCCACTCACGATCACGATTTATTCAAAATAGGATCATCACCCGGACTCACCCTCACGGCTCAACGCAAAACCAAAACTCACTCGCCGTCATCATCACGGTCGTCACGCTCACAGATCATCACGGTCATCACGCTCACAGGTCATCACGAATCATCAGACTCACAGGACATCACACTCACAGTTCTTCACGGTCCTCACACTCACAGGTCATCACACTCACAGATAGGTCCTCACGGTCCTCATACTCACAGGTCATCACGGTCCTCACGGCACTCACACTCTCAGCTCCTCACGGTCCTCACTGTTACAGGTCATCATGCTCATTACACTCACAGGTCCTCACTCTCACAGCTCCTCACGGTCCTCACACAGTTCTTCACGCTCATCACACTCACAGGTCCTCACACTCACAGGTCATCACGCTTGCCGGTTGCTTTCTTTGTGCTTTTCTTTTGTTTCTCTCAAGCCTTTGGTTTGTCTTCGCGTGAGTCGTGCGGCGGGGAAACTTCTGAGCCACTA
The DNA here is from genome assembly GCF_016920785.2 of Ixodes scapularis. NCBI lineage: Eukaryota > Metazoa > Arthropoda > Arachnida > Ixodida > Ixodidae > Ixodes > Ixodes scapularis. The sequence goes on along the minus strand of NW_024609879.1, from coordinate 98,946,963 downwards.
ATCCAATTTGAAAGAAATGTACTATGTTAATGTTTCTGCTCCGCAAATTTCTACCAAATTTCGTAAACCTGGATGAATTACGAAAGAAACTAAATGCAAGCTGACTAAAGTGGGTGTGTTTAACTTTCGCCTGCTGACAAGGGCGGCGGGAAAACAGAAACGCGCCTTCCGACAGGTTACACAGACAATGTCGCAGTGATTAGAACATCGCCTCGCTGTGCATACCTCGCTCATTTGTACACAGATAAACAATTACTACATATATCACCTCCGTTTCTTTTTTTGTGCCACCCACAGGTACTTCTACGGAAGTTTATGCAGAATGTATATACAGTAAACATATGGGCATCGACCCATATTTTTTTTTTGTGTGTGGGAGGGGGGGGGGGGGAACGGTTATATTAGGTAGGGTGGTTGCACGTGACGACGGTTTGAAATCTCACCATAATTCCTGTTGACAGTGGTGTCTGTCAGTCGTATGCTATTCTATGAACAGAGGCCGCGGTGGCCGAGTTTTCTTCTCCAAATCTCACTTTAGTTGCTTCTGATTTTGTTGATCGACCGTGCTTGCCGGAGTAGGCTGCGATTTAAGGAGAATCATCGGCTGGCATTGTTTTTCAGTCACCTCGGCCTTTATAAAATACTGTCAGCATTCATTATCTTGATACATGCAGCCGTCCTTGAATTGATTTCGTTTGGATTGGTTTGACTTTGGCATGACTTTGCTTGGTTTGGTTTGGAGTGGTTTGGGGGTTTGCGGCCGTCCCCATGTGGCTCTTTGTCGCGCTCTCGATCATGTAGGGCGCGCCACTTTTCATGTGGCAAGCCGCGTCATTCTTGACACGCAGTTTTATAATGGGCAATCAGTTCGTCGAACAAGGTTTCATAGACAGATTGTTTCATCGACACTGCGATGTTTCATCAGCAGATCGTTTCTTCAACATTCGTTTCATCGATGTGTCATCCGAAAATCGTTTCTTCGACATTCGATGCTCGACAGAGCTTCTTACTCAGCCACCATATTACATTTCGTCGCCACTTTTTTCGTTCGTTTTGTTTTACTCGTACGTCTAACGACATTTCTCTTTCTCTCTCTTTCATCGACGCGGCGTTGGCTCCTTGACGTCATGCGTTCTTCGCGTGTTCGCAGCGCACTACGGTGTCCGCTTCGGATAGGGCGCAGGTGGCGCAAGCGCAAATGCTCCTCACTCTTTGTACGCATGCAGTGCAGTGTGCTGTGCGTGGTGTTGGCTGTGCGCTTACGTCGCTTACGTTGCTGGAGGGGTGCGTGCGGCGCGGCGGCCTTTTGCACACGTATGACCGTTTGGCCGCGTGCTCGGCCTGTCTAGCGGATATTGGTTTACGAAAAGAGCGTGCCCTATAGGGGGGGGGGGGGGGGGAAACTGAGGCTCGGAGCTCGGCAGCCAGACGGTTGGACGTAATTGTTGCTTTCTGTCGTGCTTTTGGCCGCGTCCACACTTGACGCTCGCGAGATGCTGAATCATTCCAAACTTTTTCTAAAAGGAGTTTTTCTCGACGCAGTGGTGGCTTAGTATACCGCTCATTTTTTGTAGCGTCATGTGAGGCTTATTTTGTGCCCAGTAATGCACGCGAAATTCCAAAACTGACGTTTTGCAAGTGTTCCGAAATAGGTAGTGACGTAGAGGTTAATCTGTCGGTTTCGGTAGTCTTTAAAAGTCCAATGAACGAGGTGTTTGCATTGTTATAGAGTCGGAGCATAAGGAGTTTGAGCGAATATAGGGGGCACTCCGATCGATCCAACATGGCGGAAAAGAGGGGGATAGATTTGCGGTGCCCGTAGATCGGTAGCGTATAAATTAAACAAAGCGTGCTGTTCTGTTTGTTTACGTGTGCGAGACGATCATCGCTTCAACCAAGACCTACCGTGATGCTACAAATGAAGTGTTCAAGCCAGTCGAAGGCAAGCAATCTTGCCATAGTCAAGATATGTGTGCAAGTATTCGATGTGAGCTCTCACGCTGGTGCAGCTGTCATCAAGTTGAACCGAATGTACTTGGGTCCAAAGAAAGGTGCACATCAACAATGTTGGCGCGTTGAAACTATGACGCGTACTTTATCTAAAACTAAACTTATCGGTCTGCGGCTACAAACATATTCGTTGACGTTGCTTAGATGAAGTAACCATTCAGGCCTCGCATTAAACGGTTTTGCGAACTCTTCGGTTGTTCTAGTCAATAGTGCTAAGAAGCGGTTGGATGGAAAGTATGACAGCTACAGCATACAAGGGACGACTGAGGTCTTTATCCTGCGTTTTATGTATGGAAACATCGGTATCCTTGGTGTTATATTGCGATCAGCTGGTCGCCGATCGTCCTGTTTTTATGCATAATGTAAACAAGCCCCGGAAGCGCCAATCTCATTTCGATGTGCTTGCGCACCCCTACAAGCCTCCTTTTGGCTCTTGTGGAAAGCTTTATTGTAATAGCAATAGTCTCATCGGCCGTTCGAGTTGTATGTACCACGGTGATATCTGCTGTGTGCGATCTGCAAAATAAACAAATCTGTATTAAATGCCAGAAAGAGAACAAAGGTAAAGCTTTTTTAACTTTTTTTTTCTTTTTGCAAAAGAGGGCAAAGCTTCTGAAACAAGATCAACCTAAGCTGATATTTGAGTGTGCTCAAGAATGAATGGCAAAAGGTGCTTATGCTAAGTGGTAGATGTACACAGTTAATTTTCTTTTGCCTCTGCATTGTAAATTGAAAGATATGCATCAGCAGAAGGCACGTGCCCTTTTGAAAATGTATTTTATTAGGGCAAAAATAGGTTTTCATACACAACCGAAGAGTTCGCAACACCATTTAATGCGAGGCCTGAATGGTTACATCATCTAAGCAACGTCAACGAAAATGTTTGTAGCCGCAGACCGATAAATTTAGGTTTAGATAAAGTATGCGTCATAGTTTCAGCCTCAAACGCCAAACATTGTTGATATGTACCTTTCTTGATGACAACTGCACCAACGTGAGAGAGCCCACGTCGTCGAACACTTGCACCCATATCATGACTAGGGTATGGCAAGATTTCTTGCTTGAAGTGAAGATCATCTCGCTACGACTAGTTACGACCACACACCGCAGCGATGCAGGCGTCGAAGGGGTGCATCGCAGTCAGTCGCCGTCACCCGACGCTGCTCGTTTGACATTCACGGCTTTCCGCCCAGGTGCTTCGTTTGTACTTGGAACCAAGTGTTATTTTCTGTGCTTGTGTCTGCGCTCAGTGGCTGGATATGGGCCTCAAGAGCAGTTCTTCAGGCTCAATAGCATTCGCCGAAGAACTTGCGAAGAAAATGCCACCCAGGAAAAAAAGCACGAAGACACAACGCACCAGCTTGGTGGACTATGCACTGGTCACCGAAACCAGGCCCTGCGGAGTATACACCAAATGCAACTATCTAAAAAAAATCATTTTAGGTTCAAATTGGCTTCTGCGGACTAAACGCCTCGACACTGCCTGTTATAATGCATTGTATATTCACCACTGTTTGTTGCGGCTTGAGACTGCCTTCCTGTAATGATGCAGAGGGGTCAACTGAACCTTGAAATAAACATATTTAAGCACATCTAGACACGATGTTCCTTAAAGCCAGATGGTCAGGGAAAAGGTCTGCCATTACCTAATTTGCCAACAGCACACCAATGGTCACAATCAAAACTCACCGAGTCAATGGGCAGTTTTCCACCGCATTATCGCCGTGTAACCACCCATTTGGTCCATTAAAAACCTTGAGGCTGTAGCCACCAGCACATCCATTCTAGATCTGGAAAGCTTATGCTGTAGACGAAATTCCCATATCATCACATTTTTAACAAACTGAATGGTCCCACCTGTTACACTTTTAGCTTTGGAAGTAAACCAGTTCACAATACCACCAGTGGCATACATCGTGCCAAGAATTAGTGCCGCGAGTAGCAGCAAAATGTCCTAACTAGGAAAGCAAACTTAATCGATCGTGTTGATTAAGGCACCTAGATACGGGAGAAATTATCAATCAATCAAAGGAGGATCCTCGAAAGGGAAGTTTTCTCGCCGAACGAACATTACTTTTTATTGGGCGTTCCGCAATGTAAGGCCGAAGACATTCACTCCGTGATCGGTACAGAAGCATTTGCTCAGTAGTCGGTCGTGCGTGATAAAAACAACAACAAAAACAAAGGTGGATTAGAAACGCGATAGATTCGCCTTTGCACGGAGTACTTAAACTTAATATCGTGTCAACATAAAGCGACTATGGCCCGCCATGCTAGCAGCTATCTTAAATTTTACCCGTGTATCGCCACACCCGTGCACCAAACGAAAGCGTTGCTGCAAGCCTCTCCGCCGTCAACTTTGAGTCGCTGTTGAGTCTGAAGAACTGCTCTATGAGGTCCATATCCAACCACTGAGCACATACACAAGCACAGGAAATAAAACTTGGTTCCAAGTACAAGCGAAGAATCATGGGCGGAAAGCCCTGAATGCCAAACGATCTGCGTCGGGCGACGGCGACTGACTGCGGTTGCGCTCCTTTGACGCCTGCATCGCTGCGGCGGGTGGTCGTAGCTAGTCGTAACAGATCGTGTCAGCTCTGTTGCTCGTACCGGAACACTAGAGCCGCGTAATATTCTTGCTGCTGAAGTTTATAAGCCTACGCTCGTGGCCAACGCATTTACACAAAGCCAACGCCCAGCTAACCTATCCCCCTCTTTCTCTTTCGGCGACCGGCCGCCAGGGCGGTGACATCGTCGCTGAAACTCCTCAATCGCCTACGTCGTCTTCTTTGCCATAGGGCAGCTGACCGCTTCTACGTGCGCGAGCTCTCGCTGGAAGCGTAATCCTATTTATATAGTGCTTATCCGTGTGTACTGTAGCGAATATTTCAGGCCCAACATATCAATAGTTTATTGTTATCAACCAGGAAAACGCAATACCTGTAAACACCCCCCGACAAAGAAAGAAAACGAGAGCTCGCCGTTCGCTTTGACCAACGTTGGGCTTGACCAATTGGCGACGTGCGCGACCGAAAGCGTCGCTGTGGTCGGCCTTCCACGATTGGTCCAAAAGCTGACTATGACGTCGGAAAGGGTATACCATCGACGTAAATAAGAGGAATGAAAGAACTTTAATTTCGACGGTGTTGGCAGTGTTGCTTTGAGAGCGCAATGATTTCAGGCTTCCACCATGCCATTTACAAACACCATCGAACTTGTTGTTCGCAAGGTGATGACGTCACAAGGGGGAACCATAGGAGGGCGCCACCAAAACATCTCGCCGCTAATAGACCGATCTCACCAACCGTCAAGAGCGTGCGTGACGCAGCCATAGTTGTACTTCACAGGAGGCAGCGGTAGTCCACGAGACGGCTCGTCTCGTGCACCACCGTGGCGTTTACCCTCGTGCGGAAAGATCACAGTTCCCGCAATTCATTGCGACAGAGGAGGCATTGCGAAACTGGCGATGAGGTCGGTCTATTATCCCAAGCCCGGTTCACAAATCTGCGTTTCGAGCGACAGAAACGACAAAAACAACACGAACGACATGACAAAGGGGACGATTATGTTCGTATTACAGAGCGTGGCAGATAATGCAATGAGCAGCTTTGTCAAGCAATCATGTGTCACGGTTGTCCCGGTGTCATGTCGCTCGTGTCGTTTCTGTCTTTCCTGTAGCTCGGAAGGCAGATGTGTGAACCGGCCTTTACGAGCCTACTCTGATGGTACGCTTGAACGTCACGGAAAATCGGTCTCCTCGCCTTTTCGAGGTGTCGCCACGGGTACGAATACTGGCGGGGTATTAAGTGATTTGTTCGGCACACAAGCGTCACTACAGGTTATGACTCTGTCAACATTGCCTGAATCCTATTCTAATTGTAAAATAAAATATCGAAGGTGTCTTCCCGGGCACAATGTCCGCCCCATATCAAAATCGAACTTGGCGGTTTTTTTAAATGCAATATTTAGCATTATTTCGCGCATTAAGTTCCCGGAAATTAGCAGCACATTCGGGAAATTGAAGTTGAGTGTTTTTTTTTTTCATAACTCGCGGAAATGATGACAAACGGTTTCTCCGGACATTTAGTTGCAAATTCACAAGATATATTATAATTTATGTTGCATAATTATCAAATTCGCGGCCTTTCTGTAACCATCGGTTCGAGACAGATTCTCTGTCGCTCGGTTAACAAGTGTTCATTCAACGCAGTAGCGCACTTCAACGAACCGCTGATCAATCTTGCCGTCCGCTACACCATTGTAAAAATTCATTACGGGCTTGAATCATCGCGATATGTGTCATATCCCTTCCAACGATAAGAAGTGTTTCAGAATTGAATTGTAAAAAGTTGGTTATCAGATATATTATTTTTGTTTTACAAGAAATTCTTGCCTCACTCTGAGCACCTATGCATTAGACCATAACAACGTAAAACAGAAACATGAATAAACAACGGCCAAGGGGAGCACAGCGTCACGCACGAAGCCCGAGAAGCCCGGGCAATTGGCGCCTCGGAGTCGCGTCCAGCCGGCGCGCCGGCAACCCGGCCGTGGGGCAGGCGCCGCGACGTTGCGGCCACTGCGGGCCTCCGTCAGCTAAGGCACACGGCACACGGCGAATTCTGCGAATCCCGATGAGCCAGTAGATTTATTGGAGTAAGACACATGGCAGCGTCTCACAGGCGTCCATTCTAGATGCCACCTGTCTCAATTCGACGCTCTAATTGGCCCACTGAGTCGTAGCTTCCACAGTTTGCTAAGTGTGCCCATAGGCAACCAGCAATGCAGCTTGGAAGTTGGCACGACACGTTGCGCCATCTAGCGACTGAAAAATAAAACAACTTGAATAGTCCAGGACGGCCTGGGTCGCGAGGACTGTGGGCGGGCGCATTTAGAAACCACGTGTGAACGTGGCATTTTGGATCGGCGTGAGCCTTTTTGGAACTGTTTTTTCATAAAATTAAGTCTCAACTTCACGTCTCTATGACCTTTCCGGGTTCCTGTGACATCTCCCCTAAGCCTAGAGTTTTCCCCAAAAATAAACGCCGCTACTGCTGCGTGAAAGACTGCCACGGTCGTGCAGGTGACCCAAGCGCCAGACTTTACCGCTTCCCTTTAAGATCTTGGGAAGCGACATGGCGACAAAGTGGATTACTGGAGTGCGATGCATCAAGTAAGTGAATTTTACATTAATTGTTGAAGTGAACGAAAATAGATGTGCAGGCTTGGAAAGTGGTCTGACAGACTCCTTTTGCAAAATAACGTATTTATACTAGTTTTTTTACGAGTCTCTGAGACAACCATTTAGAGAAATACAGTAGGAAAAATTGGGCCGATTGTTGCTTCGCTTTGACGTCGAGAATCAGGCGATCAGGTCTTCAAGCGAGATGCCCTTCGACCTGTTCCGGTACTCGTAGTTGTAGGCGTGCATTTGGTTGCGACCGCGCGCGCCGTTCGGCACGCGCGGTTGCAACCAAAACCTTTTAAGCATGCAAGTTTTTAAATAGTGGATTTTCGTAGAACAAATTTTTGTTTGTTTTGGCTACCAAATTTAATGCTGAGTCTGGTAACAAATGTGACGGCATGTGGAAAACAGGATGCTCACTTTTTTCTGGGAAAAGCTCATGCGAAGCGTAAATATCCTTCTCATATCCTGTCGCCAGACTTGTCCACTGTTCTCTAGCACGGAGAGTTTGGTTCTAATTACCCACATTTTATTCTAGTGTCGTGGGGGCGCCGGGAGAAGAAGAGGACGGTCGAGCGAGGCGCGAGCGGGGGCCAGCCGGCGAGGAAAGAGGAAGAGCGTTCTGCACGAGGCTGGGGCCGGGCAGGAACGATAGAGCCGTTCTGGCTGGTCCGGCCCATGTCGGTCCCAGGAGCGTTCCACCAGCGAGCTTCGGATCAGGACCGGCGGAAACGGCGAGCCTGGCCTTAACGGCCTAGTCCATGGCGGTCCAGGAGTGGTTCTCCAGCGAAACTCTAGCTGTGATAGCCCGGAACAGCTAGCGTACGCAGTGCGTGGGAAGGACGATCCGCAGGCGTGGACACGGACTCCGACTGTCAGCTATAAACGACGGGCGACAACTAGGGTCGGCGGGTCCGGGCTGCGGGCTCTCGAAGACGGGCAACCGGGAAGTACAGTGAACCTACTCGCTGCCTTCTCTTTGCGTTGTGTCACTTCCTGGGAGACGAGCGAATCACAGACCGATCGGGCGGCGATTAATAGGGAGTTTTCGTAGATCGTTTTCGCCGTCCCGCAAGGCCCTCCGCAACCCGCTACGATAGCGGGAACTCCACAGTCAAGGCTATCGGCGCGCAGGCGCAGTGGCAACTTCTTCGTTGCGGAACGCTTAGCGGAGGGGGCAACGCGGTCTACGAAAACTCCCTAATATAGAGCGACGCCGCAAGCGCACGAAGACAGTTCAAACAGGTGTCCAAATGACAGCTTCAGATTATGCTTTCAACACTTGGACCTATCAAGGCTCCCGATGGTCTTAAAAAACCGCATAAAATAAAAAGGGACATGGTGCACACGGGGACTGCTGAAATCGGGTTCGCCGCCGCTTGCCACGGCCCGACGGGCAGACTAGCCACTGGCCGACCCATTAAGAGAGACCCCTCCGCTTGTGGCGCCGAATGCAGCACTCTCGTGGCGCCGCCTGGCCATTGCCGGCTGGCTGTCCTGCACTTGCGCCATCTTGCCCCAAACAACACTTAAAAGCACGATATCGCACATTGTGAAAGACCTCACTCAAAGCTTCGATCGATCATGACACCGCCTTTGTCGTACTTCCTGAGTGATGACTCATTGCGAAAGGTACGTTGAGGTGCGCGGAGAAATGAAATTCCGGGTGCTGATGAGGATCATGCGAGTCATTTAATTTTATTGCAGCTGTGCGAACGTTATAGTTGACGCAATCATAAAATTCTGTGCCCACTGACACCAACTTGACAACAAGAACCGAAATACACACGAACCTTTCTATGCCACAGAGAGAGGAGCGCTAGCCGTTTGGAGCGCCTCCCCAACTCCGACGTTACCGCGCCGCCTCGAGGCGCCGTCAGTCCGTTGGCGTCTCGCAGTCTGCCGTGAAGCGAAGAGCGAACGCCGAGGAGAGACGAAAGCGACCCCCCCCCCCCCCCCCCCCCCCCCCCCCCCCCTTTCCTCATACCCCCTCTGCCCTCTAAAGCTGGTTGAGACATTGCGGAGGGCGCTGGCAAGGAGGAGCCTGCAAGAACAAGCACCCCCCCCCCCCCCCCCTCCTCCGCCCTCCACAGGAACCGGCGCGTTCACATGGCGAAGGAGCAGGCGAGCGACACCCAAACCAACTCTGAAGGCCCGAACCCCACACAGTACTTGCGAAGCGAGAGTCTCCTCGCCCACTAAGACGGCCCGGGAGCTCACGTGACCAACCCAGCTAAGAATATACCAGCGCTCACCGGGACTCATTTTGGCCATGGTCCTCAGGCTCACGCCATCACGCAGACTAATGCGATCACCGGACTCATATCCACCCAAAGACTCACGTCTTGATTCAGGCTCATGCTCATGAGCCTCGAAACTCACAATCACACTCAAGAGACCTCAAAACTCACACTCATGAGTACTTCACTTGGCGCTCAAGCTCACACTCACACTCAAGAGTTTTAAGAACTAACAATCACACTCACGGTCAAACTCACGTTCATGAGTTCGTAGGGCTCACACTCTCACTCACACTCATTAGTTCTCAGAACTCGCGATCACACTCGCGATCAGACTCACGCTCATCAGTTCTCAGGACTCACGCTCACACTCACACTCATAAGTTCACGTACCTCACGATCACACTCACACTCACAATCACAATTTTTCGAGACTCGCGGCCTCACTCACGATCACCCCAAATCTGATGGTGAGCGTGAGTGATCGTGAGTGATCGCACTCATGAGTGAGAATGCCGAGGTATGACCATAAGTAACGACAGATTTAGTCGCGAACATGCTGAAGATCAGAAAAAAACTTGTTTAACCTATCTGCGTACCTGGGAATATCGCGCTACTGGTCGTTTGCTCCTGCCGAAACGTTTGTTTCTATTGTTCTTTTTGTTACATACACTGAAATAAGGAAATGCGGTGACGACACCTTTCGTAAGATATGAAATTGTTGACGAATATTAAAAATAAAATTGGTGCTGTCGCTCATAGCTTAAGAACGCAGGCCAAGACCATAGAGGTATTAAAATAAACGCTAGAGGCTCAGCTGGCGCTAGTGTCTACGGGACTTCCGGTTGCAAATCGAAGCAGAGAGCTAGCAGTCTACTTTTCCAGTATTTTTCTCTTCGCCAGGGAATAATATAAATCAGCGTAGTCTCTTTAATCGTAACGGGTACTATGTAGTGTTACTCAGATTATATAAGTGTATGCTATTTAGTTAATGAGTTCTTTTTTATTAATGAGCGATGTTTAAATTAGCAATAATTGAATCCCGGGCCTGTGTTGTACAGCATGGTATGTCAATACAAGCTATCAAATGTCGATACAAGCTTTCAGTCGACCAATAAAGCTATCAATACAAGCTATGAGTGATCATTCATGCACAGTTCGTTACTAATCCTGTACGTGTTCTTCGTTCTATAAATCCATGCTTCGCTCTTGTCGTCTGTTTTGATTGTTTGATTTGGCATATAGTGGCATCCTTTTGGTGTTTTGTCAAGCTGATTCACTCTGCGTGCTTCATAGCATTGACTATACGCGTAAATGCGTGCCCTATAATAGCACCCTGCAGCGTCAACACGTATTATACATGTGCATTGAGCTATTTTAGCGCAGTGTTTGACGCCATAAATTCTAAAGAAAAACACTCTATCTGACACATTTTTTGTACATCCGATTGTAAAACGTTCCCAACTTTTTATTCTGTCGCACCACGAAGCAATATTTACACATATAATCGAGCAAGAAGAAAAAACGCATTTGCGTTTTCCCAAAGGAATGCATTACCGGGAGACAAATTTCGACTGGTTGCCAGGGCCGACCTTTGGTGTGGGCGACCTGTGCAGCCGCACAGGGCGCCATTCACAGGGGGGCGCCGAAAGGGCCGCCAGGTCATGGAGGACTCATATCTCGAGGGGATAAAAACAAAAACAAAAAACGATCGGATCGCTGAGGGTGCCCCCCCCCCCCCCCCCCCCCCCTACATGTAGAAAAAGTTGATGGCGCTCGCTCTTTGGCATTTTGGGCGCAAAACCAGCGACTTTACTTTGGTTCACCTTAGGACCGAGCGTGGCCGATGTTACGAGCCGAAGGGCCAATCTAACGGCGAAAAAGGCACACCGTTATGGCGTGCTCTCCGCAGTTGGAATCGTTGGTGTTCGCGGTCTTTCAGATCGTGCTCCTCCGCCGGCTCGTCGTATCAAGAGCGGAGAACGCCATGGCGTTGCACTTTTTGCGCAGTTTGATTGGACTTTCGGCTCATAACAACGGCCACGCTCGGACCTATAGCTAAAGCTGAAACCAAGTATGGGCCAGTGGCGTACACAGGGGGGGGGGGGGGGGGGGGGGGGGCGAAGAGGCCGCGCCCCCCCCCCCCCCCCCCCCCCCCCCCCCCCCCCCCGAAATTTCCGACTTTACAACTTCGTGGAGAAGTTGTAAAAAAAAAAAAAGGAAATAAAAAAGGAAGCTTAAGGAATGCAATATGCCATTTATGACATAGTAAAATAATAAAAAAAAGTGTGTAGTTTTAACGTCTTTTATCTAATATGACTGGAAAATAATCAATTAACGAATATCTTTCTTTACTCGTGTCCCCGTTGCGCCCGAGATGTCCACAACAACACTACTGCCCTACAGTGTGACAAGTGTGACCGTTGGGTCCATCGGAAGTGCGAGCTCCTTTCTCTGCCGGCTTACCGTCGCCTTTCCGCGTCTCTTGAGAAGTAGTATTGTGGTGCGTGTCAGCTTCCCCCCATCGACGACGAGCTATTCCTGACAGCGGCTCCGCAGTCACCCGGGACCCCGCCATGTACATGGTGACCCAGGACCGCGACCGAGGACTTACGAGAACCTCCGACTAACCCCGGCTCCTCACGAAGGAAGAACCCTGCGATTTGGTTCTCGAACGCCCGTTCGATTCGGAACAAGTTACCGGAGCTCCAGACCACCATGGCGTCAATGCCCAGCAGCATCTTCGCGCTCTGTGAGACATGGCTGGATCCGTAAATTCTTGACAGCCACATCATCCCCCTGGACCTATACACTGTGTTTCGCAGGGATCGTTCTTCGTCCCGTGGTGGGGGCGTCATGCTTGCCATACCAAGCTCGTTCCCGTGCCACCGGCTCTGTGATCTCGAATCGGACGAGCTTGAAGCTCTATTTGTGGAAATTACTTTCAACAAGAAGAAACACCTTGTGGCTTGCGTTTACTGCCCAACGGCAGTGCGTTCAGAGTCTTACGAACAGCTCTGTCGCTCTGTAGAGCGTATGGTCTCTGCGGTCGGCAAGTACCACAACATTCTTGTCCTTGGCGATTTCAATGCCCACATTGATTGGCACGACCCCCTGTCCCCTACGCCCCAAGACTTGACATCGGACTCTCTCCTCGACATCATGGATACTAACGGGTTCACCCAACTCTGTACCGAGCCGACATACACTTCCCCCGCTGGTAGCACATCTTACCTTGACCTCTGCTTCGTTTCCAACCCCACCCTTGTCCGTGGATGTGTCGTGACGCCTGGCCTTAGTTCCTCTGACCATCGAGCCATCCTTCTAGACATGTTTGCATCATTCCCAACACGTGGTCCACACAGCAGGCTGGTTCGATCTTACGCCAAACGTGACATGCAGCACCTCCAACGACTTGTGTCTCTCACTCCTTGGGACATTGTGCTTTCTGAACCCACCATCAATGATATGTATGACCTCTACACTTCCCTAATGTGTGCCCTCACCTCCGACACTGTCCCTGAGAAGCGCTCCCGCCGCCGACACCACGCTCCTTGGATTACACGTGAGCTCATAACCCTGTCCCGACAGAAAGACAAGCTATTCCGCCGAGCGAAAAGAACCTGCCACGCCGACGACCTTCTGGCTGCCAAACAACTCCAGCGCAGTCTCAAAAACAGATTCGCGTGGCTCACCGGTTGTTTGTTGAGGACATTGCCGCAAGAGCGATTAGAGAAACAAAACTGTTCTGGGGCTACATGAACTCTCAACGCAAGCAGTCGCAGTGCCCACGTTTTCTCATTGATGACACCATGGTTTCCTCACCGTCCTGCATCTCGGAAGCCTTCAACTGCCATTTTTCGTCGGTCTGGTCGACATACACAGTGTCGCCTGAGCCTATCCTGAGCCCCACTACCGCAATTCCCTCGGCTCCCAGCCTCTCCACTTTAACCATGAGTACTGAGGACGTCCTTGAGGCTGTCTCCCTCATACATCCCTCCCAAGGCCCTGGCCCCGATGGCATCCACCCACTGATTCTCAAGTGCACAATACAGAGTATGGCTCCTCTTCTGTGCCGCATGTTTCAGCGCATTATTGACACGGGCACGGCCCCCTGATGCCTGGAAGCTTGCCCACGTCACACCCGTTTACAAAGGCCATGGCGCCCAAGCGAGTCTACTGTCTTCCTACCGTCCTATTGCGTCTACATCCATTGTCTGTCGCACTGATGAGCGTATCCTTAATAAGAAGATCCGTTCCCATTTCGACGACAACAACCTTTTGTCGCCTGCTCAACACGGCTTTCGCCAAAACCGCAGCTGTGAAACTGCACTGGGTGTCTTAGTGCACACACTGAGTGCCCACCTAGATAACCGCACACCTTGTGAGCTTGTACAGCTCGACCTTTCTCGAGCCTTCGATCGTCTTCCACACCCCTCTCTCCTGGCCAGCGTTAACGCCAAGGGTATATCAGGCACTGTGCTCGCCTGGCTAGCATCTTTCCTGGATAACAGAATGCAGCGTGTTGTCTACTGTGGCGCCAAATCTGCTTCCAGTGTTGTCCGTGCTGGTGTACCCCAGGGGAGTGTGCTTGGGCCCATACTCTTTACCATGTTCATAGACAGCCTCACTGATTCTTTACACTGCACCCCCATACTCCACGCAGATGACATCTCACTCTTGCAGCCAATCTGCAATCCTTCCGACTATGCATCCCTCCAATCTGATCTCGACCAGTGCTACCAGTGGACGCAGCAGCACCAGCTGCCCATCAACACTCAAAAATCAACGACTATGACTGTAATTGGGTTGTGTCGCCCTCGACAACCTCCTCCTCGGCTCACTGTTGGCCAAGTGGAGATCCGCAGGGTGTCCTCAAGTGTCATCCTGGGTGTAGAGTTTGATGGGCGCCTGTCATTCTCTCCTCACGTCCAACGCACTCTCGCCAAGTCTCGCCGTATGCTGGGCTTCATTACCCGCACCTCGCTCAACATGCCTCCAAATGCATTCCGTAGCCTCTACACATCCCTCGTTCTCCCCATACTCGAGTACTGTTCGGAAATCTGGTTCCCCCATTCGGTACGCCTACAGTCGTGCCTCGCCAGTGTCCAGCGACGTGCAGCATACACATTTTATAGCCGCAGCACTCCTAGAGCCCGCCGCCTGCCCTATCGTCAGATTAGGACTGCTGTTCTTCTTCACCATGCGTTTTGGCAACCGCTTGCCTCCCGGATGCATGGCGCTTCCGTGCGCCTCCTTTGCAGACTTCTCAGCCCTAGCCACCAGCTGCTTATTGATGCGCCCCGCCTCTGTCACCGCACTGGCCGCCTGCAGCCGCTGCATACGCGGACTGAGCGTCACAAGTCTTCATGGCTACCACGTGCTGCTGCTTTGTGGCAACAGTTACCGCCGGACCTCACACGATTTCTCCCCCCTGAAGACGACAATATCTTGTCCCTGGTAAAGGCTGCCCAGCGCCTGCACTAGCCTTCAACTTGAACTCTATAACCTTGCGCATGTGTGCGCAGTTCCTGGGTCCTCAGGTTGGGTTGCAAGCCTCCCCGGCATGGGCAGCTATGCCCCCAGCATGCCTGGGATACCCTATCCAATCAAGGCGAATAAAGTATTATAATTATTATAAGTATTATTATTTACTTTTACTTTTATTGTTTCGCGAGTGCCCCATATGTCCCTCTCGCGGAGCCGCCAGGGCTGGTTTGTCGTCGACATGGAGCGGCCGCCGTGTCCCCTGTCTTAATTGTTCCTCGAGGACCCCGTTTCTTGGTGCGCACTAGGGATGCCGCGAACCACCCGAGGTTCGATTCGAAAGGTTTCGACATTTCCGAACCGAACTGATATTCAAATTCGAAAGGCTTCGATATTCTCGACCGTACGGAGATTCGAATTCGAAAAATTCGCAACTTTCAAAAATCGTGGAGTTTCGAAATCGAAAAGGTCGAAGCTTTCACGGTTTCTAAAAGTTGGGGTTTGATTATTTCGAATATTTTTTTACTTGAGGTTGGAGAAATTCGAAGATTTCGAACTCTCCCTAACTTGAAATTCGAGAGATTCGAATGTTTCGAATTTCTTTGGATCTGAAAATTGAAAAATTCGAACGTTTCGAATTCTTATAGACATAAAGGTCGATAAATTCGACGATTTCGAATTTCTTTCTACATAAAGTCGAAAAGTTCGAAGGTTTCGATTATCTTTTAGCGCGGGCGCTAACTCACAACTGATTTTGAGACGTTGTCCTGCCCCCTTTTCTCTTTCTTCTTACACTATTTCTCTCGAATTTCATTCCCAGTCTCGGTATTTTGCATCATGATCAACATACACCAGCTCGCCTGCACCTTGACAATTCTTTAGTTTGTGATTGCTTTGGAGGTTTATTTTCCGAGACGGAAGAAACGCCGAGCAAAAAGCACAGAAGCTGACAGAACTTGAGGTTGAGGAGCGTTCTACCATACCAATAGCGTCGGAAGAGGAAAAACGGGGGGAAGGGGGGGGGGGGGGGGGGGGGGGGGGAGGGCTCCAGCCTCTCTCTTTCTCTCTCCCCCCCTCCACCCCCAGATATTTCGGACTGTTAAAGAAAACAATGCGGGGAAAGAGGGCATGGTCGAGCTTATTTTAATCTGAAATGATTTATGCATATGTATAGCTATGTCGCTCTTCACTGAATAAAAGGTCGCATAGATGGTCATTGTTAGAAAACGCGTTGTCAGAAGGCGCCACTCGTCACATGCTCGGTGGTTCGGAAGTTCAAAGCTATGTCTTTTCGACCTAAATAACTGTGCCTTTGGTAGGAACTAATAAATAAATAAACATGACAATAAATGCAAAAAATAAAAAGCTGGAGAAAAAAACAAAAAAACTCAAGAATCTACCGGAAGTGTTGTATTCTCGCATATTCACAGGCCCAGAACCACGAAACAAGTTTCTTCTACAAAAATGTGTACAGGCTAAAAGAAACATGACCCAAAAACGTGAAATGAAAAAATAAAAAAATAATATATATATATATATTTTATGACGTGCCGAGTTTGAACAATATTAGAAATCTTTTTCCCTGAGTTAATTTATTCCTCAACATGAAAATAACAATATATACATTAATTTTTATTCTGCAGATGGTAATTATATGTACTGTCTTTGGTGTTAATTTAAATGCGATAGCTCAAACGACGTAGGCCAAAAAAATTACCAAGTTTAGGGCATAATTGCCCATAGATAAATGTTTGGATATTTCTTCGAAACTCGTCTTGAAGAATAGTAATCATATCTTAAGACTGCACTTACCTAGGCTATACATAGATCATTCTTAAAAAGTTTAACATCTTTACCATAAACATCTTCGGCTATAGCGCGCTTCAAATATGGCACAAACGACAATTGTCAAAAACCCGTCGTCCTTCCTCGCTCCTTCGGGAATCTATTTCTTTAAAGGGATACTACAACGAATGTTCGGCGCTCATTTTTTGGTCTATATGTGTTCAAAAGAGCAGTATCACATGGAACATACCAATATCTTGTTAAAAAAGTCTCGAAAAGGAATTTTAAAACGAATTAAACGATTAGCAAAGAGCACCTGGTGGATGTCGCTAACGCCTCGTTTGTAATGCTCGTTTAGGAACCTTGACAGCTAGTGACGGAGGTTGTCTCGTCTCCGGCCACGACGAGAGAAGGGGGGAAGGAGGAACTCCCCTCTTCCCGAGAATCCCTTTTGTGTGTCGCAGAAGTCGCTATTGTCCCCCTAGAAGATTATAGAAGATTAACCCGTCACTCAAAATTCATACAAAAGCAGCCGCTTGATTCGATCATCGAACTTTCGATTCGAGAAAAGTTCGCGGCATCCCTAGTGCGTACCATGCGCTGTGCCTCGCTCGAGCGCAGCGGGGCCCCTCGATGTTTTGTAGCCTTTTTTTTTTATTTTGAGAAGAAGCGTCGGTACTGCTCTTGCACCCCGACGAGGGGTTTTTAGTTGAAGCGGTGTCCGGCTGACGGTCGACAGTTAGGGCGAAGGTTTTTAGTTTTCGGGGGTCTATGCAAGTGTCCTTTCTTAATTGGATTTTGTATTGTAGGTGTTTTTTTTTTGTACCGCGTGGCTCCCTATGGTCTAAAAAGAGCGATATCTGATTGGCTCCTCGGATGGCGGGAAAAGTCTTAGAAAAGTGAATATAGGCACGAGTCCTAATCGAGTGGCCGTGATATAGACCATTCCATTTAGCGCTCTCTGGGCGGCATCATTTTGTTCGCCCGCAGCGCCCTCTCCACACATCCGGGAAGTTCAGCGGGTTCGGCGGGGTAAAACGAGAGAGAGGGCACGCGCCAGACTCCGCTAGCAGACGACAAACCGGGAGGTTGCCGTTCTCCATCTTTGGGCTGTATCGGCGGGCTCTACCCAGCATCGAACTCTCGCTCGTGGCTGCCGTTGTGAAGTGGTTCGCGTTCTTAGAATAGTTGTGGCTACTCCAAAATCAGCCTAGAGCTCTCTGTTGTTCTATTTTGCTCAATGATCAACTAGCATATCTTTTTTCCGTTACTTAAATAGCAGTTGAGTCAGCCGGCAGTACTACCCTCAACTACTGCTTGTATTGCAGCAGGAGAGCACGTTTTATTTATTATTTCAGACTTCCACTCATGATCGCTAAAGGCCTACACCAGTACGAACTTTTGTATAGTAAAAAAGGTACAGCAACCGGATTTTCTTTTCGCCAAAGAGACCGGCCAATCTGACACAGTTTTCCCTATTTTTGTTTTTTTATTTGCACGCAGGTAACAGCGAAATTGGACCCTGTGAGTCTTTTTATCTAGCATAGTATTACACAATAACTGGCATACCAAAATCTGCGCATCTGCGCTTGAAAGTTCCAAAATGACGCGATTTTAAACAGAGTTTGCACGCCAGCCGGACGCTAGCTACAGCCCACTCGGCGGAGCGGAGGGAACGCGGGGTGAGAGGGGGAGTGCATTTTTTTCTCTTTTACCCTCTCTGCTATGACCCTAATGGAACGGTCTATAGGCGCCTAAAGACGCGGGATTTGCGGTTCAAGGTTCGAGTACGGAAGTTGTCATCGGCAGTTTGAGAACCGCGCGAGATAGGGGCGCGAGTGTGCGACCTGCTGCCTCAGGACGAGAGCCAAGTGCAATATGTGAATGTGTAAACCATTTTAGATCGTCCCTTTGTTGCGTTGTGTGACTTCCTTGACTTTCTTTCGTGAGCGGACTTCGGAAACCTTAGAAATCAACACCAGCGAACAAATCACGTGAGATTTTTGTTGGTTAGATCAGGTTAACATAGGGGAGTAATTTATGGTGGAGAAGCTTTCCAGTGCTTATCGTTTATCCATCAAGATGTTCCGCGTTTCTACTTATGCATCATTGTTTTATCAGCCCCGATGACTGGAGGCTTTCTGCATTGGAGTCGTGCTTCATTAAATATTTGTTTTTATGATTCTTGTTTTCTGCTTACTCTGGTGCCTTCTTTTGACGTGGCTTGTAAATAAAAAAAGTAAAATGACAATGCCTTCCTGGTGGGGAATTTCCGGGGCATCATTTCTATGTATCATAATCATCCCAAAACCAATGTGACAACTTTATTTGAATTACTTAATAGAAGAATGCATAGTTATTAGAAAAAAATGAACATGCTTTTATTTTCTCTTGGACTTTCTTTTCTTTTTACCTTGTCGCCCTTTACTCTCGTTGGTCCGGACCCCGCGAAATGAAATCCTGCGTACGCCACTGGTACAGGCTATTGTTATAACTGGCGTCCATCGACTGACAGCCACCTGCGGATGTTTTACTATAGAGAACCTCTCCTCCGTGAGATTCGAAGCGTCATGGAATGAATCATGAACGACTAGGCAAGCGATCACCTCCGCACAGCACTCAAATTACGAGCGGAGCAAAACCTGACTCGCAAAAAGCGATGGAGTCAGCATGCCGCACTCTTAGCGATACTTACCAAGCGGTGGCGCCTAGCTACTCGGCGAGCAAATCAGTGTGTCGGAGCGAGTCACGTGACAAAATACTCAATTTCTAAGAGAGAGCTAAAAAAAAAGGAAATAAATTGTTTCTCTTTACCTGCACCACCTGACGCTATAACAAGTTTAATCCACTTTAAAATATAAAAAAATGAGGGCCGTAATTGGCCCTCATTTTCGAGGGCGAATTACGTCACGTGTCACGTGACAAAATACTATTGGAATGGATTTTTGCTCTTAGTTTTCACGTGCTCAGCTCAGAGGCTCTGATTGGCTCGCAAAAAATACAAGCTTTGCCCTTTTGCCAAGTTATTCTGAGCTGAAGCATGCCTTCGCTCAGGAGGTCTGACCGAGGATCAATGGAACCCAATTTTTCCCGGCATTCGAGCTGCGCTTTGGGTAACGCTCGCCCTGGAACCTCTAGAAGTAGGCGAAACGAACCAATGCCTCCTCGGCATCCGGTGAGCCTCTGTGCCCAGAGGCTTCAACGCGACTGAAAATAATACGTGTAGAGAACTTTGGATCCGCAGCTCTTTCTTTTTTGTGTGTGAGCGACCAGTGACGACTCCGGACTCGCAATGCCGATTAACGTTGCCAACTCAAAATTCAGAAACACGCCGCAAGAATCCCGAAAACCGCTAAATTTATAATGTTGCGCAGGAGTGGCCTAATCAGCGCAGGCATACCCTGGCGTCCGACATGAAGCTCGAACTCTTGCAGAGCAGCTCACGGACCTTACGTAGCAACCACCCAGCTGCTGAAAGCATGCAGTGATTACATCGACAATTATTGCAAAGTCGGGTACGAAACTGCACTGGCAACTGCGAACGGCCTTGCCGAGGGCATGGGTGGTGACAGAGTGATGGAATCGGCCCCTCGACTGCGGCGTAAAAAGCGCCAATTCAGTTATGAGTGCCAATACGAGGTTGATGACGTCGAGACAAAATTCAAGCGAGAGTTCTTCTACCAGATGATTGGCACCGTAAAGATATCGATTGAAGAACGCTTCACGCAGATGGAGCAGCACGTGAGCCTCTGGAGGTCCCTTTAGGACCTCACCCGACTTCCCGACAAAGCAGAACTTCTTAAACTGTGCCAAGGCTTTGACCACGCACTGAGACACCTAAGAAGTGCAGCCATCGACGGTACAGATCTCTGCGAAGAGCTGATCTACCCATGCAGCCTGTTGCCTACTGGATGCAGTGATCCCCAGGACATCCTCCTGTTCATTCTGCACAACCATCTACGTGAAAACTTCCCTTACACGTGGGTGTCATTGAGGATCCTCCTCACTTTGCCAGTGTCAGTGGCCACCTTAATTACAAAACGCTCTTGTAATTAAAATGTGTAACCAACTAGCCCAACAGTTAATTTTAATTCAGTGGCCATCGCTGAGAGCAATTTTTCAAAATTAAAGCTTATTAAGACATACCTAAGATCAACTATGGAAGATGACAGGTTATCGTCACTGGCAATTTTGTCCATTGAAAACAGGATAGCGTCTAGCCTGGATATCTCGCAAGCCGGAGCCATATGTTGAAGGCTCGGAAGGTTGCCTGCTAGGGTATTCGACATGGTTAATTTGTGCTTTTGTTTTCTCTTTCTATCAGACGATTTCTATGGGAGACCCACAGCTGAAATTTGGTTAATCTGAGAAATAAGCGTATTTTGAATCATTTGATCACGGTGCCGACAAAACTCTCAATACTTGCGAACGTCGTTTGTTTTTAGGATGTGGTTCTCGACTGACAACGAAAAAATCGCGACCCTACGCGCTGGGTCACTCTGGCATATTTACTAACAATGTGCTGTTGGGTGCGAAAATAGGAGAGGGGAGGGCGCCACGGCCGCAGTTTGCTTAGGGCGCTTGCTGCTCTATGGCCGGCCCTGCTGGTTGCTGTCTGCTTCAAAATGCAACAGCACACTAGCGCCACCTGAACCCCTACACTCTAAGAAAAAAGGGAGGAGAAAGGTAGTAAAAGCGACTGTTGCTCCTTGTTGCGGACAAGTTGCCCAGTGAAGGGAGGAACGGCAGTTCAGATGAAAGGAGGAGGTCGAGTTCCTCCTTGTTCAGTTGGCGCAGGGGTAGAACATCGCGCTACTGACCAAGCGGTCAACGGTTCGATCCCCAGGAAAGTGGGTTTTTTTTTTTTTTTTGTGAAGTTTTTTTTTTTTTTAGTTTTTGTTTACCAAAACACACATAAACAAACACAGACCGATGAAAGGAAAATTAAAGTCCTTATTATTCTCCGAGACGTTTTCCTCCTCCAGGCAGACCGGAGAAAGCTTTCGCCCTCTCGACCCATCTTCTTTCGGTATCGTTTTTCGAGCACATCGCGCACGTTGTTTAATAAATTAATGTTGAGTTGATTGAGCTTCAGCGGCAGCGAAGGCCGCCTGTAATTCCGTCTTCTAGTCCAAACGTGCAGAACATTTCGGTTGCATTGACGTTTTTACCACTAATTTTATCAAACGAACTAACGAAGCCGCTAGAAACAGCGAAGTTCCGGAGCAGTGCCAGCAGCGCTACATACACTGGGTAAGACGGCCGTCTCCAATTTGCGGGACACACGCGGAACTACAGCTGCTACAGCAGCGAAACCACGAGGAACTGTGTGGACGTTTTCGACGTTATGGAAATCGCGGGAACTGCGTCCAAGGAAGGCAGGTTTTCCTGCCGGCTGCCTGGGTGCCTTCCATGCTGAGTTCGGTTCCGTTGTCCCGTGCCGAGTGCCAACCGGCGTTCAACGTGATTCTTCTGCGTGTCAGCAACATCGTCAACGTGGTTCTGTATTTCTTCGTGTCAGCGACATCGTGATAGCAGTGTTGTGGGTTGTGAACAGAAGACTGGAATTATCGCCGATGTGACCGTGTGTTCGCGTATCAGTGGTGTAACAACAAGATGAGATGACGTAAACTGTCGGGCATTGATGCCGCTGGTCGGGCCGTTATCGGAGGGGCCGGGGTGTCGCAGGATGACATTCCGCTTTACATTAAAAGAGTTTAAAACCACTTGAGGGATTAGGTGCAGTCGATCGACGTGTGGATAGTCATGTTGGAACGCTGGTCTGAACGGTAAGCTCCTATCGTACAGTGGCCAATGTGACTGTCGGTCCCCGAGAGCGATTGCGCTCTGGGGAAAAGATAACACTACGAAAGTATGACGGAAAGTACGTATATTTATAATGGAAGTTTAGCATAAAAAAAAAAAAGACAGGCAAAATCGAAAAAAAAAACAAAAAACGCTATCCTTTATTTTACTGTTTAAATATATTACGGTTCCTGTAGAAACTGCCCTCTAGGTGGCGCGCTGGGATGAGCGCTAATAGGGTGCCTACATGTCTGTCTGTCTCAGGGTGAAGACATCCATTGTTGCCCTGAATGTGCCAGCGCGTGACGCTCTCGCGCACTTGGTGCGTGACTTGGGCGGTAAAATGGCGTCTATGCATTAGCCAAAGCTACGCGCTCGAGCTGAGCGACACCGGATTGCGCGCACTTCAACGTGCATAAAACAACGATTGGGCGGAAAAATGGCTGAGATGTCACCACTCAAGCAAAAGAGCGCGTGTGTATGAAGGCACTCTAAGCGCTAAAAGTTTTCGAGCTCGCAACGGCTAGAGCACTATATATATAGCTCCTTCGGAGCAGAGTAGCGCAATCTAGAACGCCGTCTCTCGGCGACTAGCGGCGAACGCCCGGAGGTTCCAACTGCGGTCAGAAATGCATGGAGAACGTGAGAAAATCGTTGTTTCTCCAGTATTGCAGGGATGTACGAAATGGCAATCATTTTTGACATAATAATGAAACATTTTAGAATAATATGCGATAAGTTTTGTGCCATACAAGGACGTAACTTTTTTTTTTTTTTAAATTGCCTGAGCGGCATCATGCAGCAGACGACACGGTGATGTCACTCCATTCACGTGACCCGCTCCGGCCAACCCGAAAAGCCCATCTCCGCTGCGAGCAAAAATCGTCTGCTTCAAACGCCATTGCCTTGGAAATTGCCTTCTCAAAATTTGCACACGCATCCGATATTATTAAAACTTTGATAAAGTGTTTAGCGCTTTACTAACTTCACGACAGGCTAGTTTTGAAAAATGTGAACTCGCCTTTAGTTTTTTAATCAGCCGTGTTATGTCGATCTCCATGTATTCTCCCATAGGGCGGGCCGCCTCCTGGAACCCTGAGTACCACGTGACTCGCGCCGAGCCGCTCTGTCGGCCATGTTGTCGGCAAAACACGGGGTTCAAAGGATTGCGCTACTCTGCTCCGTAGGAGCTATATAGTGCTCTAGCAACGGCGCAGCTCCGTACACTTAACAGTTGTCGGAAGTCGCGGCTTTGACTGCATTCAAGTTGATCGAAAAGCGATTTCTGTGCCCGTGAAGCATCACTTCCATCTGAGTGGATATCCGCTCTACAGAGATTAATTCAAGACGGCAATTGCAGCTTTGCGCGAACAGCACAAATAGAAAAACGAACACTACAATATAAATACTGGCTACGAAGGGCCATGCGGGAAAACAAACTCATGGCTTGGAACCACATTGGAGCGGCTCGATTTATTGGCTTTCAAATAATTATGGCATGATCGAGCGTCTTCTTTTTAATAAGAGATTCATCCCCTGAGCCATTAAAAATAGCCTCAGATGTATGACATTGCTGGAAAAGAATGAACGTGTTCGGAATATTTGTTTTTGCTTAGGGAGTCCCCGAAAAATTCCGTACGTTCAAAACGACCACTATAAAAGACGGAAACGCAGGGCTCGGTAGTAGTGATCGGGGTAGTATGCTGTTGTATTGATGTTTGTATGTGCGATGCCTGTGTATGCGTTCAATATATGTTATAGCATCTTCGATCAACTCGCACTGGAGCCGCCCCGAAACCAGCACGGTGCACAGTGCCCCTCGGTGGTGGAGCACGAAGTCGGTGCAACATCGAAGACAAACTGCACCGCGCCTGTGTCGGCGGTAGCGCCACCATGCGTCACCTGGATTTTGGCGCGCATTGCAATTGAGCAGACGCTTTTCTCTTTTTGACAGCTGTCAGCGGGCTTGGCCTTCCTTTTTGTTTGCGTGTTCTTTTTGCAGTGGTAAAAGATGAACACGGTTGAGGTTTTTGTGAATGGTGCCAGACATCGCGTGACGTTATCCAAGGCGGACCTCGACGATCTGATGGCCGGCGAGTTGTTTTTTTTCTAAAAAAAATAAGAGTTGGCGTACAGTTTTGCTTGATACATGACTTATGTCCTTTTATGCATCACTGACGAGGGATCAGATTATTTCATTTAAAGTTTTGTATCAAACAGATTCGTCGAGGTTGCAAGCCTGGGCATCCTCGTTTGCCGGCGGCGCAGGACCTCCGACGGTCGGCGACGCAGGACCTTCGACGATCGGCGGCGCAGGACCTTCGACGATCGGCGGCGCAGGACCTTCGACGATCGGCGGCGCAGGACCTTCGACGATCGGCGGCGCAGGACCTTCGACGATCGGCGGCGCAGGACCTTCGACGATCGTCGGCGCAGGACCTTCGACGATCGGCGGCGCAGGACCTTCGACGGACGGCAGTGCAGTACAACCTTCGACGGCCATCAGCGGTGCGTATTTGTCTATGACTTTTTTTTTTTTTTATGTGCATACTTCAAGTTTCCAGAGCAAGGGCATACAAACCTGCCGTCCAACTTTTCACTCAGCAACAGGAGAAGCGCCTTCTGTGTTGCTCCATGAACGGATACATCCCGTGTGAGCCAAATGCATCGCTGGCCTGAAGGGACCGCACGACTACGAGTTTGTACAGGGGGACGAAGGTGGTAAATTTTGTGTATAAAATTTCCAAAGAATGAGCTTACCAGAGTGTGAATTAGCTACCTATGGCGGCCGTCTTTAAGTGAAAGACAGGTGATACAAGAGCCAAGAGATGGCAGCAGTTTGACATATGTTGGCAAGGTGATTGGACTTCATATCTTATTTTCACACTGGTGATTTAATTAGTTATTTGAAATTTCGATGCACTAAATGCACTATTTTTGGCCACCTCTGTACAAAATATTAGCGTGATGCATTAAGAAACCAATTTATGCGGTTCCTTCAAAGGGACAAAGATTTAGTTGACTCGCACGGTAGGTTCAATTGAGATTTTCAGAGGATGTTGTAGTGTGCTATTAACAATCTCAAGAAGTTCATGGTGTGTGCTGCTGCGACGAGATGGCACCACTTGTCCGGCAGTGGCATATCTGCCCGTGTGAACGGCAGTGCTGATCCCCGTGGATCTGAATGTCTGTATGCTGGTCACGAGGAAAGAAGTCTTCATGGAAACTCCGAGCTGGCTTGACGTCTTTCCGTTCACCGGGATTCGCACATGGATCCCGGGACACCGGCATCTCGCGCCCCACAATTTAAGCCTTTCAGCATTTTTACAAGCCTTTTGAGGCACTCTTTATCGTCGCTTTTCCTGTCTCTTTCTACGCATTCATAGTGGCCATCCACGACCACTACAGATGTCATCCTCAAAAGCTCCAAACAATTTTTCAGGTCAACCTGATTTATGTGGGCAGGTGCACCTTTAGTCATATTTCGAATGGTCAACGGCTACGGTTCTTCACTGATCAAGCCGTTCACATTTTTCAACCACGAAGCAAGGACAAGTTACATTGGAAATTCGCTACACCCCAAATCCAGCAACGTACAAGTTTCCGGACGGTCAAACGTGCAATGCCTCCAAGTTAACAATGACATCCACTCTTTCAGAACAACACAATACAAATTCCTACTGGGATGACGATGGTGATCCTCTGGGAATCCTGTTCAATGTGGTCATGTGTACCTGCTTATTTCACGAGTTACCCAGTTGCAGCTGGGCACCTGCTGTGCCAAGTCCATTTCAGGTGACAGTGCTTGCCTGTGCTCCTGATCCAAACTTCTGCTGTCCGAGGGTCCCAACGTTCATGATCCTGTCCAGCCTTTTTCACCGGTGACTACGAGCGCCCTCATTGTGTCTTGTCCAGGCATGCCTTCGTCAGTGCCTCCTCTTCCAGGCAGCACAGGTGTGAGTGATGGTGATAATAATGTGCATGTCAATCAGCAACTTCTGAGCCGACCACATTGCAAGGCCGGCCAGTTCATCAAGAAAGAAACTTCCGACACCTCTCAAGAGCTATGTACTCTCCTGCCACAAGACATCACCTTTTCTTTATGAGTCTATTGATCATATTTAATTTTAGCTGAATGTTTTTGATTTCCAGTACCGGAGTGTTCAGTGTTTTCTTTTTCTTCTCCAAGCCAAATGCTTATATGACATGACATGTGCATTTCCTATATGGATATCAACTCACTCTTTCGTTAGGATGGACAAGGGTGTGTGCTTTGCCTGGTGTGGTGACATCATTCCATTTTTGTTGCAATGAATTTGTTAATTTTTTGCTCTGAAGCATGTGAAAGTGTGTTCCAGACAAGCTTTTAGTATTGACTGTGCTATGGCAGCATTTTATTCCTATCTATTTCTTTGCACTTTCCTTACGATGCAGCTGTTGGCATCAGGTACTACACAGAGTAGAATCACCCTTCGTAAAACGCATGTGAAAGCGTTCTAAGATGAACTGATGTGGCAGTGCAACTAGCACCATATCATAATCTGCACACAGTACATAGTGCATAGGATGGTGAAGAAAGCGAAACAACTCAGGCAAGCTGATGAATGACATCCATAGCAAAACCGAGACAAGCTGTGTTTAGCACTTTGTTTTTCTGTCTTTTTTTATTATTCCTGTCTCAGGTTTACTATGGAGGCCATAAAAGGGTACAGCAGTTGCTGCAGGTCCCTTGACTGCTCAACCTGTTTGGAGCCTCCTGGGCTGGGTTATATCCATAACAAACACCTACAACTTGGGTTGTGAATTTACACAGTGTATTTTTTATATGCTTACACT
Source organism: Ixodes scapularis (assembly GCF_016920785.2). Classification (NCBI taxonomy): domain Eukaryota; kingdom Metazoa; phylum Arthropoda; class Arachnida; order Ixodida; family Ixodidae; genus Ixodes; species Ixodes scapularis. The sequence goes on along the minus strand of NW_024609879.1, from coordinate 98,919,615 downwards.
TTCTCTGGTGACCTGGTAGTTTTGTTTTGTTATTGAAGGGGGAAAAGTTATATTGTGTCTTGAATTGCTTCCCAAAAGGCAATTGAAAAGGATTTCAATTGCCTTTTGGGAAGCAATGACTTTGTGCTGGAGATTAAAGGAACAGTGCTGCTACTTAACCACTTGAAGTGATTTTCAAGATTTGTGTATAGTGAGATTTTAACCTGCCACATTCTTCCTTCTAGCTGTTATTGTATAAGGGAGGGACACTGTTGTATTTGTAAATAATATTTTTATTCACTAAAATCATTACTTCGATTATGCCATTTGTATGTGTATGTTTCGTGTTTGTTTCATTTCACGCTTGGCATCACAATTGAACTGGTACATATTAAACATTCTAAGGCAACCACCTTAGACCCATTGTTCATCAGCACCAGTGAGTCTTGTCTCATTCTTCACAATGGGTTCCACCTCGGAGCTGCCAAGCCTTCATCGGCATCAAGGAAGCACCGTCTCTTCTGTCGGGGCTAGTCTAGGTCCTACTCCTGCTCCAGACTATGGTCACAGCACGCTCGTTCGATTTACTTGCACCTCCTGCGCCGGTGCCGAAAGTCTAGGGTAGTGTACTTCCGGGTGTAGCTTAATACACATACCGGAAGTACACTGCCCTACACTTTTCTGTACCGGTGCAGGAGGTGCAAGTAAATTGAACGAGCCTTGTGATGACCGTCCTTCATAAGAGACAAGGGATTGTACTGCTTCGGGACGCATGATGTGTATCAGTCAACACAAGCATATACATTAGCACAGCCCTATAATTTGTAGTGCAATGTAGGTTGCCGAGAGTCCTTGTTGGGTTTTGCCAGGATGTTCTATATTCTATTTCAGCATGAGCTGAAAAAGGGAGAAAGTTTGAACCTCGTGAGCCAGTCGGGGCAACAGAGCAAAGTATGTCAAGAGCTCGGTTAACACTGTCGGTATACATTGTCATGTGCTTCCCTCAAACACTCCAATGGGCTCACTGGGACCCTACTGTTTGCCAAGTTATGCTGAAACAGCAGTCCCTAGACTCCCTACTCGCTTTTTAAAATTAAAATACACCATGGACAACTTAAATAATGCAAACGGCTTCTCTGTTGCAATAAATTTTAAACTTATTTTATATTAAACAAGATTTAGCTACTATTATTAGTTCTAAAACATTTCAGTGTGTTGATCTAAGCTTATTTTTTGCTTCCAGAGTCTGAAGAGACAACAGGTAACCGTTTTTTTCAAGGAAAGGACTGCATCCTGCCTGATGGTGCTCCAACCCAGAGTGAATGGAGTGAAGGAGAAACCAGGCTGCTTCTTGATAAATATCAGAGTTACCTGAGCCGAGTGGGGCCCATGAAAACCTTTAAAAACAAAAAAGCCATGTGGGCAGCCATCTCGGAGGACATTGCTAATGACCTTGGCTCCCACAAAACAGCAGATCAATGTCAGAACCGCTTTAAAACCATAAAGAAACGCCGGACAGAACGAAAACAACACAACGCCTCATCAGGTGCAAATCCCGTTTCTGTTCCCTACGATGAGGAATTTCAAAAAATCAAGTCCATTGACGACAGCGTAGAACCGGAGCTTCTTAGAGGACCTGGGCGAGTCGAGTTTAAGTCCTCGGCCACTCCACACAGTTTGGATAGCTCTAAGCCAGAATATGCCAAAGAAGCAGAAGGTGAACCCTGTGTGCGAAATGATGTGGAAGATACACATGCACAGAGAAGAGCAGCGGGAACGTCGCCACAAAGAGAAGCTGGAGGTTTTGCGCAGTCTTCTGGCGCCTGAAAAGGATCTTGAAGCCTAATGGTAGACGTGTAGATGTAAGGATTATCAGCCAAGACGTGCTTTTATATGGACAGACTTCCATTCCTTTTTTGTATTTATAAATATTAAATTTAATGTAGTTATTTTTCTAGTTGGTTTCTGAGGCTGTAGAAACTATGTATGCTATTGCTTTGCAGAACACAGGATCAGGTCAAATGCATAATTACTTTATTATGTTATTTCCTTACAACAGAGTGCACAAAAAAGTTGGCAGGTGCCGCACACTTTCCTACAACATAGTGGTGCACAGGAACGTTGACAAGTTACTGGACTGTGCGAAGGTAGCATGCAATTTTTTTTCTCTTTTCTTCACCCAGTTGTTTTAGTAGCTTCTCCTTCTTGGGGTTTTCTTTAGCCCAAGCGTCGCCCGGGCCTGGCTTGCGACCCTTGCTTGCATTTTTTACTTCTTCCTCATCTATATCTGTGTCTCCTGCGTCGATACACAAATTGTGCAAGACGCAACACGCAAGAATAAACTGTGTGGCCTTGTTGACACTCCAGAACTCAAGGTATAAAAGCTGCCTGAAGCGTCCCTTCAGTAGCCCAAAGGCATTTTCTATTCGGACACGTGTCTGGCTCAGCTTTAAGTTGTAGTTCAGCTCGTCCGGCACGAGTTTGCCGTAGTTCCTAAATGGAGTTAGGAGGTACTCTCTTATGGGGTACGCTGCATCTCCTAGTATATGATACTTGTCACCCTCACAGATTTGTGGCAAGTCATCCAAGACAAAGGACCGCCTGAATGCCTGTGCGTCGTGTGTTTTCCCCGTGTGCCCGAGAAAGACATCTAGGAACTTTCGATCAGAATCGCAAATTGCTTGCATGCTGTAGGACTTCTTATCGCGTCTGTTCGTATACGTGGATGGAATTTTATGTGCAGGGCATCTGGTGTCCACATAGGTGCCATCCACACAGCCCAAAACACGAGGGAAGCCTGAAATCTGAAGTTAATTTGTGATCAGTACTTTTTCAAGCAGGTGCAAAACTAACTTTACCTTTTCGAATTTCGCACTAGCCGCAACCTTAGCTTGTGCAGATATGGGAAAATGAATGACGTCGGTACTGATGCTTTCCAAGAAGCTTGCCACCCGCTCGACGATGTCATGAAGAGTGCTTTCTGCCATGCCAAATATCACTGCGACAGCTCGCTCACTTAGTTTGTTTCCAGCAAACCTGAAAAAAAAAAAAAAAGTACTTTTATTTATTTATTTGTACATACTGCTAGCCCGTAGGGCCGTGGCAGGGAGGAAAAAAAAACAACAAAAAACACACACACACAAAAAAAGAATATGACTCATACCTCCAACAGAGCTACGAACAATAAAGTGGTAACAAGATTAAATACAAAACGCGCCGAGAGCGCAAAATAGAAAACAAGAGCACTGTCATATTCAAAGCTCAGATTGAGAGTAATCTTCCGACCTAACTTACTCACCAAAGGAAGGAAAGTACATGTTCTTCAGCAGTCTTCCGGGAGTAGGGACCATGGCCACGAGGATAGAACTCCGACTTCTCATAGTCAGCTATCACTTTGTAGCACACGTCTCGGGCTACCCGGAAATGCTTTCGGAACTGAAAAAAAACAAAACAACAACAACAAAATATATCTTTCCCATTATCACTGGTTTAAGAAAGAGTACCACCAGATAATAGCCGTACCTCGGTGTTATCGAAGCGCCTCACAACGCTCTCCACGAAGTTCATGACTTTCGGGCGCTCTTTGCCACCGCAGCAATCACCGGTAATCGCGGCGATGGTAAAAAACTCGTCGTCCTCGCTGTCCGAAGAGCTAAGGAACTCATCGAGTGCCGCTGCGAGGAGTGCTCGTTTTCGTAAGGTCGCCATCTCGACAAACTGCGCGTCTGCTACTCCCGCCATCTTCTCGATTCCCGCTCCAGGCCGCAATGCCTGATGGGACTGCACCCCGGCGCACCGTCGATTTTCTTGGTGCACGTTGGGGCAACGAAAAGCCGCACCGGGAGGGTGCGCACCGTTGATCGAGGACGTCGGATGCGCACCGGTGCAGTTGGTCGAAGACGACGGGGCGCTACTCAGTGCACCGGTGCGCACCGGTGCGGATGATCGAGGATGCTATTAACCTGATGTTTGTAGTGTGCGCAACGTGTCTACATGTGTGAGAGATTCCGAAGAAAAGGAAACGTAATTGTGGCGTAAGAAAATAATATTTTTTTGTAAAACATGAATTGGGCGGTACCTAGCGCCACCTAGCCTAGCTACGTGCGATTACTCTGCTTGACCCTGCCATCTGGTGGCAAGCGATTTAACATCCTTTTACGCTACGCGGCTACGCCATAATTTCGTGTTACCGTGCTGAGGTAAGCCAAGAGGTTGCTTCGGATTTGCTTTTTTTTGAGAGCGGCTTTTGGTTTTGCGGGCGAATGATTTTCGCTCCTCCGTGATGTGCGGTTGACGCTACGGTTGACGAAGGAATTGTGGCTCGAGGAATAGCAAAGGTAGGACATAAAGTGCGCGAACTGAGTGCCGGTTGTCTCCGTTGAACATCGCAGTGCTGACGATGAGAAGACTGAGTGACTGCATGCTTTCGAAACGTAAGTTTCTTTACCTGCAGGGGTAAAGAAACTTCGGTAATAAATACAGTTCGCGGAAAGCTCGTGTTACGTTTTTATTTCCTGCTCCTCTCGCTTCGTGCAATAGACTTCGTGTTCTCGTTAAGCCTTACCGAGCTCGATTTGCTCGATTCGTGGCCGCCATAATGAGATGCAGTCGACGGAGAAACTTTTCCTCCCCTGCTTAAGGGACGAAAGTTTCTCCCTTTCTGAAGGAACATATGTGTCAAGAGCGTTCCTCCATTTAGGGAGGACTATACTGACCCTTTTTTCTAAGAGTGTAGCGTTTATTGTACTGTATGGCCAAGACGAGTCCCGAGCAATCCAGGCGGGCATAGAGCACTATGTAGCTCCTTCGGAGCAGAGTAGCGCAATCTAGAACGCCGCCTTTCGGCGACTAGCGGCGAACGCCCGGAGGTTCCAACTGCGGTCAGAAATGCATGGAGAACGTGAGAAAATCGTTGTTTCTTCAGTATTGTGGGAATATACGGAATGGCAATCATTTGTGACATAATAATGGAACATTTTTGAATAATTTGCGATAAGTTTTGTGACCCGCAAGAACCTGACTTTTTTTTAAAAAATTGCTTGAGCGGCATCATGCAGCAGACGACACGGCGACGTCACACCATTCACGTGACCCGCACCGGCCAACCCGAAAAGCCCAAATCCGCTGCGAGCAAAAAGCGTCTGCTTCAAACGCCATTGCCTTGGAAATTGCCTTCTCAAAATTTGCACAGGCATCCAATATTATTAAAACTTTGACAAAGTGTTTAGTGCTTTACTAACTTCACGGCAGACTAGTTTTGAAAAGTGTGAACTCGCCGTTCATTTTTTAATCAGCCGTGTTGTATCGATCTCCGTGTATTCTCCCATAGGGCGGGCCGCCTCCTGGAACCCTGAGTACCACGTGACTCGCGCCGAGCCGCTCTGTCGGCCATCTTGTCGGCAAAACACGAGGTTCAAAGGATTGCGCTACTCTGCTCCGTAGGAGCTATATAGTGCTCTAGGCGGGCAGAAACTGAGAAAAAGGAGGAGACAAGAGCGCGCGGGGATGTCAGAACGCGAAGCTCTGGTTGAAATGATTAGTGGCTGGACGCAGAGCTAGCAGCCTTCGCCTTCACTGCACTCATCGAACGCCTTTGAACGCGAACACCAGAAGCTGAACGCAGGCGTTCCGCGTTCTGCGTTCTAACGCTCGAACAGTATAGTGGAAGCAAAAGATGCCCTTTCCTCCGTTCGAACGCAGAAAGCAGGCGTCCGGAATTCGGCGAATGTAATGCAGACAAAGGCGTCTTTAAGCCTACCCACTAATCGTTCCAATCAGAGCTCCAAGCTTTGACGTCCCCAAGCGATCTCGTCTCCTCCTGTTCTTGGAATACATTTCAGCGCTCAAAAAACAAGGACAAAGAGACGAGAAACAGACAGCGCAGTGCGCTACTAACAACTGATTTTATTACATGGAGCGACACTTTTATACCATCCGAGTTTCTGATTTCGCTCCACCACTAGCCAACCCGATGCCAGGCCGCGTCATTGAGGAATGCACGCTCATTGTCCAATAGATCAATTGAAGCCACGCTGAAACATGCTGCACCACCCTTCTTAATCTCATCTGCCTCGACCATCTCCCTCACGGTTTTTTCCTTGTGCCGTGCCAGAATCTTGCTCTCGGAAAAAAACGGCACACAGTTGCAGCTTTGACATCCATCCGACAGATGACCGTCCCGATAATTTCATACTTTAAGTTTGTGTTCCCTCAACCTATCATTAGCACACCCACCGGTCTGACCTATATACTTGTTTCCGCATGATAAGGGGATCTGATATACTATACTCCCTCCGCACATTCAACGAAGGGATCCCTGTGTTTCACCGCGCATCCCGAAGGCGCCTTACGAAAAGGATCTGTCATCCTACATAATCTACTAAGTTTGTTTGGTGCGGAAAACACTACTTGCACGTTTGATCTATTGGCCACCTTTTTCAAGCCATGCGCCGTTTTGTGAATGCACGGTATCACCGCGACCTTTTGTTTATCTCTGAGAGCCATTGGGCGAAGGCAATCTTCACTACACACTCTTTTTAATACGATCTCTGCAACTGACACCACTACATTCTTCGGGAAGCCAGGTGCCAACAACCGCCTATACTGCGTGCCCAGGCCTTCTGACATCACATGGTGGCATGATTTTTTGAGGGCGTTCAATACGCACATATTGGCGATACTCCTTTTTACCAGTTTAGAATGAGCTGAATTGTACGGCAACAGCGGTTTCTGGGCTCTAGGGTGGTACATCCAACACACGTCTTTCAAAAAAGATTAGTCTGATATCAAGGAACTGCAACACACCATCTACCGGTAGTTCCCGGGTTAGTATGAGGGGGTGTAAGACATTTTTAAAAACAGTAAAGAGGTCATCCACTCTCGACTAGAATTCTGCAGGCCCATGGTTGAACAGAACTAAAAAAATCATCCACAAATCTAAAAACTTTGATTTCATTAAAATCGTTGCCTTCATTAAAGTGCTCAAAATAAAACTTTGTCCTGATGGGCTAAAAATATGTTACTGAGAATGGGTGCCAAAAATGAGCCAATGCATACCCCTTGTTTTTGTATATAGACCCCGTCATTCCATTCCACAAACGTCGATTTAAGATAAAACGAGAGCATTTCAATGAAACTCTCTTCTGTCATGCCGATTTGATTCTGGAAGGACCAAAGCGATCGATACAATGTTCCACGGATGTTATTAACTTGTCGTGCGGCAAAGAGTAGTATAAATTTTTAATGTCAAATGAACAGGCTTAAAATCCTTTGTCGGAGTTATCTTTTAAAAAATCTAAAATATCGTCAGAATTTCTTACCGAAAATGGATCGTTAAAGCCTAAAACTTCCAATTTGACTTGGAGAAGAAGCGCGACCGGCTTCTGCCATGAGCCCCTCTCTGATACTGTGACCCTCAGCGGACATTGTTCTTTGTGGGTCTTGGCGCTAAACATGATTTGCAAGCTTCCAATTTTGTTCTCAGAGCAGCTCAGAGCATCAGTAAGAACAAAGATGGAAGCTTGCAAATCATGTTTAGCGCCAAGACCCACAAAGAACAATGTCCCCTGAGGGTCATAGTATCAGAAAGGGGCTCAAGGCAGAATCTGGTCGAGCTTTTCTCCAGGACAAATTGAAAGTTTTAGGCTTTAACGATCCATTTTCGGTAAGAAATTCTGACGATATTTTAGATTTTTTAAAAGATAACTCCAACAAAGGATTTTCAGCCTGTTCATTTGACATTAAAGATTTATACTACTCTTTGCCGCACGACAAGTTAATAACATCCGTGGAACATTGTATCGATCGCTTTGGTACAGTGGCCTTCCAGAATCAAATCGGCATGACGGAAGAGAGTTTCATTGAAATGCTCTCGTTTTATCTTAAATCGACGTTTGTAAAATAGAATGACGGAGTCTATATACAAAAACAAGGAGTATGCATTGGCTCATGTTTGGCACCTATCCTCAGAAACACATTTTTAGCCCATCAGGACAAAGTTCTTTTTGAGCACTTTAATGGAGGCAACGATTTTAATGAAATCAAAGTTTTTAGATTTGTGGATGATTTTTTAGTTCTGTTCAACCATGGGCCTGCAGAATTCCAGTCGAGAGTGGATGACCTCTTTATTGTTTTTAAAAATGTCTTACACCCCCTCATACTAACCCGGGAACTACCGGTAGATGGTGTGTTGCAGTTCCTTGATATCAGACTAATCTTTTCTGAATGACATGTGTGTTGGATGTACCACCCTAGAGCCCAGAAACCCCTGTTGCCGTACAATTCAGCTCATTCTAAACTGGTAAAAAGGAGTATTGCCAATATGTGCGTATTGAACGCCCTCAAAAAATCATGCCACCATGTGATGCCAGAAGGCCTGGGCACGCAGTATAGGCGGTTGTTGGCACCTGACTTACCGAAGAATGTAGTGGCGTCAGTTGCAGAGATCGTATTAAAAAGAGTGTGTAGTGAAGATTGCCCTAGCCCAATGGCTCTCAGAGACAAACAAAAGGTCGCGGTGATACCGTACATTCACAAAACGGCGCATGGCTTGAAAAATGTGGCCAATAGATCAAACGTGAAAGTAGTGTTTTCCGCACCAAACAAACTTAATAGATTATGGAGGACGACAGATCCTTTTCGTAAGGCCCCTTCGGGATGCGTGGTGAAACACAGGGATCTCTTCGTTGAATGTGCGGAGGGAGTAGTATATCAGATCCCCTTATCATGCGGAAACAAGTATATAGGTCAGACCGGTAGGTGTGTTAATCATAGGCTGAGGGAACACAAACTTAAAGTAGGAAATTATCGGGACGGTCATCTGTCGGATCATTGTCAAAGCTGGAAGTGTGTGCCGTTGTTTTCCGAGAGCAAGATTCTGGCACGGCACAAGGAAAAAAAATGTGAGGGAAATAGTTGAGGCAGATGAGATTAAGAAGGGTGGTGCAGCATGTGTCAGCGTGGCCTGAATTGATCTACTGGACAAGGAGCGTGCGTTCCTCAATGACGCGGCCTGGCATCGGGTTGGCTGTTGGTGGAGCGAAGTCAAAAACTCGGATGGTATAAAAGTGTCGTTTCATGTAATAAAATCAGTTGTTAGTAGCGCACTGTGCTGTCTGTTCCTTCTCTTTGTCCTTGTTGTTTGAGCGCTATAATGTATTCTAAGGCCCAAAACTTACTAGCCCAACAATCTGATCTACTGATCGTCCTGTTCCTCAGTTTCTGCCCACAACATCGTCTCGCGGCCAATAAATGAGATGAGCTGCACTGGCCATTGAAAACGCCGGATAACGTATCCACACCAAGACGCGTAAACAAAATAATCCAGGCCATTCGTTCGTTTCATACGCTCTCAGTGAGTGCAACATGAGTACGTGTTATTTTCCAACCCGTTACTGCACGCCTGATTTGACAGCACGCAAAATGACAGCATACGCAGTGGATACTGATATCATTGCTTTCGAGTTGATTTGAGCATGCTGCAAGTTTTGAGGCGGAGGCATGTTTAAATGTGAAACACCTTTATGTATTTAAAACAATACAGGTAAAAGCACTGCAATTTGCAGTATTTCTAGTATTCGCTAATAAACAGCTTTATTCGTTGGTACATTTTAGGACAAAGTTTCCAATAGGCATTGCCGTTTTATACGTTGTTTTCTCAGGTAAACCACAGGTTTCTTTCTAGCGATTTGTTTGATACGAAATGAAACGAAAGAGAAATATCGATCTGTACCAGTGTCGCAAAAACTGTTCAGGCTTCCTCTGACGATTTCGTTTCAAATATAACATATTGCTTGAACTTCGTAAATATAAATCCAGAATGTTAATGTCACATTCAACAACGGCTTTGTAATATCTCAAAATATGGTCTTAGCTTATAATTGCGAGTTTTCACCGTCTAGTTGGCACTTAAATAATACAATGTCATCGTCTGATATGCTATCTGATCCTTTGCCTTAAAAGTTCTGCTGCGCAAGTTGCTCACTTATAAAAAATAAGTCAAGCACTGATCCTGATTCATCATGTCTTTAGTAGCGTTAACTATAACTTGTGTGAGGCTTTAAGAAAATATTACATTGAGGAGGTCACGGGATGCAGCTGTGTCACCATTGTTTTCGCGCATATTTTCCAGTCTCTTGAGCGTAAAATTTCCGTAATTAACCAAAGTTTTTCGCGTTTTGCACATGTACACAGGTAATCATTGTCATGAGCCAAATATTTCAATAATGATTGAGGCATGTGAAATATAGCACAAACTATAAGAACAAAATTGCAAATGCTTTGAATAAAACGCCTTCAATGGGAGACATCGGCTTTTTTCGGTCGCGCACCAGTCACCCATCTGTGTTTCGAGATTTGTCTTTGTCCTTTGTACCTCTTGTTCTCCTTCTCCATGGATTATTTACGTCATCGGAATGCACTCGATACCTTCTTACTGTAGTTAAAGGGGCCCTGCAAGGATTTTTTTACTGGTTTTTAATTTGCACCGAACCTAAGCGCACTGAACGTAGTAACTTAGTGAAACTTTTTTTTTCTCGAAATTCGCTTTATTTTGAAAGTTATGGGCAAATTAAAATTACAAAAACAAGCAAAAAATAACCTCCCTCATGACGTCCTTGGTTGCTTGAGTGGCCGTGAACTAGAGGGGTAGTGGGCTCATTGCGAGCGCTCACGGCTGCCGCACTCCGTGTCGATGGCGCGAGAGGGCGCCACTAAAACATGTTCTGGATAGGCTGCATGCAGCGGGCAGCCATAGTGGCTCTCATGGCATTTGCTTCGCGATTAAACACTAATTCGGCATGACACTTCATTGGCCACAAACGAAAGCAAACACGGGGTAAAGATCAGTTCAGAATGGGAGCCACTTCGCGCTGCCATACCGCGAAACGGCTAAACCGCAAGACAAAGCTTCCCGCCGAATGTACCCAAGGCCTTCGGAACGCTTGGAGCCGGTCGGATCCCCCTGTCCATACGACCACAGCGCCGCCGCGCACATCCGGGATTTTTCCGTGTCGGCGCCCGATCCCACTACTCTTTTCTAGTATGCGCCGCCTTTTCCACCGCTTGGGGGGGTGTATGTCGACGGGTCATTTCTTGTTTCCGTACTTTATAAACTGCATTCGTTTCTTTTCTGATCTAAAAAAAACGAACAAAAACTACTTTTATAGATAATTGAAACGGTTCGGCGCCACTTATATATTGTATTTCGACTAAAAAGAAGCCTTTAGCGGCTCTGACCAGTGGTAAGCCAACGACCAAAGACGTCACATTTTGCGCGCTTTCGGTACTCCGGGTCGCCCTCGTCGGTGGAGGAAGTTTCCGCGTCGTCCGGTAAAAATATGACGCACTGATATTAAGTTACTCTCTCCGTGCCCGCTGACTTGCCCGAACCCCAAGAGACGTGAAAACCCCAAAAAAGCTAGACGCTTAAATATGATTGCAGGGCCCCTTTAAGATGGGTATGGTGGGAATATCAATGTCGCCTTTCCCCGTGACTCACAATCATTTTTTTAATATAAACGTTTGGTGTAACTATAATGCACAATTTTAACTATATATCGTTAGTAAGGTTTCAGTAATTCAAATGTCAGGATCGCGTATCAGTAAAAGGACTTTTACCTCAAAAGTTACGTTTATCACACCGCGAGCATTCACATTCAGTAAGCGCAGATGTTGAGTGTTATTCTGTCCGTGCGAGAAAAATAGTTGGTCACGATAGTTTGTCGTTGACCTAGCAAACAAAAACACATCGACTTTGTTAGTAAACAGGATAACTGGGCGAGTTGCTATGGATTCATAATGGAACAGCGCGAATTTTTGGGAGGACGGAGGAAGAAACTGGACAGGACGAGCGCTGACTAACAACTGAAAGGTTTATTCTCAGGAAACCACGAAGAAAAACATACGACAACACGACTCCCTAATCACGATGGAAATGCGCATGCGCCTCACAAAATTGGGTGCTATCAGTTACACAATGTTATATGCGTCATCCCCGATCTAAAAATTCGACCTCATTGTCCAGCAAAATCTCGAGCACTTTCCCATAGTTTCCAAAAACCTAAACACGCTTTTTGAAGTATTGATTTACCGATATTTTGCCTTATTATATATATATATATATATATTTTGCGGTTACCAATAATTGTATGCTTTTTTTTTTTTTTAAAGTCGGAGAGTTTCAAAACGACTGGTGGAGCGGCTGTCTGCTTCCTGCCAATTTTATGGACAAGTCCGATGGTATTCGGTTAAACTTCTGTTCTATGAAATGCACTCCTTTCACAAAAGAATCTACAAATCACCAGGCGTTTCAGTTTTTCTCCCTTGAGTTCAAAAATAGGAGTGTTCTTCCTGTAGACCGGTGTTTAAGGTAGTCCAGTTTTTAAGGCACGTCTGAGATAGGTTTGGGGAGGTGTGTGACATTAGTTTAGGTTTTGTTTAAGCCGTAGGTAGCGCTTTAAAGTGTTAGATTTTGGCATGTAGGTTCAGACGTTGCCCTGTACTTGCGACAAAATTTTGTTGCTAGAATCAAAATGCTTGCTTCCTGTTTCGATTCTTTTCACGCGTTCTGTATATTTCATTTGTGAAACGAGCGGAGGTCAAGTTTAATGTCCTTATAATTTTGTTTGCTTTTTTGTCCGCCAAGAACCCTGTTCACTTTCACCTTTGATGCGGGGTTTGGGCAGGGGTTTTGCGAAAGGTTGCCTCCGAGAGTTAAGAAGGACATCAGTATCGCTGAAAATTTTTTCAAGGCAATCGAGAGCATAACCCAAAGGCCCAATACATCTATATGGGCAAATTACAGCTCATAGATAAGCATTTCCATCTTACCTGAAGGCGGGCAAACAAAAAAATTAATTGAGCCTTCCTGTTGTACTGTCTCCAAAAGTGGTGCAGTGTGGTATTCGGCGAGATCGCCGTCGTCGACCGTGATGTGATGCAGTGGCTCCCGTAGTATGCACACTCCCGTAGTGTGCAAAGTCCCGGAATGATGCTTTTGTCAATATGTCAATATTAATAGGGCAAGACAACAAAGGATGATAGAGGAGAGATGGTTCTAAGCTTTCCAATAAGTATTACGGAAAAGGGGCCCTTTCAGTTTTGACTAGGCGATATGGCACAGAGGTCACCGCAACTCCTTGGGTTGTTTCTAGAAGGTGCCTTAAAACGTTTTGAGAGAAACAAAGCTGGGAATCTTTTCCAGCACGTTTTCTTTCGGAACCCTGACTTTGTTTAATTCTAAAGTAAATTAATAAAGTAAAGTAAAAAAGTAAACACACAAACGATATGTGTTGAATTCCTGCTCCCACTAGTTTACATACCAGTTGAGTTGTAGGGGTCTCTGAGGCCACTACAGCGGTCTGGGCGTTAAAGGTAGCAGCCATAATGAGGACAGAAGCCTTCTTGTGCTTGAGAAAAATTTTCGCTTTCGAGCAGTTCCACAAGACGTTGTTCTAAGCCAAAGTGTTCTTCAATTGAAACAACATTTATGTAGTCAATGTGACCCTTATTTCACACCACCACCTTGGCTTGTCCCCCCCCCCCCATATTAAATTCCATATAAAAACTAGGTATTTTAGTGATGATAAATTTATCATCCATCATCTATGTTCGCTATAGATGATAAATCATGTTATAGGCACCTACAGCCTAAGGAATGCAAGGCCGGTGAGTTCCATACACGTTTTTTATTGCTCCACAGCCAAGGAAATTGCGGATTTAGTTAATAATAGCGCCGAAGCAGGAATCATAAAGTAAGGCGTGTGAACTTGATAAACCGCGTGCCGTTTTTCTGAGGCTCTCGGTGACTGTACCTCTCGATTAAGTAGGCTTTTGACACAATAAAATAGAGTCAACAATTTAGTGTACACGGAAAGAAGCATGCGGTTACAGCAAAATGTGTTTCTGCTGCGCAAGTCTGTAGTAAACCGACCGCCTCCATCAGCTCTGTCTTGAAATGCTCGGGTGACAGCCGATGTAATGTCAGTTCTAGTAGTTTGTTTCTTTAAACAGTAGAGTAGATTATGCTGCAATACATGAGATGTTAAGAGAGTGCCCTACCGAAAAATCCGGTATAACTTTTCACTATCCGGATTATGGAACCGGAAATTTGTTACTGGAAACCCGAAATCCAGATTGCAGACAAAGGAATAATTTCTGAAAACCTAAATTCCAGATAGAGTCCAGATAGAATCCAGATAGATTTCCGGTTCCATAATCCGGATAGCGAAAAGTTATACCGGATTTTTTGGTAGGGTGACGATGATGGTGATGATGATAATGATGGTGATGTTATTCATATCAGTTCTATATTAGATTAACTTTACCATGTATACAACCAACATTGCCTGAGAACAAAATAAAACGATACTGCAAATATTGTTTCCAAGAAATTCTGCCATCGTAATTCCTGTAAAATGAGGAAATCTTTGCTTTAAATATATATATTATATTAAGGGTTTCTTTATGTAAGCTAATTAATTTTTAAGCAACGGCATAAGTAAAACTCTAGGCATAGCCACACAGCTATATATCTTTGGTCGCCTCTTTAATACATCAACTTGATGAGTGTCTATGATATAAAGAGAGGCGTTCCTCCCGCAAGGAAACTTTTGAGGTTCTGGGGAAACACGGCGCATTAACCTGAATGTACCTATCTTAAATGGCAGTTACTATGGCTTGGGCTGAACCTATAAATAGGAGATCCGCAGTCCGGCACTTCGCCTCGGGCCACCGAGGTTGCTACGACTGTTACCGAGGTAACAAGCTCACGAAAAATAGGAATGAGTATATTTGGTTCTAATATTATATTCACAAGAACCTTCATAAAATGCAATTATATATTTATATTTTTTTTATTTAAAGAGTAACTTATCACAAACCTGTGATGCCACAAGCATATATCTATCCCTATTGGAAAAATGTACAAGAAACAAACTTGCTGCTTGTACAGTTCTGGTATGATACCATCATAATTTCTTGTTATTATACATGCAGCTAGTTTGGTTTGGCGTTCTCTATAACTGGAGATACCGGCACCGCTATGGCTCCGGGTCCGTCTATATTGGCAGCCAGTTTGCTCGCCGATATGATTCGGTATGGCTGGTATGATTTTGCGTCCGATGACGTAGGCGACCGCCATCTTTCCAACAAAAACGCTTATACCACAACACCACCGGTATAACCAAACCATACATGCAGAAAGACGACCGCAATCTTCCAACAAAAACGTCTATCGTTTACCACCGGTATCGTTACATACACCATACATGTCGAAAAAGAACATAAGCCGCGTTTACATAAATGCGACTTAGTCGCATTGAATCCAGTTGCCGCAGTCAATATGCGGTCATGTAAATGGCATAATGCGCAAAGCGCATCGCATTAAAGTCGATAGACAGAGGTGGATCGAGATGGCGAGTGCGCATTCATTCAGCCCATGTAAACGGAGGTCGCATCGCATTTTGGAACGGGGAGGATTATCGGAAGGCGCTCGCTGCGGGAGCGAGTGAACAGCTGAGAACATCCCACTGGACAATAGATATCCAAGGAACATCCGGTGGACATCCTGCAATGAACATTGGGACGTCCATAGGATATCCGCAGAAATCCCAGGGACGTACTGGGGACGTCCGTAGGATGGGCCTGTGCAAAGAAATTGTTCATCCAGGTGACATCCCACGTACATCCAAGTCGGACTTTCGGACGTCCCTCGGATGATCAGAAAGAGACATATTCCATGTTAAAATATCCACCGGATGTCCAAAGAATAACCTTTTATGGATAACGGACATCCACGGGACATCCTTTTTTTTATCCTAACTGGAGCTCACCTGGACCGTACCGGTCAGGATGCTCCCTTCAAAATGCCTTTCCCTACGCATGCCAGAACTTTCGTTAGCCATATTTTCTCATGTTTTCCCATTTATTTCTTAAAAATGTCTGTTCATCCAGTTTTCTGCAGTTGATGCAGCAACTAGTTATAGTGGCTTTAAAAGGGCATTGAAAAGAAAAAGCTTTTTTGTACGCAGCCTGATTACAATCTATACCCCAAGAAGCAATATCGGAGACATCAGACTCATTTGAGTTCTCCCGAAAATGGACTTAAATGTGTCTCAGTGCCAGTTTCGGGAAAACTCCAAATCAGTACCATGCAATTAATATTTCTTTTTTTTTTGGGGGGGGGGGCCCTGTAGGAAAATATCGATGATGGAAAGATGATGGAAAAGGCTCATACAAGCGTAACCGTAATATGGGACATCCTATACAGGCGAAAAGGCAGCTCCAGTATAGTGGAGTACGGCGGAACGATACAGGTAGGCGGAACCATACAAGCGTGTCGTATTATGGGACATCCTATACCGGCGTAGTGGATTATGGCGGAACCACGTAGGCGGACGGAACCATACATGGATAACGTAATATGGGACATCCTATACCAGCGAAAAGGCGATACCGGCATGTTGGAGCAATATGGCTCCAACATGGTGGTTTCGCCTTTTCACTGTTGTACACGGCAATTTAGTTTTAAGCTTTACATATATGTTTAGAAAGGTCGTGAAAGCTAAATTAATGCGATTTGTGCAGGCGAGTTATATGGCCAGGCGTACGTAGTATAGGGACCTAGTCGTAACAATCAGTCAGATAATTAAATACAATTTGTTAATTAACTTTTTAATTAGTGAAAATGAAACTGGTTTTTATTGGAAACTTGCTGAGTCACTGAAAACCACAAAATCAACTCTTTTTAGAAGGATATAATGCAGGGGTAGCATTTTACGCGTTCTGTAAAAATGCTTTATTTGGACGAGTTTCTAGGTTTCAGTTTCTTATCAGAGCTCATCTTTGCGCCCACGGTCCTGTTCCCCAGGGGCTTAGACGCGCAACACACGTGCGCCTTGCTTCCCTCCATCCTACGAGGGAGGCGAGGGGGCGGCTTCGCACTGCGGCCACCGGGCAGCAGGACCGTAGGTGCAAAGATGCGCTCTGGTAAGAAACCGAAGTCTGGAAACGCGTCCAAATTGACCATTTTTTTAGAACACCATACAATGCTGCTCTTGTCTTATATCTTCACAAAGAAAATTGATTTAGTGTGTTTTGATGATGCTTAGAAGTTTCTAATTGGAACCATGGGTCTATTTTCACTGATTAAAAATTTCAGGAACATACTATACTTAGAGAGAGGCTGAAGCGGTTTTGTATTTGAGAAAACACTTTTAAATCTTCTTCATTTGACCTCCAGAATCTCAAATATCAAAATTATTTGCTAATTTAATTAATCAAGGCTGCATAGAGTCATTTTTAAAGCGCTTTGAAAGCACTTCCCTAGAGAGCGACGTCACAAGAGCAGCTTTCAAAATCTTTGTTCACGCATCTTCAGCGCCTATGAAAGCTATGCACGCACATGCTATTTTTTAAAGGGGCAGAAAAATGTGTCACGACTGGTGCGAATGCGGGAGAATATACCTAGAAAACTTGCGACTGGACGCGCGGCCCTTAAGCGACACACACTTGGCGGCTGAAAGGTCTTACGATGTCACTATTGGTAGGATGTTTTTTTTGTGTTTTCTCACGTTTAGTTATATCTTTGTGGAAAACGAACGGGATATTCAGATTCGCGGGATAAAACCACGCGAGAATGAACCTCCATCTAGTTTTCTGAAAGAAGTCTGGCACATCTCTGTAATAAGCCGACTGATCATTACAAATTAGCCTTTTATACTATGCCGCCCTGGCCATATAACTCACGTGTACAGACTGCGTAAATGTAGCTTTTACGGCTTTTTTTAAAAAAATTTGTAAAATATACGAAAAAACACTCTGTAGAATGTCCCCCAATACAATATGATTGTATGGTTCCTTTCCCGCTTGCATTGTTCAAGAAAGACTTGTGGATATCCAGCGTTTCATTGGAATGCTGGATGTCAATGAATCTCTACATCAGTGAGTGGTTTCTAACAATTATGATGTTTGCACGCAAGTAAGCTCTTATCCGAGGCTCACCAGGAGCACTAAGAGCAGAGGCAAAATGTCGTGACCTGGTAAATTTGGTTGCAGGTATTTATTTTTAGAAGAACTGCATGCAGCAAAGCTTAACTTTGCTCAAAAGAAGATAATTAAAAATTCAATACTGAACAATGGTGTTTCTTGAGCTGTCAGACCAAACTCCCACTCTTGTCACTCAGGAGTTCCTAACTTGTGCGTAGAGGATCAGCACAACCCAGATTTGTGCTGCAAGCGCACCTGCAATATAAAAGTTGAAAAAACATGAGATGAAATATGAGACGTTTACAATTCTCTGTAATGAGAAAATACAGTACAGCTCTCGAAGAGGAAGATGGGAGGGTGTGCCCCTCCTTCCCCTCCCCTCCTCCTCTTCTGCTCCCTCCCATTTAGGGGGAAATTTCCCCACTAAATTTAGCGGGTTAAGTTTCCCAATAAATTTAGCGCGGAAATTGATGTCACATGACCTCAACACAAATGCAGTTTTTCCGCTAAAAGTAGCGGGGAAAATGACGTCGCATGACCGTGTCACGTCATCCATAAAAACATTCAGTTTCTCAGCTAGACTTAGCGGAAATATTAACGTCACATGACCACAACATTAATTCAATTTCCTGCCAAGCTTAGTTGGGCGGTTACGCCGACAGTGATGCCGCGAAACGCGGAAACGGGTGCTAACAGCTGCGCTAAAAACTAAATGCATCAGGTGAAATAAAGTGAACATTAGATATACTCTAAGAAAAAGAAGAGAATCTAAGATACCGTTCTCAGATCCTTCCTTTTGTCCGTTCTCAAATGTTTTGATATCAAAAAATGTTTATCTCTTTATTCATACCCAGAGAACCCCTCCCAGTTTCAGCATGAATGCAATAAATCAATGCAGACTAGACCTAGTAAATTATAATGCACATGAAAATGAATGTTTGCCACATAGTCATGTATCAGTCAGTGGCTCAGATCTCAAAATACATTTGTATTGAGGAACATTCTTGAATAAAACTTCTGGGCTTCGAATTCAACAGTTTGTACTTCCATAAGGAACACTGTATGGCACTGATTTTTTTTGTTTTTTGTGACACATCAGAAACAGCACAACACTGTCATCCTTGCATACCTAACAAGAATTTGTATTTTTTTTTTTAGCATGGCATGTGCTATTCTAATGCCCATACAGCCTCTTTTAACAAAATTTCCTTTGTAGAGCTTTTTATTGGTTCTTATTTAACTCGCACGACAGATTCGGTACCTTGAATTCTCACTCGGCATCAACAGTTTTATATATTAATGTAATAGCGAAAGACAAGATGTATGGACTTGAGTATGGTTCAACAAGCACAGATGTTGAGAAAAGTACTGAGGAAAACTCAAACGTCAAAATAAAAATAAGCTGGAATGTGGATACAATTATGGACATGGTCATGAATACAGTTAGCAGATTCAATATAAAGAATATGTGTTAGACGCACGCTCAAAGAAACCTGTTGCATCATTATTCATTCAAATTACTTTGCAGAACCCGGCGCTGCAGTCTCAGGTGGGAGTTCGCTGGATGAGTCTACTGAAAATGAGTGTAGACGGAAAAAGCAGTTTGATCTGCGATAATGAGCATTACATAAGTGACATGTCATTATTACTGTTACAGTGCCGAATGTTCCAAACTGTCAGTCGCATCATTCTGTGAATTCCCTCCGTACATTACAGGGTTTGGCTCTTTCGAATGCTTTGCGAGAAAAATGATGTACTGGAAATATCTCGAGTAGTTCTAGAAAAACTATTTCCAGAATCTTATCTCAGCATCGCAAAGAATATAAAAAGTTTCTAAAGACAAGGTTAGTGCAGGAGTTGAATAAACTAAATACTTTGTTTTTTGAAACCATCTTGCCGTAGTAAACGTATGAAGTTCCCCTAGGTAGAGCTAGTCATTACGGATGATTGTGCCCATTGCATACCATAAAAATTTAATTTGCGACCTACAATATTTACAAACTCAATTAACTCTGAATAAGTGGACCACTTGGCATTAAAGATTGGCCTCACCATGACTGTCTGCCAACATCTACATAATAATTTTCATGAACCTATGTATTTCAAGAAAATATTTGGTGCGAGCTGCTTAAAACACAATAGCACTTTTTAACAAGTGCTGATTGTTGGGCAAGTTGGTACGGTACGTTAGAAAACATAATTGCGCTTTGAAGATGGGAACATAGGAAGGACAGACACCACCGAGTGCTAACTTTCAACTGATTTAATTCAAAAACCTCAGCGTAAAAACACACTGCGTCACCGCACCACATCTCAACTAATCCGTGGCCCTGCCACGGATTGCAAGTACGCAAACTCCTTATCCACCAAGTCAATTGACGCCACACTGACACAACACGTGCCAGAACTATTTATAGCATCAGCCTCCATCATCTCTCTAACAGTCATATCTTTGTGCCTAGCAAGAACAGTAGACAAAGCAAATAATGGTTTGCACTCGCAGTGATGATCTGTCGTGTCACTGTCATGACTGCGGGTGCAAACAATTATTTGCTTCGTCTACTGTTCTTGAGAGGCACAAAGATAGGACTGTTAGCGAGATTATGGAGGCTGACACTATAAATAGTTCCGGCACAAGTTGTGTCAGTATGGCGTCAATTGACTTGGCGGATAAGGAGTTGGTGTACTTGCGGTCCGTGGCAGAACGGATTGGTTGAGATGTGGTGCGGTGACAAAGTCCGTTTCTATGCTGAGGTTCTTGAATTAAATCAGTTGAATGTTAGTGCTCTGTTGTGTCTGTCCTTCCTATGTCCCCATCTTCCAAGCGCAATCATGTTTTCTACCACACTTTTTAACACTAATAGAAAGCCTGTAGTGGGCCACAACTTAAGCAGTTTTCACTTCATTATGAAGAGCAATTACACATATGTGAACCATGAATATAGGCCTGCACTGAATTTTTTTTTTTAAGCTGAACGGCTATGCTCTGTTTACTATATAAATCTTTGCAGAGCTGACAATGTGCAAGTTCCTGTTTTTTTTATATTTCTCATGTCCCGACTGCTGGGTGTGGTAGGGACATAAGATTGATGACCCCAACGAAACACAATAATTATTTTAAGAATTTGTTTGGGTAAAGCACGAACAAGGCGATCTGCGGGAAGTTATTTCTGTGACACCGTCGAACCTACATCCGCGGGCTTCAAGTTCACATGTTAATCATGTCTGCAGACTCCTTTTGTAATTGGAACTCCATCCAACCCAAGATTTGAATATGTTTTTTTGCATTTTAGGCTTAGTAGTGCTTTCGCTGTTCTAGTAATAGGTAAGAAAAATGCTTATTTCAAGAGGCATACCTAACACCTGGTGGCACGAGGACTCCCCTGTCGTGACGCTGATCGAAAGTCGTAGGCAGGGAGATACTGCGATGCTCTTGTTGCTGGGATTATCTCCCCCATGGTCCTGGCCAGACCACAGAAAAAGATTGAGTCCAAGCTTGTGGCCACTAGGATCTCCAGATCTTGAGGCACCCAAGTAGCTAAAATAAAAACAAATCACAATCAAGTACTTGGCAGAGCTACATTAGAATGGCTAGCATATTCTTTCGTGATCAGCACATAGATCCTCTTATTTTAGTCATAGTCACCCCCCAGGACAAGGCCACGTAGGCGTTAAAATGATGGGTACCGAATTAAGGCGAATGATCAAATGCATTCATTTAACCCTCTTTCGCCCCAACCTGAGAGACTTCGGTCAAATATTCACATTCAACTGTAAAGACTACAAATAAAACTACTACTGCAATGCAGAGCCGTATAGTCTGTTCTCAAATGTTTTGATTTTAAGAAATGTTTATATCTTTATTCATACCCAGAGAACCCCTCCCAGTTTCAGCATGAATGCAATAAATCAATGCAGACTAGACCTTGTAAACTATAACGCACATGAAAATGAATGTTCGCCACATAGTCATGTATGAGTCAGTGGCTCAGATCTCTAAATACATTTGTATTGAGGAACATTCTTGAATAAAACTTCTGGGCTTTGAATTCGACAGTTTGTACTTCCATAAGGAACACTGTATGGCACTGATTTTCTTTGTGACACATCAGAAACAGCACAGCAGTGTCATCCTTGCATACCTAACAAGAATTTGTATTTTTTTTTTAGCATGGCATGTGCTATTCTAATGCTTATACAGCCTCCTTTAACAAAATTTCCTTTGTAGAGCTTTTTATTGGTTCTTATTTAACTCGCACGACAGATTCGGTACCTTGAATTCTCACTCCGCATTAACAGTTTTATATATTGATGTAATAGTGAAAGACAAGATGTATGGTCTTGAGTACGGCCCAACAAGCACAGATGTTGAGAAAAGTACTGAAGAAAACTCAAATGTCAAAATAAAAATAAGCTGGAATGTGGATACAATTAAGGACATGGTCATGAATACAGTAGCAGATTCAATATGAAGAATATGTGTTAGACGCACGCTCAAAGAAACCTGTTGCATCTATATTCATGCAAATTACTTCGCAGAACCCAGCGCTGCAGTCTCGGGTGCGAGTTCGCTGAATGAGTCCACTGAAAATGAGTGCAGACGGAAAAAGCAGTTTGATCTGCGACAATGAGCATTACATAGGCAAGTGACATGTCATTGTTACTGTTACAGTGCCGAATGTTTCAAACTGCCAGTCGCATCATTCTGGAATTCCATCCGTATATTACAGGGTTTGGCTCTCTCGAATGCTTTGCGAGAAAAATTATCAAGTGGAAATGTCTAGCGTAGTTCTAGAAAAACTACTTCCAGAATCCTAACTCAGTATCGTAAAGAATATAAAAAGTTTCTAGAGATAAGGTTAGTGCAGGAGTTGAATAAACTAAATACTTAGTTTTGCGAAACCATCTTGCCGTAGTAAACATATAAAGTTCCCCTAGGTAGAGCTAGTCATTACGGATGATTGTGCCCATTGCATACCATAAAAATTTAATTTGCAACCTACAATATTTACAGACTCAACCAACTCTGAATAAGTGGAACACTTGGTACTAAAGATTGGTCTCACCATGACTGTCTGCAAACATCCACATAATAATTTCCATAAACCTATGCATTTCAAGAAAATATTTGGAGCGAGCTGTTTAAACTGCCAGAACACATTTTAACACTAATAGAAAGCCTGTAGTGGGCCACAACTTAAGCAGTTTTTACTTCATTATGAAGGGCAATAACAAATATGTGAAGCTTAAAACTAGGCCTGCACTGAATTGCTTTCTTAAGTTGAACGTGCTATGCTCGGTTCAATATATTATCTTTGCAGAGCTGACAATGTGCAAGTTCCCATTTTTTTATATTTCACATCTCCCGACTGCTGGGTGGGGTAGGTACATAAGATTAATGACACCAACGTAACACAATGATTATTTTAAGAATTTGTTTGTGTATAGCACTAGCGAAGCCATCTGCGGGAAGTTATTTCTGTGACTCTGTCGAACCTACATCCGTGGGCTTTAAGTTCACATGTGAATCATGTCTGCAGACGCCTTTTTGTAATTGGAACTCCATCCAACCCGAGATTTGAATGTTTTTTGCATTTTAGGCTTAGTAGTGCTTTTGCTGTTTCACTTCAAGAAGAGGTAAGAATGCTTATTTCGAGTAGCATACCTAACACTTGGTGGCATGAGGACTCCCTTGTCGTGATGCTAATCGAAAGTCAAACGGCAGGGAGATACTTTGATGCTCTTGTTGCTGGCATTACCTCCCCCATGGTCCTGGCCGGACCACAGAAGAAGATTGAGTCCAAGCTTGTGGCCACTAGGATCTCCAGATCTTGAGGCAACCAAGTAGCTGGAAATAAAAACAAATCACAATCAAGTACTTGGCAGAGCTACATTAGAATGGCTAGCATATTCTTTCGTGATCAGCACATAGATCCTTTTGTTTTTATACTTTGTACGTGCACCTATTAAAAAACTGCTCCTTCACAGCCACAGTCATAGACACACCCCAGGACAAGGCCACACAGGCCTTGAAATGATGGGTACCGAATTAAGGCGAATGATCAAATGCATTCATTTAACCCTCTTTCACCCCAACCTGGGAGATTTCTGTCAAATATTCACATTTAACTCTAAAGACTATAAAAAAAAAACTACTACTGCAATGCAGAGCCGTACAGTGGGAGAGTTTAACCAGTGGCTGTGGTGACAAAGGTGCCGGAGAGGAGGAAAGGGAGGAGAGCGCCGAAGGAGGGAGAGAGAAGGCAGCAAAAAGGAGACGACCGCTATTTTGACGCAACGCTGTTGGCGCGGAGCACTGTTGAGGCTATGTGTCGTCTGCTACTGGCTTAATTGATTTTTGCCTTTATAAAACTTTGCGTTTAAACATGAAGAAACTTCTTTCTTTAGGTTTTTAAGCCACCGAGGAATAACACTATATTATTTTATTGCCAAAGCCTGCCAAATAAAAGCAAAGGGCAGGTGTCTGGATAGAAAGAGTTTAGTTGGCGCACCAAGAGGCTAACCAATAAAAATGGGTACCACTCTGTGCAAAGTGCCTAAAAGGCGTGCATCTCTACTTGACACTTACAGCGGCACACACTATCTATTTTACTGACTAAAGGGTACTAGATCATTATTTTCAGCTAACTAGTCAAACTAGATATTCTTGCCGACTTGCTTTTTAGGAAAATTTTTAAATTTACAAGGACTATTAAGACAACGGCTAAAAAAAAAGCAATGGCAAAACCAACAATCGAACTCGCCTGCTCTCTAATAGCACGACATCTATAGAAGGCAGACCTGCAGAATGAGCAACCAGTCTAAAAAAGAGTATGTCCCATGTATAATTTGTTTCCATGCTGCAAAGCAAGTGCTGGAAAGAGGTTTCACGACATTAACAAAATTTCTTGCAATCAGTTGAGAAGAAGTTAGAGCAGTGAACTTGGCCTTGCCCTTGGCATAACGTTTTAGTGTTGCCCATGGAAACTCAAATAAATTTGTAAATAAAAACAAAAAAGACTAACCTTTATAAAAAAATCTAACTTTCGCAAAGAAAAGTTAACTTGAACAAAATATGCGGGATACAGTTGTACAGCATCCATTTGTGTGCTGAACCAATTTTGAGGCAAATCTGCGACAGTGAAAAGAAAACGCCCGAGTACATTAGGGAAAGACAGAAAGGATGCATACCTACAAGAAAAAAAATTTAGAACGACCACGGGCAGGAACCTCTGGTGAGCCTCTCGGAGTGACTCCCTGCAATGGGCCTGCGCAGACCAGAGAACAAGATCGGTCAGAGCTTGCAGCCATAAGGTGCTTCATACCATGAAGTTCTAGAAGTAGCTGCAATTGGAAGCAAAGTGCATTTCATTTCTCTGCAGAATGGAGAGTTTAATAGATAGTATGCATTCATAAGGTGATACAGTCACGAATGCAGATTTTTCAATGCAGCACTATATCGCCAAATTGTTAACCGTGCCGGGCAACACTACAAACCGAGAGCATTATTCCAAACTATCTCAGTTTAACATCAACCACGGCAGAAGCTGCAAGCCATGTGACCTTCTAGTTGGATGCCATGGTACGTCGAGCTTATAATCATGTGTCACACTGTTTTTGCTGCAATGGCTTGTAGTGTCAAAAGTGGTCCAGCTTAAAGAGATGCAAAGTATAGACGTTTGTGAGTGGGGCCCTGACCTAGTCTTGAGCTACATTGCGAGGAAGGACGTTTCAACCGGGATGTTTGCTGCCTGTATCCACACGACCAGCTTGTGCACAGCGATTGCTTGAGCAGAGTACATGTCCTCGACAGTGCCATTATTTGACAAGCAGTTTTATGAATGTTAAACATGACTGACTTACAGAGAGACTGCATCTCAACGACTAATGACTTGGGGTACCTAACTGAATACTGATATATTAACTGAATGCAAAACAAATTACCTGGCAGGCATTAAATTTATCAACAGGGTGGGTCGACTCCGTATTAAGTTGGAGGCGATGCGTCAGGCACGTAGCCAGGATTTTGTTTCAGGGGGGACCCACTCATAACAAAATGCTGTATGAGGGGGAGGGGGGAGAGGAGGACCCATGCAAAATGGAAGATATCGGGGGGGGGGGGGGCGGGCCTCATAAGCCTCCCCCTGGCTACGTGCCTGCGATGCGTAATAGGACAATACAAACAAAGATATGCCTTACATTTCCTTTTGCACCCCCAAAATGATGTTTTTTTGAAGGTAAGATACACAATGTTCTTGATTCACAAAGTGCCTCAGCTGTACAAATGCATATGCAGTAAGGGCACTCGCCAGGCCTATTCTCTTCAGCTCTGTGCAGGTTAAGCTAAGTTAGAGTATAGAGGTACACGCTCACTGACAGCATGAGAAAGGCAGGGAGAAGTCTCCGTTGTTCCACCACCAGCCCGTCTGCTACCTTCGATGACGTTTCAGCGCCTCATGAGCCTGGAGCAAGCACATCTGTCCAAAGCGGGGTGAAAAGCACAAGCACGTGCTGGAGGACGCCCAGCCATTCTCTTTTTGTCATCGGCTATTTTACATATTTTAGTATGACATATTTTTAAGTGAGAAAAAGTATTGCAAATATGCAGTCCAACTTTGACCATAATACAGAAGTCTGATAAAGATACCAGTTGCCATTCACCATTTTTCAAATAAGTGCTCCCACCTATCGGAACATCTACACATGTGGTGCGTGAGTGGGTTCAGGACAGAGACGCTAGAAAATGAAGCGCTCACAAGGCTTGTCTGGCCCTTCCAACCATGCGGGTACATTCATTGCAAATCCCAGATTTTTAGACAAAATGATTTAGGATAAGCAAATCTTGTCTACGCCCAAGTAGAACATTGAATTGTGATTCCCCCATATTGTGCCAACCATCCTTCAACCTGCGGTACCACCTGCAAATGAACTATGTTGCACTGCGGCACGCGTCCATGCTGCCTGCTTCAGGGAAAACCACTGCTCGTGTTGAAGACGACATCCCACAGTGTACAGGCAACAATGTTTAACGAACTAAAACAAAATTGATATCATTCAATAGACACAGGCTCACAAAGTGTCGACACCATGATTGTTGTTGTTGGTTTTACTCTTGCATAAAAACAAAAGTGACTTCCTCTTTCCTCCGATGTACAGTAAAACCCCCTTATCTTCGTGGCCCCTATTTCTTCTCGAATCGGTCACAGAGCACATAATCGCAGCCACTGAATTCTGCAAAATTAAAGGCCGCGAAAATGAAAGGTTCGCCAACATTAAAGAGTTTACTGTTCTTCCGTGTGTCCCATGATGTTAACATTTCAAGGAGGCTGAAGGTTTTGGTTTAAGAAAAAATTGACCTATAAAAAAAATGCCCTTCTCCAGGTTAGGCACGCGAGGTTCTTTTGCACTACCTATAAGGCGGCAAGTTTGTTTCGGCAGAGCTTTTGGTTAAACGGAGTCACAAAAGTAGCTATACTTGGAGTCAACTATTTTGTGCTGCATTATAAAGCTAGAGTAAATTCCACTGTGCTTCTGCACAGCACTGTTTGTTGCGAGAGCATATGTGGTTTAGTGTTGCATCCCATTTGCATGATCTAGAGAAACTAGCGCTAGCAGAGTTGGAGCACTCAAAAAAAAAACAAAAAAACACAGCCGACTGTGGAAACATTGAGAGATGCACACATGCGAACTGTGCATTTCTTAAAAGTGGATTCGAGCAAAGGTAAAGACAATATGTATACTTACGGCGGCCATACTTGCCGTTCCCAAGCATGACCACTTTTCCCTCGGTAGCACCATCCAGTAAGCAACAGCAACACACCTATGAGACGCCGCCGACTCATGGATTGAATGACGACCCGCCTGAGGTCTTGGAAGGAGATCCGGAACACTGCTTTAGGCCAGATGTGGTATCTGGAGGGTGCAGGGACTAAAAGTAAAAATTAACAAATTTATCTGAAGCGCCACATTCCTATACCATAAACTCTAGGATAGCAGTATATTTTTTTTAGGTCAGTGATGCATTTTAATTAAACACAAATGGTTGGTTTATATGATGAACCAGCAGCCCCTATTTTCCTTAAGTGCAAAGGAGTGTCTAACGTTACGTCCGACGGAACCCGAAATAAAAATTAAAGTTACGCCCAACGTAACTGTCAAGCATTCGAGTTGCATCCGACGTAACCCAAAATAAAAATTAAAGTTACCGTATTTACTCGAAAATAGGTCGAACCCTATTTATTGGATCCACCCAGAACAAAAAAAAAAAAAAAAGAATTTAAATATAGGTCGATCTTTTTTCTTTTTTATTTCTAAGAACAGGGGAAATTTTGGGCAAAAGAAAGAAACAAACCTTTATTTACATCACTCTCAGCTAAATCACGGGGCGATGCCAAAAACTTCATCACCGTCAGAACTTCTGGACATGTCATCGTCGTCCGAAGCTTCTTCAGCTGGGTAGGCATCCTCGCATATTCGCAGCAATACTTCACTGACACCGTTGTAAAATGACGACAGGAAACGAAAGAAGGTGCGAAGCGACGGAAGACAAACTACAAAGACGCAAGCAAAGCCGCCGTGTCGCCATGAGCAACACGCGAGCCGAGCCGCCTCAAGCAACTAACAAAAGTAGCTTTTTCTTTTTTTTTCTTTTTTGTGCGCGTTTACAAGGATGGAGGGTAAAGTGCGTGGCGCTTCGCGTTCCTCTCCTTCCCCATTGCCCAGCAAGGGGAACGCTAGAGGCGCGATGTCGAAATCCGACGCCCGAGGAGCGGCACGGGCCACCGCGGGCGGCGAGCCATTTCGGTTACCAAAAGCTTTTTGAAACAAGAAGCGGCGCTGCTCTACGGCAACGCCGGCTCGGTGACTCGATAGCTTCATGCTTCCGGTAGGGTTGCAAAATTTGGTCGCGAATGCAGGTGTCGAAATTCTTTAGTCACAATTTCCGAAAAAAAAAAAAAAAAAAAAGGTCGACTTATATTCGAATAAACACGGCCGCGCGACGATACACACATTATGAAAGCGATTGGTGCGAGCGACCAAGGCGATGAGCGACGTTTTCTAGAAGCCCAAGAACCGAGCGGCGCAAGCAGCGGGAGTGAGAAATCTTCGTCGCTCGGCGCCGGCACTCGTAGCTTCTCGCCGTCGCTCGTCTCGTTGATAGCTATATTGCTTACATGCCGTTCAGAAAGGCGCTCTAAGTGCTTAACATTGCATTGGGACCAGCCTCGCATCCAACCGTAACCAGTCTTGACTTCCTTTAAAGCCGCACAGGTAGAAGTTAACGTCGTACATACATCGTTTTCAAGCATGGCTCCTCGTTCATTGCTCAAATTACTCCTCGTTCATTGCTCGATTTACATTTGCGGTAAATGACAAACCGCAATGAAGCACAATTATTCTAGTTCAAAATTGTCACGAACACTTGGCACGCATGCTTACACTGTAGCGCACCAAACGTAATTTAAAAGTAGAACGAAAACGGGACGAGATTCGCTTACCGTTTCACGGAGACAGACGCCTTCGGATCCCAGGCCTAAAGAACTGGGAAGTCGCCGGCGGTCCGGAGATCGGACGAGGCGAGCCGACCGCGCTGACCCAGGCCGACCACACCTGGTTGAACTATGAGAGGCGCCATCGAGTTTAGAACCAGAGACGCAGTAGAAACGGACCGCAAAACATCTGTCCCGTAACCGTAAACGAGCCAACGAACCACATCGCGCTATCTTCGCCATTGTTCGCCATCTCCGCGACGACCGGAAGTGGAAGCCGCGAAGTTAGAAAACCCGCGGCAGCGGAAGCACCGAAGCCACTGGGCGGAAGCCTTAAGTTTCGGTTTCGGTTTTCTCCAACGCCGGCTACGGTCGCTACGGTTGCGGGCTGGTGAGTTTGTGGCTGGTTGCGAGGACGCGAGGGGCCACGAAAAGACGCCGAGTTTGCCGAGTACGAGCAACGGGCCGTTTGCCGCTGTCGACCGGCGATGCGGTATCCGCGGCTTGGTGTTACGATCGGTTTCTTGCCGTGCACGTTAACTCAAAGCTCGAAGTTCCGCAGTTCCGTTCCGGCACCAGCCGCACCACGTTTTCCGGTGCATCGCACGTGGAGTCCTTTCGACGCATTGAGTGAAAGTAAAGATCGTGTCCGCTGTCTTCGGTGCTGTGGAAGAAGTTGCGAGACGGAAGAAGCATCAAAACCAAGGCGTTTAGGACTCCAGGCCGGGCCGCCGGTTCACTCTGAACGAGAGGCGACGTGTGTGCGCACGCTTTGAGGAAGCCTCCGCGTTTCGCCGCGTCAGACCTCGCCGATCGCGACCGGACCAACCGGACCCCGAGTCCGAGAGGCTCTTGCGCAGCCAGGAACGGCACCGAAGTAGGAGCTGCTCGTTCTGCGCTACCATGCAGTGCTCTACAGTGCTCGGAGCTCTCGGTGTCATTCGTGCTTGCACTGAAGTCATTGTGACCCCTTCGGAAGCGCAAGTCGTACTTCGCAAAGGTTTGGACGGGGCCGCCCTCACCGAGCAGCTCCGCTATATTCCGCTTACTTATGATCGCAACAAAAGCTTGCGTTTGTTCTCGGGAAAAAAAAAAAAAAATGCGGGACCGCTCTCCGCGCCGCCGACGAGGTTGGCCGCCGCCATGTTCTCAGCTGTTCACTCGCTCCCGCAGCGAGCGCCTTGCGATTATCCTTCCCGTTCCAAAATGCGATGCGCTTTGCGCATTATGCCGTTTACATGACCATATATAGAATGCGGCAACTGGATTCAATGTGACTAAGTCGCATTCATGGAAACGCGGCTTATGTTCTTTTTCGACATACATGGTGTATGTACGATACCGGTGGTGAACGATGGACGTTTTTGTTGGAAGATGTCGGTCGTCTTTCTGCATGTATGATTTAGTTATAACGGTGGTCCTGTGGTGTAAGCGTTTCGTTGGAAAGAAGGCGGTCGCCTACGTCATCGGACGCAAAATCACACCAGCCACACGGAATCATATCGGCAAGCAAACTGGCTGCCAGTATAGACAGACCCGGAGCCATAGCGGTGCCGGTATCTCCAGTTATGCATAACGACGAACCAAACTAGCTGCTTACATAATACCAAGAAATTATGTTGGTGTCATACCAGAATTGTAAAAGCGGCAGGTTTGTTTCTTGTACGTTTTTCCAATGGGGGGGGGGGGGAGATGGGAGGGAATGCATTATGTGGGATGCAAATTCCATAACTAAGCTGTTCTAAAGAAGGTTGTTTCTTTGCAGTGGCTTAAGAGAGACTAGCAAATGAGAAGGCCCAGGCTACAACCGAGCTAAATTAACAAGCTGTGCAGGAAAAGTGGGCATTAAATTAACATGCTAACCATCTAAGCACATTTCACCATTTCGAGTCATATTATTTATGGACCTCTATTTGCACGGTTTCCCTCTAAACCAAAAAGGGCTGGTTGCCACAGGCATGACAGGATGTACTCTTTCCAGAAATAGATGTGGGTATAGTGAGAAAATATATGGTTCACGAAACCTCCGACATGCACAGGAAAGGGCAATTCCAAGAGGAGCACCTTGATTTAGCAGCATCTTGGTCATTTTGAACGCTCGGGTAAAGGAAAAATATAATGAATTCTTAATCAAGAGCTTTCTTGAGAGGATTCACATGCAAGTTTAACAAGTTGCACGAAGTTACACATAAATGTTAAGTACATACTATGACGCAGTTAGAAAGAACATATCACTACTTTTTTCGAGAGGCAACGTTTTATCACTTATGCTGTGTCCCAGTTAAGCCCTTTCGACCACATAAATCGTTTTGGTGACCTGGCTTTGCTTGTCATAGGAAAACAGAAAAAGTTGGCAAAGGCATGTTCATGCTAACTGTGCTGCACTCTCTAGATGATGCATAACAGCATGGTCACATCGTTTAACTCTAAAAAAGATTTAATAAAATTAAAAAAAAATAACGAGGAACATTATACTTTACAAACTTTGTACCTCTAAACAACCATATGCTAAAAGTTAGGAGGAACAGATTTATTCACAAAAATTAAAAGCAACACTTTTTAAGTGTAACTACACACCTAAACAACTTTATAAAAAAACACAGTAGGAACAGGCAGGTGATCACGATGATCATACTGCAACAATGTTAGCAGGGGTAAACATGCAGTCCTTGCGAGGTAGTCATGATTCGTGCGAAGGAAAACAGGGGATCGTCGATCACTCTGTCCTGGCACGTAATGCAGTGGCGGCTTACTCTTGTTATCAGATGCCCTTCTGCGCCTGGTTCGCAAAGCCTCTGAGAATTAAAAAAAATGTGCATAAATGGCCGCTTTTATCCGGTGCTGCCAGTACAAAGCAGTTGACAATCGCCTGCACATGGATCGCGACCATACAACATACTCTATGCAGCTTCTTTGGTAACATCTTTTCTAAAAATAAACAATGCTATAGTTTGTAAAGAAAAAATGCCAAGCAAGCCCCTTCAAAATTATTCACTCCAACTGAACTTAGTCATGTTCAAAATATCACAGTATGAATAAACATGTAATACAAGCGTTACAACCTTGACATGCATTATGCCAAATGCACAAAACACATTTCTTCACAAAAATTCAAACCAAATTGTTTTTTAAATGTAACACATGTCATCAAAGACCACTTCGAGAACAACACCTTATTCTGAAAGCACAGTGGATCGCAATGGTTTTACTGCAACATTACCAAGGGTAGCTAACCCCTGCAAGGTACACCATGCTATATGCAGCCTCTTTGGTAACATCTTATCAAAAATCACTATAGCATGTTAAAAAAATGCCAAGCAAACCCTTTCAAAAGCATTCACTTTGTCTAAACTTAGACATGTTCAAAATATCACAGTATGAATAAACAGTGCCATACAAGCATTACAACCTTGACAAATGTTATGCTAAGTGTAAGGAAGAACACATTTCTTCACAAAAATTCAAACCAAAAATCTTTAAATTTTCTATTAAAATATATTTCACTTGTCAATAAAGACAACTTCAAAAACAACACCTCAGCTGGAATGCACAGTGGATCACAGTGGTTTTATTGCAACATTACCAAGGGTAGCTAACCACTGCAAGGTGCACCACACTATATGGAACTTCCTTAAAAAAACTTTTTTGTGAAAAAAAGCACAGCAAAAACTTGTACACTAAAAAGTAAAAAAAAAAAGTCACTCCACCTGAAATCAGATGTGCGAAAAAACATTGCGGTGCAAATCCACAAGAGCACAGAAACAATGTTCACAGGCAGTGAAAGGCAAGTATGAAAGAAAAAACAAATGCACGTACAAGAGGCCTGGCATAATGAACTTCAAAAGAAACTGCTGTGGTCTGATATATATAAAGTTTGCACGCGAAACCTCAGACGCACTTAAAGGAAAGCTGTTTTGACCTCCTACTCCCCGCTGGCACTCTGCTCCTTGCTGATGAGTGTTCCAGCGTCGGCAGTTCTGCAAGGCCTCTCAATCCGACTCTAGAAATTCAAAGATAAAGGGGAGCACATTTTATCTCCTGGACAAAAAAAAAGTACTGCCCAAATATAGTACAATAGTTAACCAGAAAGGAGTGCACAAAAAGAATAAAAATATGGTATGCATTATACGCCCTCACAAAAAGAAAAGTAAAAAGTGGCAGGTCAATAAACAAGAAACTGTGGCTGCTATACATTATTCAACTGAAAGCCAAAAAATAATTGCTAACAAGTACATTGTCGGCTTGTAGCGGTTAAGCAAGAGAACAATAAAAAAGTATTGTTAAGCTAAACAGCACATGGAAGGGGTACCGGGTACCATAGTTAGCGCCTGTTTGTCTCCTTTCCTCCGTCCCGTCTGTTCAGCTGGGGTACACTAGCAAATGAGATTCTGCAAAGCAATCAAAATTTGGGGTTTTATGGCCCAAATTTGAGCACTGAGAAATGCCATAGTGGCAGTCTCCTAATTTGTTTAACCACCGGGGGTTTTGTCCCAAAGAAACGCAGCCTCTGGCGGGGAAATGAATGGCTCAGGCTGGGATGGGACACATTAGCTACTGTTCCACAGAGGGGGCTGAAAAACCTTCAACTGCATTAAAGCAATATGGTTGTAGTAATCAATGGGATGATGAATTACCATAAAATTCCGAGCAAGCGCCCACTCAAAATAAGGAGATAATTGCAAAAATTGGGGAATGGGCGCTCGTTAGGTCATCAATTTTTTCTACCGTAAAATACCGGGCAAGCGCCCACTCAAAATTTAAAGATAATTGCAAAAAAATAGAGGATGGGCGCTCGTCCGGTCATCAATTTTATATATCAATGTACTGTGCCTATTTTCTCAGATTTTGCAAATTTGGGTATGGGCGTTTAGTGTGGTACGGGCGGATGCGCGGTATTCTGCGGTATGTGTTGTGGAAATCACTAGGTTTCTCTGCCTTATCTAAGCCCTAGCCACGTGCAGGCCATGGGGGGTCGTCGCCATCATAGCGACGGCTTCTCGGATGCGAGGATTCAAGGCCGTATTCCCCAAAAAAGACAGCTCTCCCCTCGCCCTCATAAGGTGAAAGTGCCGCCGGCGCACCCTTGGGAGTGATTGTGGATGCGTCCCGTTTCCGGGCTAAACTTCTACCGGCCTCCCCGGGGCGCGTCCATTTCCCGAAAGGCTATATAAGCCGGCCCCAAACCTGGTCCGGGGGGTCTATTCGGCGGAAGCTCTTGCTCTATTGAGCTCGGTTTTTCTTTGTGAACTTCCAACTTCCCGTGAATCTGTCTATTGCGGCAGCGCGGGAAACCGACCGGGTGATACTAGCCACTGAGCCAGCGTCCAGACTTTCACTGTCCTAGAGCGAAGCGTGTTGGCATACGAGTCAATAGACACGTCGAAAATGGACTCACTGTGTTGGTGCAGTCTTTTGGCCACCGGAGCCAAGAGGCAGTGAATGGACGGACCCGACCGTAGGCGCGCAAAGAGCGGACTATGGCGTGGGTAGTTACCTCGATGAGGACTTTTTGCTAAAATAGCGAACCCACAGTGTGTACTGCGCATTCTTTTTCAGATGTTGCAAAATTTGGGGGTGGGTGCTTAGTAATTAGTGGGCAGATGCTCAGCATTTTACGGTATCATATTTATTTTGCACTGGCCTCATAAAAGCAACATTTTCAAAGCCCTATGGCTACACATGCATGAAAAGCATACCTTCATTTTGGTGCGCTTCAGGTGCTTTGCACCTTTGGCCCTTGGCCCTTTCAGGGGCGTGCCGAAGCCAAGACTTGATCGCGTCCTCAATGGCATCTTTACCTCCTGGCAACTTCTTTGCAGCATCTGAAACCAGATTAGTGCATAACCCTAACAACACTATACCCAAAAATGCTTGAAAAAAGAAAGGGGATCAGTGGTCGATCATGTTAGTGCAAGGCAGCTCGGAGCACATGGAGCAAACATTTGCTTGGCAGAACCCACGTATCCTGAGTCAAGTCCTTAGCCGTTCCCATTCCAATTAGGGTAAGAATCATACCAGCATGCGCTTGTGCAATTAAAGGGGTCATGAAACGCTTTTCCAACTTTTTCCTGTTTAGCTTTCCTCCTCAACTCATAAATTGCGCATTCCATCAAACAGTTAAAGAAGACGAAAAGGGGGAGTCCCCTCTTGCTCGCACTCTCGTTTGTGTAATCCGGACACATCCATTCTCCCCCTAGAAGATTAGCCCGTCGCTCAAAATTCAGCCAAAAGTTGCTTTCCCCACCCCGTTCATTCCGAAGCTGACAGTGCTGTTGAAGCTACGTGCTCGTTGGGCCAGCCACACTTGCCACGTGAGCGTGGCAAATGTGGCTGCAGAGAAGGAAGTCAGGTGATGAAACGGAGGCGGCTAATTGGTCCGGCAAGCGCGTAGCTTCCATCACAATGTCGGCTTAGGGGTGAAGGGAATAAGTGAGGTCCGGTTGCGTGTGACGTCAGTTTGGACCCGTTGACGCGCTTTTGGGACCGCGGATGTATCACAGTGAAAAGGCAGAGAGGTTGCGAAGGGGAGGAGGTACGAAATAGTCCGCTCTGTTTTCAAATTTTCGCACTGAAAGTCAGGCTTTTGACTTTCTACCTTTTTTCTTTTGGTCCACTGAACGATCAATCTAAAATGATTTATCCCAACCCAAAAATCGTTTCATGGGCCCTTTAACTACTGCTTGGTGCACTTAAAAAAAACAGCTTAGCAGTCATACTACAGTGCCTGAAACGCATCTTCACCTGGTGTGCTTATCGAGTCTTTATTTTTCGCTTTTCGTCTTCCGACTCGTGGCATCATACACCTTCGTGTTGTTGACTGTTGCGACCCTGGTGGCGGCACAGCAGGGGCTGCGGCAAACGCCTGTTGCAGTTCGCTCAGCAGACATTCAGCTGACAAAAACTATCTAGACACGGTTTGAAACGTCGCAACAGCAGAAATCCTTACATCCATTGGTGTTCTGGTATTTCCACCACCAACTGCCAGAATGGTGACAATTGACAGCATGACGTGCTTGCTTTGCAGTTGTCACTTCTTACCACTCACCAGTCAGAGACGCGTCCCGGGCGCCATAGTCATACCGCACTGGCTACATTGCTTATCCACAACACAAGCCAGCGTTGCCATACACTGCAAGACCGATTTTATGCTGTCTAGTGTCTAACTTGCTTCTGCTTGAAAATGTGCATCTTACAAAGGAATGACAGGCCACACGAGTTATTAAAGATGGGCAAAGTATCTAAAGATTCAATGTACAGAATTATGCAAGACATAAACCAGGTCCATTTCATGCTAACCTGGTAAAAAGACAAAATTACTCAAGTGAGGGAAGAGCAGTGCGAGGGATTTTTGTTGTTGTCTGTTTCTCAGAGGGGTCCAACTCAAGAGAAAATGTCTTCCCAGGCACTGTGACTGACTCGAAAGGCCCATATCTTTTGCCATTGGCCTAGTAAGTAGCATAAAAGGAGGTAAACATTCAGCAATGATTGCTTCAATGTCTGATATGAAAATAGCTAAAAAAGGTTTTCACATTAACAGGAAAGCTGGTAAACAATACAAACGTGGCTTTTTTCTTTCTGTCAAAATAAGTAAGCTACTATTTACATGGAAGATGGACAAATATTAAAAAAAATGATTTTTGAGCTTTTTAGAAGTGATGTCATACATCTAAGAGTAAACCTTTAGATTAGTTTTGTTTGACATCGAAATAGTTACTTTCTCAAGTTTCTGGCTTACCAGTAATTGCAGTGGCAGTCTTTAAAACTGAAAAGTTGAGTTTCCCCTTTCTTCCGATCCACGAGAACTGTGCAGCTAGCTCATCAGTTAGCAGATACGTCAGCATCCGCTTCGTGGCCTTGCTTGCAGTCTTGCCCCCGAGTTGCTTAAGCTCATGAACCTGCATAAAAAGACAGCATGGGATATTTGGAGTGAATATAACTTAATTCAGGAAAGCATGGCATAACCCAGGCATGATTATGTGAAAAAAAAATTTGTGGTAAAATGTCTTGAACGCAACTAGTGCAGTGTTGGCCACGCAAATACAGCACTACTGACGGAGCTCTTCACTGCACCGCATGTTGCCCATTTGTGTCTCCAGTTCGTTGCTCGCTTTCTCGCGGCAGAAATGGGAACTGCTCTAGCGAGGGTCACCCGGCTTCTTTCTTCAGCAGCCACTGCAGAACTGCGCGTCATTGCTGATCATTTCGCTCTGGCATCTTTTGCTTTTAATTAAGCGCCCCCATTTTTACCTCACTTGACTGGGTGGTCAGCTGCTTAATAGAAACCGAACAACAGCTGCACACCCATCAAAACATTTCTCTACGTACAATGTCTAATGAACTTTTCAGGGGATTATGTCATGTGGTTTTCAATATGATGCAAAAGACAACTGAAGTGTTCTCTTAAACTGAAATTAGGCCAAGTTACCCTTCAAACAGCCGCACAGCTGTATAGCAGTATTAAAGTAAAATACTTACGAGACGTAGAGCCTTCTCTTCATCCAACTCTTTCTCAAAGGCCAGGAGGTCAGGTAGTGTGTTGAACGCTTGTTCAACGAGGGATGGGTGTGCAATAACTGCGTGGACTGGAAGGATTGCGCAGAGCTTGTTGAGCATCTCGCCATGCTGCTGCAGCGTGAAGCGCATGATGTTTAACAGCCGCAGGACGTGCTGCTTGAATGCTTGTGGTATGAAAAAGGAAAGCAATTGAAAATATATTTTACACGAGGATAGAGATAGTTTGCACTTGCATTTTTATTGGGCATGGCATAATTCCCTCAATGAAACTACATAGTTACTCCATTGTTTAACTTAAAAAAATTGAGCAACAAATCCAAAGGGCAAAAATGACTAGGTCCATATAATCTTGAATGACGCTTCAAATTAATTGCTTGGGGAAAAAGTAGAAAAGAGTATAGTTAGAAGCACAACCTTGTGATCTTCCATGCCCAATACATTTCTGTGCACTCAGGCTTCACCACTTTTGAAGGCTTAGATAGCTCACGTTATCCCTTTCACTGGAAGCACTGCTGTCCTTATCCGTAACTCCTTATGGCAACCAGATATATCAAAAAACGATATTTGGTTAGAAAAAGAAATTAAGATGCAGAAGAAAACAGGAATACAAAAAAGAGGCACAGCATACAAAACCAAACATGCCAGCACAATAAGCTTGCCAGATGTCAGCATCCTTTATTTCTTGGTCCTGCTTTTTTTTTACACTACACCCCCAATCTAGAACTTAATGAAATTTTACCAGAAAGAATGTGTCACATATTTACCCTGATCTTGTGGATCCTGTAGCTCGCTTGCTTGAAGCCCTACAAGTACACAGGCTTTAGAAATGCTATTTAAGACTACTAAAATGTCCTCTAGACAGCTTTCTGATACTCCTAAAAAGAGATACCAAGAGACTATTAGCATTTGCATGCCCTTACTGTTCGTGAATTGAAGAGTTCATAAAATTTAAGGGGAAGCAAAATTTTTGGTCTTTTAACATACACATTCCTGGCACCTGGGATTTGCAAAATTTAGTCGCTGCCAATATGCTCCCTGCAACCAACTGGAGACGCAAAAAAAAAGGTTGTACTATTATTTATCCTGATATTGATAATATATCTCACAAGGTCTCAGAACTAGTCAACAAGCCACGATCATGTCCAGACATTATCTTGAGGAGATCTCCCCTAGCATGCCTCATCTAATGCAATTTAATGTTTGATTGATGCAAGGCTGTAGTGCAACAAGTTTACTGCCCAAGTAAAAAGCATATATATGATTAAATTTTCTGTATTAATATTCGCAACTCCAACGGTTCACATTTAATCCCCATTTCTCTGTTACCCGTTTTAGTTGCCATGCTGCGCCAGTTTTTGCAGCACAGTTGAACAGGCACGAACAACCTGTTGCTATCCTTCACGTCTTTTCTGCTGGGTGACGTTGAAGCCTCTGGAGTTGCGAATAGGAGATGATTAAACAATACTACCTTCAACAGGTGACCTGGATTCCTCCAAGCTCCTTATGTCTGTAAGTGAAAGGGAAAAAAGCAGTCAATTCCAGGAAACCCGTTTCTAAGCTACAAGGCACGAGATTGCTAAAAAATATGAAACAACATAATTCATTGAGGTTGTTCGATAGGATGTTGAAAATATGTACCCTGTGTACAGTAAACTTCCTTTGGTATGAGACAGCTTAATTCTTGATTACAGTGCATTACATTTTTATGAGCAAAATTCCTCATCTTAGCTAGACACCGGTACATAGCGATGGATATTTTAGTATAAGAGAGCTTTTGTAGAAAAAGAAGTCAAGACTAGCAGCACCAATGCTTGTTCATGTTTGCGAGTGTCCATACGCATACTTAATGACAACACAGACCCGCGGTGTTCAATAGAACACAACATATAGCTATGATTCCTAATTGGACTATCGCTGTGTATGAAATGACAGCAATAGCATAAGTTTTCCCTAGGTTAAATTTTTGATAAATCTCATTATTACTATACCATTATAAAAATGCTTACCTGTGTCTAAAATGCTGCCGTTCTCGGAGGAATCCGAGGGCGCTTGCGAGTGGCTGCTACCTGCACAGCATACAAAAATAGCTGAAGGTAATCACTTGTTCGATCCGGTACATATCTGAATTTTAACAAAGAAGACCTTATAACATTTCTTCCTACGCTAGAAATGTGTTTGTGGATAAACTCAATTGCAGCACATATAATAAGTGCCTTAATTTACTTTAAAAAAATTGTTTTTTTTTTTGTTTTAGGAATTTACCTTGCACACAAATCTCAGGAGCAAAATTTCCCAGGTCATCCGGCACACTGGAGCCTGAAGGATACCAAAAGCAGAACAGAAATATTTAGAACTCGGCAGCTTAACTGAAGTTTAAGTACCAACTTTGGTTCATACACGACAAACCTATGGGAGTGCCAACAAATCATGATGGGTACCGGAGCTGGAAGAAAGAACTTGAAAAAGAACCTCCTGAAGCCTCGCACTTGGAATTATAGTAAAGACTACTACTGCCAAGACACTGGCCAGGAGCAGTGGTGCAGTGTGGAGCATCACCGTGATGCCTCAATATGAGCCACATGTGAGCCAAACATGAGGAAGCTCACTTACTTTGTCTTCCTGCAGAACTGCTTCCCTCCTTTGATGCAGCAGTGAACAGGCCTGGGAAAGAAGTGTTCGACACTGCATTAATTGCAACAAGTTATCCCTAATTTCAGGGCTGTCTTATGTAACACGAGACAGGATGCAATTTTCAGCAAATCACCTTGAGGAAAATCTGCCGGTACTGCGGGCACTTTTCGGGGGGCTGCCTTTGTTGGCTTGTGTCACACTGATTCCTCGTCGGACTGCGACCACTGGGGCGGTGGCCTCCGCTTCCTCTTGCCTTGCGGCCTTTCTGAGTCGCTGCTTAGTTCCGATGTGTATTGGCTACGCTCCAGCTTCTTCCGTGCCTGCTCGTATGTTGCTGAAAGGACAAGCATCCGTAGTGTCAGCTTTCTTGCACCACATCACATTATAAAATTGTCCATACCGAATAACCACTTCACCACCACAGCAAATCGTCTCCACGACGCATCTGGTGGCACTGCTTTTTTCACCATCACAATTATCTTGTCCCCTTTGGCCTGGTCAGGCCATGCACAATGCGCAGGCACAACTTCAACCTGCTTTAGACGAAGGAACTCCACAATGGCATAGGCCATCTGAAAAAAAAAAAAAAAAAGCAGAGAGATTGTTTATTACCAACAGCTGAACACAGCTTCCCAATAAGTAAGGGAACAAATAGTATAAAAACGTGGTAAAAAACATATTACATGTATAGAGTGTCTCAAGATACCGGATAATGCGCTAAAGTCAACTGGAAAAATCTAACCTGCATGCAGCAAGCTCCTATTTTACATGAAATGTGCGTTTTGTAGGTACTTTTACCTTGTGAACGTTCAAGGTGTAGCTCAGTTCCAGTGCAGGGTAAGAACATGCTTTAAATTTAAAAAATATGCCCGTCATAGAAGACTCAGTTTACCGTCGGCAAAAGCTGTCAGCTGCATTGGATTACACAAAAACAGAGCCAAGTCTAACGTTTCACAGGAATGAAGCTACGACTTGAGATTTCACAAGGTAAAATGCACCTATAAAATACACCCCTTGTGAAAATGGGAGCTTGTTACGTGCAGGCGGCGATTTTTCCTGTTGATTTTAGTGCGTTATACGGTAACTTGAGACATCCTATAGTTATTTTGAATAGGAGCCAACGATGAACCCCATTAAGACGTGCACATACCTAAGTGCGTAGAACAGATGGGTTTTGCAGCTTCTATGTACACTCGAACGCAACATCTGCTTGGCAACAGGGCATCAAACTGTGTGCAGTTCTGGCAAAGCCACAAATTTGCTGTCCCAGGGCAGCTTCACCATTTTCCGCACATTACGTAAAGGCCATGGCTTTGGCGTTGAGAGGCGTGCAACAATGAAGATGCCAAGTCTGGAAGACTCGAAGGGTGCAGGGTACAGGTCTTCCTTCACAAGAAACTCTTGGCCAATAATGCAAGGCTCATTTGAGCCCCCCATGTGGGCTATGTTTCTCGCAATAACAATGTGGCCATCTTGCATGAAGCAGTTGTCCCGTTCCTTTAGAGCAATGGTGAAGTTCCGACACTTCAGCATCTGGTACTCTGGCGGACAACAT
Organism: Ixodes scapularis; assembly: GCF_016920785.2. Taxonomy (NCBI): domain Eukaryota; kingdom Metazoa; phylum Arthropoda; class Arachnida; order Ixodida; family Ixodidae; genus Ixodes; species Ixodes scapularis. Next base: position 98,877,462 of record NW_024609879.1, on the reverse strand, counting down.
TCAGGCAACAAGAGCCCTCCACAGTGTTGGCGACTGAGCTTGAAAGGTTTGCCGCCATCAGAAGGCTGTCTGTGCTCCTTTGACTGTGCCTCTACCATCCGATTGCACAACTGCTCTAAGGGCTTCCCATGCTTCCGGAGCTGCTTCTTCAGCACTTGCATGTGGCTTTCAAAAGGAAAAGCACTGAAAGAGTCTAGCTCCCCATGCCTTTGAACATCGGAGGCAAGATGTATAAGGCAATGTATGTTGAAAGAGGCATTGTGATTACCATACAGCTCACAAAACTCCGACACAAAACACCTCAGGAGTTCACAAGCATAGCCGGCATGCTGACGACACAGTTGTTGGTTTGCCAGTATGGAGAGTGAAGCATGGAGGAGAAGAAAATGCTCATACAGCTGAACTGGCAAGCAGGACTTCAAAAGCAACGGACCCGTGTAGAAGAGGAGAAGCCTGAACTCAACCGCCTTCCAGCGGTCGATTTCATCAAGTCCTCGTGACCTGCGTGGGAATTCGCAGGGAATGCAAGGACGCAAAAGCTCACTGTACTCGTTGAAAGTGTGTCGCTGCAATGGCCCCAAACGAACAGCCAGTGGCCCCGAAGTCCACAAGGAAAGGAGCTTCTTCACGACCCCGAGCAGTACGAGATGCATGTAGTCCAAAGGCAGGTCATGCACAATGTCAATAGCCAAATCCAACAAAATGGATTCCCCTTTGTGGTGCTCCGAGTCGTCTTGTTGTCTAAAGCTCAAGTCAGTACGCAATGGGCAATCCATCTCAAGAAAGACAACTCTACCTTGCAAGTAGGAGCCTTCGACTGTACACTTTGGACAGCCACTGTAACCTCCATGACCCTTTGTCATAGTTATGAATGCTCGTGCAGGAGCATCACAAATGATAGCCTCCAACTTGACTTGAATGACACTGTCATTGATAGTCAGGCCGTGCAAAAGCAAGGTCTGCAGCTCCTCAACGAAAGCCCTCAACAAGTCGTTTGAGGCTGTTGGCTTCGAATTCCCAGCAAAGGCACCAACAACAAATGGTGCTTCATTGCAACCGGAAACCATGCACTGAATAGGCCACAGTTGCGTTTTGGAGCTTTTTGACAATGGCAAGCCATCTATGTTGAATGTAAGAGAAAGGAAAGCTGGCAGCCGTTCCACATTACGCAATGAGTGTTGCAGCCCAGCAGCAAGTCCAAAATGGCAGTAATTCCCTGGCGCCATAGGTGTGAAGGGGAACTGCTCGTGTGGTTTGCGAGGAGTCTGCAGGAGTGTGCGTCCATCTTTCGGTAGGTCTGACATCCCTTCCCGTCTCCTTAATATCTTGAGGAGAGCCGTCAGTGGCCTTCTTTTAATCCCACTCTCTACAGCCCAATCCCGCAAGGAATCCTGGAATTCGCAGAGCGCGTTTGTGCCTTCTCCAGCACTATCCCCGTTGCCTTCGGAATCATCTAAACCTGGCGGGCCGCCTTCAGCTAACTCGGCAAACGAACGGCCTTGGTCGTAACCTGCCCCTTCGCGTTTGCGGTCTTGGCGGTAGAGACGATATGCGGGTGAGTCAGCACTCGAGGCACCATCGACGGGAACACTTCGCCCAATCGGGGATCCGCGGGCATGTTCAGCAGCGGCGGGCGTGCTACGTTGCTCGAGACGACGTTCACTGGGGTTGCACTCGGCCTCCTGTATGTCCTTGCTGGCATGCTCAAGAAGCGCTAAAGTTCTTCTTGTTTCTCGGGAGGCTTTCTCGCAGGCGTATGCCGGCCGTGATCCAGGCATGGCGGCACAGTACTCACAGTCAACGCGGGCTACTACGCTACGACATGCCTCAGTGCACAATGGCGGTATAGCCGGATTCGTACGTAAATAGGATACATATCGGACTAAATGAATACAATGAGGTACTCACCTTATTTCCGAGACGACGAACCAGAAGTGGAAAACCCGCCAAAACGTTCGCGCGCGCACGAGCTGCAGAGGATGGATGGATGGATGGATGGATGCTACTGGCTATACCCTTTGTATCGGGCGGTAGCTTGCGCCACCTAGCCTACGTCTAATAAAGACAAACATTTGATTCCCCCGCCCTTCTAAGCCAATTTTCTCTCCCCCCCTCCTAACTATCACCAGGTAGTGCGGGATATCGCCAGGCTGACCTTTCGGGGATCGGGCAAAAAAACTAAAAACATCACCCCCCGCCTCTTTCCCCCGGTGAGGGAGTCGCCAATTTTCCTCTGGTCAAACCTTGTCGGCGTTACCCGTGCACCCAACCCACTGGGGGACAGGGTTGAGACTTTGGGCCTGAGCCACGCGGGAGGGAGTCCCAATTTTCCTCTGTCCCGCCTGTCCCCAGCTGTGCTAGTTAGTTGTGCATCATTCAATTTTCCCTAGATAATTTCCACCAATCTTCTAACCGCCTCTTTGTTATTGTGATCCTCTTCTCCTCCGTCCTTCCATCGTCGCCAGCAAAGCCCAGGGCCCCGGCCAAACCCGTTACATCCTCAGGAGGGGCAGGACGAAGCCTCGTGCACCTTAAAACTAGGTGCTCAAGTGTCTCACTCTCATCACGGCATGCAGCGCATAATGTGTCTATCTCCTGAAATTTAGCCCTATACGTCCTCGTCCTCAAAACTCCCGTTCTCGCCTCGAAAAGTAAAGAACTTCCCAGCGAGTTGTCAAACACATTTTCCTTTCGTATGTCCTGTTTTTGTGACCTGTAAACAGTTAGAGTCGATTTTTCCTGCATTCTTCCCTCCCACATTTTCCTCTCTGCCTCTTTCACTCCCTTTTTCACTGAAGTAGTCTGCTCAGCCCCATCATTAGTGAGTAGGTATTTAAATGTAAGCTTTCGGGTTCGGTTTGTCCATTTTGTGTTTATGCTTTTCATGTATAAATACTTGTACACCTTACGTGCCCATCTCGTATCATCCATTTCAGTCAACCTTTGTTCAAATTTCAACTTACTGATTGCTTCCCTGCTCTCAAAAGACGACCAGCCCATGTCCCCCTGCACTCCCTCATTTGGTGTGTTTCCATGTGCTCCCAGTGCCAATCTGCCTACGCTTCTTTGCCGAATTTCTAATCCTGATTGAACCTCTGATTTCATGCAGAGCACCCCATTGTCAAAAGACAGTCCAGGTACCATCACTCCTTTCCATATACCCCTGACCACTTCATGTCTGTTATAGTTCCATAGTGCCTTGAGCTTCATAATAGATGAATTTCTTTTCCCTTTTCTAATTATATTCTCCTCATGTTCTTCTAGATATTTCTTTCCCTCATTGAACCAGACTCCCAGATATTTGTATTTTTCTACATGGTCTATTAAAATGTCTTGTATCCGCAGGGGTCCCCTCTTTTCATCATTAAACACCATTACTCCAGATTTGTCGCTACTGAAGCTCATGCCCAAGATGTCCCCTTCCTCGCCACATATGCCGGCTAGTTCCTGTAACATATCCTGGTTGTCTGCCATAAGTAATATGTCGTCCGCATACATCAGTCCTGGTATTACCTGTCTTACCTTTCTCCCTCCTTCCATATAACTCACACCAAAACCTAAGTTGCTCTGCTCTAATTTCTTTTCCATTTCCCTGAGATATATCATGAAGAGCAGAGGCGACAGTGGACAACCCTGCCGGAGCCCTCTTTTTATTGCTGCGGGTTGTGTAATTTCTGCTTCCCATGTTATAACTACCTTATTGTCTGTGTACACCTGCTGCAGAAACCTAACCAAATTTGCATCCAAATTATACTCTTTCAGCCGACCCCAAAGTATTTCCTGGCTCACATTATCGTATGCTCCCTTGATGTCCAAATAAGCTAACCACAACGGAGTTTGGTTCTTGATTGCTATTTCTATACATTGAGTGGTGACGAATAAGTTATCTTCCAGTCTTCTATCTCTTCGGAATCCATTTTGAAGCTCACCCAGTATTTGCGTATCTTCTGCCCATTCCTGCATTTTCTGCTTTACAATCTGCATAGCTAATCTGTAAAGAACTGAGGTTACCGTTATCGGGCGATATGACTTAATGCTGTCTTTGTTTCCTTTGCCTTTATATATTAGTCTCATTCTACTTAGTTTCCAATCATTGGGTACTTCTCCTTTCATAATTGCTTGATTAATCACCTGCGGTAACTTCAATTTGCTTGTTTTTCCTAGTGTCTTTATGAGTTCCATGGGTATGTTGTCGGGGCCTGTTGCTGTACCCGCTGGAACCTTACTTTCTGCCTTATCCCATTCTCTTGTGTTTGTCTCCATTGTAATACAATCCTGCTCCTCCTCTACAGTGCTGCTGACAGTGCTATCCACCGTCCCCCTCTGCTCAAGCTGGGAGAAAGCCTTTTCGATTGTCTGTCTAATATATTCCCGTGCCTCTTCCCCCTGTACTCTTCTCCCCTCCTGTGTGGTCAGCGAGTGTTGGAAATCCTCTGTTTTTCTCCCCTGTGCTTTAATGTGCTCCCAAAACCTTTTTGCCGCATTCTTATCTTTTTTATTTATTTCCATCATCCACTGCACTCCTGCCCTCCCAATTTTGGCCTGTATTAAAGCTGATGCCTCCCTTTTCCGCTCTTGGAATCTCTCCCATTTTGATGTTACCTCAGCTGGCAGAGCTCCCCTTTTTTTTGCCCATCTATGCTCCCTAGATGCCTCTTGGCGCCGCAATATGGCTGCTTTGACCTCCTTATCCCACCAGCTTTTTGGTTTGTGTCTTTGGTTTTGCTTTCCTCTTTGTTTAATTCGATGCTTCTCTAATTCTCTCAAAGATTCCTATTAAATCCTCATATGTCCACTCTTTTTCTGGTTGTTTCGATACTACGTCCTCAATACTTTTAGATACTTTTTGAATTTGTGCTTCACTTAGTTTTTGTTTTTGTTTACCCGCTCGTTCCTGGGCTTGTTCAGGTTCAGATGTACCGAATGTAATCTTAATTCTTTTGTGGTCACTCCCTAAGCTTTTTGTACCTTCCTCATCTATTTCCATACTTCCTAGCCTGTCATACAGTTTGTGGGACATGAGGCAATAGTCTATCGTTGAGTGTGAGTTGTTTCGTTCCCACGTTATTTTCCCTTCGCATTTTACTTGTGCATTAACTAACACTAGGTCCAGGGCATCACAGAAATCTTCTAACATTTTTCCGGTTGTATGTGTGAATCCATCAAACGCTTTTATGTGGGCATTCATGTCTCCCATGATAATTATTTGCTGATTAAGGCCAATTTCCCTAATGTCCTTCGAAATACATGCAAAGTGTTGTGAATTTTCCTCCCTTGAGTCACTTCCTGTTTTTAAGTATGCAAACCCCAGAAGAGTGTTCAGACCTGTTACCCTACCCTTCAGTCATAAATGTTCCCTGCAGTCTTCTCTCTCCCTTTCCCAGTCCTGTCCTTTTACCAACGCTCCTAGGCCTCCGCCTTTCCTTTTCCCTGCCCTCCGGTTGCAACCCACCCAAGAATAACCTGGTATGTGGGGCGGTTCCTCCTCATCCCTAAGATGTGTTTCTGCGACACCATAGACTGTAGAACTTTCTGTCCCTAATTGTTCCCCGATCTCTTCCCATTTTAGCCTGTTTCTACCCCCCTGCATGTTGATACAGCTTATATTTAGCTGTTTTCTTTTCTTTTTCCTACGAGGCTTCCTCCTGCCTCCCCCCTCCCACCCCCCTTACCAAAGTTTTGCCCGAGTTCTCATCTACCTTCGGGCCCTCGGTGGGTCCAAAAAAACCCTTGCCCTGTCTCCCATCTTAGCGCCGATACGCCACCCCGTGTGCTGTCCATAGTGTATCCCATCTTTTTTGAATCGGGGTGATGGCCCTCTTTGGTACACTCCCTTGTTCATTTCCAGCACCTCATAGCCCAGCTTCTCTCCCTGTTGCCTGATAGTTCGGTTGGCTGCTACAACATTTTTCTCGGTTGCTACCGACTGTTTCTCCACCTCCGGGATCGTGCACATTAAGATGTGCACCCCCTCAGAGACAGCCCTAAGCTTTCTCACCCCAGCCTCTATCTGCCTTCCCAAGTTGTGGCCCCTCCCATTGAGGACATCGTTTAGTCCAGCGTGTACGATCACCAGGTTTTTCCCCTGCTCATTTTCCCACACTATGTCCTTTGCGCTCTCCATCACCTCGCTCATGCACTTTCCAGGGTGGGCTAACACCTTCACCCTATCGTCTCCACTCACCCTGCTCGCTACCCCTGTGGCACACCTGGAGACATTAGAGCTACCAATAACCAGTACTCTCCGAGTCCCTGCCCCTGCATGCTGCTGCTCCCCTACTGCCGGCTCCTGATTTCCCACACCTTTGGGTGCGGACGCATTGACTTGCACACGCAACCCCGATCTGGGTGCGGGAATGGGGAGCTCTGTGCCCTTGTTTTCTTCTACTGTGGGGTTCATCCCAGTTGTCCCCTGTACGTTATTCTCCACCTTCCTTTTCAGTTCTTCAAATTCGATCTGTGCCACCTCTCTTTGTTCTGCCTCGCTTCTCCATCTCCCCTCCATTTCCTCCAGTCTCGCCTTCAGGACTACAAGCTCTATAAGCTGCACTTCAAGCTTCCCACGTTCCTCCCGCTCTATTTCCAGTTCCTTCTGCATCTCTTCCAGCCTCACTTCGGCTATCCTCCCTCCCTCCCCGGTTTCCTCTGCCTCCCTTTTCTCCACTGCTTTCCTCATGGCCTCCGCCATCTCCTCTAGCCGCGTGTTTAGAGTCGCGGTCTCTCTCGCCTCTCTTTCCAGCCTCTCTCTCTCTTTCCGTTCGGCGTTGAGCTCCTGCCTTATCTCCTGCAGCGCCTCAGTCAGCCCCTCGATTTTTACGCAGATCCGGCGTAGGTATTCCCCATCCGTAGCCTCCTCGATCGAGCTGAAAGGGGTCTCCTCGAGGAAACACCACCTACCGCAGCCGCCACACTCGACGTTCGGCACTTCCGGGTCATCATTCCCTCCTTTCTTTCTTTCCTCGTTCGCCATGCCTCTGCGCCTCTCACGTCCGCGGGAACTTACCCGGCTACGTGACCACACGCGTAGACTAAATGACAGCAAACACTAAACTCATTCGTCGCTCTTCAGCGACGTGTCCCGCCAAAAATTCAAACGGCAACGTCCTAGCACCACGTGGCCCCGCTAAGCCAACTTCCCTGTCGCTACCGCCACATTTAGCCAAACTACCCCAACTAAACAATATCCCACACTCTGCGCTACTACCCCATACACAGTTGGATAACAGACTGCAAAGAGTGAAAATGAAAAATCAAAGGCTACTTAGCTACGCAGCAGATCCGTCGCGATGTCGCATCCGTCCTGCCGTCCATCCCGTCCATCCGTCGGAACAGGCTTGATGACGATGGCGATCTAGCAGCTTCTCCAGCAAATAACTCCAAAAACAAAAAAAAAAATACACGGGATGAAAACACGACGCATCACTATTAAATTAATAAGTGACAAAATTTGGCCAATATTTTGTGTGACAAAATTGTCATAATAAAAGTACACAATAAAACTACTAAAAGCACGAGCCGCCTTCGAAGCCTGAGCTAAAGTCATTGAATCTGACCGGGTCAAGAATCACTAAATATTCCCAAAGTACGATAATCAAAGGCTACCAATAAAACTGAACTCGTTACGCAGGGTCCCATAATTTGACGGTTAACCGCGCGCCTATGGCCTAAACGTCTTCAACAGAGTACCGAAACGACCGAAACCAACGTTATTAGACCAACTGCCAAGCTTTGTTTCAGAACCGAGTCGCGGCGCAGCAGTCGCGCTCCATCCCATTGTCCAATATGGCGCTCGTCTGCCCTGTGCGGTGGAAGCGAAGCGCGTATCGTGCAGCGTTCGTTCTTGTACGAGCTCTTCAATCCACTTTCCTGGTATGTGGCCACACTAAATTGCTTCTTTTTTTATCTTTTTTTTTTTATATATATATAAAAGGTTGTTCCGAGCGGTGCGTGACTTGCTTCTCGCTCGCCTAGAAACACAATAAGTCGAGTTACAAATTACAAAACTTCTCGAATGCACAATAAAAGCTGTGACTACATCTCGGTGGCGCTGCGCTCCCATCTCGGATCTAGTTTAGGGTAGAAAAATCTGAAAGCCGAAGGTAAAGCCATGGGAGGCAACTTCAACACCTGAGACTGCATGCTGCGAGCGCAGAGGCTCACCAGCTTGCCTGCACACTCGCTGTCTTTTCCCTAGTTTTGGAAACTTGGGGCCTTTCCAGTTGCTCAGTGCTGTTCTAGCTTTTGGAATGCACTATATAGACCCGCTAATGGAAGTAATATATGTTGTGTTACATTGGACGTCCAGAGGATATCATGCCCGGGATCTATCGGGCAAATCCCAAAGCGGACATCAAGAGGACATCCACTGGAGCAGAGAAAATGGACGTTCTTTATAACCTGAAATACACCTCCCACGTTGGTCCCTTGGACGTCCCGTTTCGGTCGTTGGGGTCATGGACGTTCGGATCTAAACCGGATGTCCCTCGGATATTCGTGGTCCAATGGGATGGCGGCGGCCAACCTCGTCGGCGGCGCGGAGAGCGGTCCCGCATTTTTTTGCCTGAGAACAAACGCAAGCTTTTATTGCGACCATAAGTAAACGGAATATAGCGGAGCTGCTCGGTGAGGGTGGCCCCGTCCAAACCTTTGCGAAGTACGACTTGCGCGCCCGAAGGGGTCACAAAGGCTTCGGTGCAAGCACGAACGACACCGAGAGCTCCGAGCACTGTAGAGCACTGCATGGTAGCGCAGAACGAGCAGCTCCTACCTCGGTGCCGTTCCTGGCTGCGCAAGAGCCTCTCGGACTCGGGCTCCGGTTGGTCCGGTCGCGATCGGCGAGGTCTGGCGCGGCGAAACGCGGAGGCTTCCTCAAAGCGTGCGCACACACGTCGCCTCTCGTTCTGAGTGAACGAGAGGCGACGCTCTGGTTGAAATGATTAGTGGCTGGACGCAGAGCTAGCAGCCTTCGCCTTCACTGCACTCATCGAACGCCTTTGAACGCGAACACCAAAAGCTGAACGCAGGCGTTCCGCGTTCTGCGTTCTAACGCTCGAACAGTATAGTGGAAGCAGAAGATGCCCTTTCCTCCGTTCGAACGCAGAAAGCAGGCGTCTGGAATTCGGCGAATGTAATGCAGAAAAAGGCGTCTTTACGTCTACCCACTAATCGTTCCAGTCAAAGCTCCAAGCTTTGACGTCCCCAAGCGATCTCGTCTCCTCCTGTTCTTGGAATACATTTCAGCGCTCAAAAAACAAGGACAAAGAGACGAGAAACAGACAGCACAGTGCGCTACTAACAACTGATTTTATTACATGAAACGACACTTTTATACCATCCGAGTACGTATAAACCCTTATTGGATCCCCATGTGTCGTATGGGAAACCAATAAGGGTTTACGATTCCAATATACTCAGCGTATTATGGATATTGGAATCCAATATATTATATCGGCTACCAATAAAACTATATACGAGTTGGAACATCACATTCAAAAGAAATTGGGTTGTGTGTGTGTTTATACAGCCTAGAACTTGGTCTGCCTCTCAGGGGCGACGAGTCTCCCAGCTGTAGATGAGAAATTTAGCCAGTGCGGTACAGCCGGTAGCCTGGGGTCTTTAACGTGCATCACGCAGTAGTGATACACGACCGCACGCCGGTACGATGCTCATCCATATCATGTTCAGCGCAACATTTCTCTGCAACGCAGTCTCTTCTTGTGTGTATTTCTGAGTGATAAATTAAAAATGTTGCTGTTGTCAAATTGTGAATAAAGAAGCAAAACACGGGACTTATCCATACCAAATATATTTAAGATATTCCTGAACTGGAGGATCTGGCATTTACTGCAAAAGAAAGTTAATTGTTTAGGACTCTCATTCAAAAAACTTGATGTTTGAAAACGGAATGTCAAATCCTCACCTTAATGAAAACAGCACCTGCTAGCTGTAGCCATATAGAAACTGCAAGATAAAAATTTGTGATTAGTTTGCGACAAGTAGCAATCCTTCACCAAGCCGGATAGATTCAAAATTATGTCTGCGTTTGATTCTGGAAAAATAAGCTTCAATGCCACTGCCACACGTCATTCTGAGCTCGGTCAATTAAATATATGTATCCGCTCGTCTGGCTTCACTATTCCTGCTTCGCACCTAACTAGAGTATCTGGAATGCTCACCTTTGAGGAAAAACCAACTGGTGCTTGCTTGCTTGTAGGCCGTGGAAGCTGGAAGAGAGATTTGCGGTTAGTTGCGTCCAAGTAGCAGTTACTTTGAGTAGCCACGTAAAGTACACCAAGTCTGAAAGATTCAAAATTACATGCGCGGGACATAGATATCCTCTTGCGTTGTAACTGGGCACGTGTCAATGTCGCCCGCTCGTATTACAGAAAAATAAGCTTCAATGCAGGAGCTCCCAGTCGTTCTGAGCTCCGTCAATTAAAAATGCTGTACCGGTCGTATGGCTTCAGTATTCCTGCTTCGGAAATCTGGAATTCTCACCTTTGAAGAAAAGCAAACTGGGACCTGCTGGCTCTTAGGCCGTGCAAACTGCCAGAAAGATTTGCGATTAGCTGCGTCCAAGTATCAATTTCTTTGACCAGCCACCTACAGCACACTAAGCAGGATAAGTTCAAAATTACATGTGCGTGACATAATATGCCTCTTGTGACAAAACTGGGCACACGTTTTGTCGCCTACAGCAACACTGAAGCCAGACAGACAAGCGGTACGGCACCTTTAATTGACGGAGCTCAGAACGAGTAGGGACGCTTTAACTGAAGCTTTTTTTCCTGCAATATACACGTGTATTGCGGCAAAACAAACTTCAGTGAAAGCGTCCCCAGTCGTTCTGTCAATTAAAGATGCCGTACCGCTTGCCTGGCTTCAGTATTGCTGCTTGAGAGCAATCTAGAAAATCTAGAATCCTCACCTTTGAACGAGAACGAACTGGCGCCGGCTGGCTTGTGGGCCGTGAAAACTGCAAGAGAGATTTGCGATTAGTTACGTCCAAGTAACAATTTCTTTGGGTAGCCACCTACAGCACACTCAAAATTACATGCACGGGACACAGATGCCTCACGCGACGGAACTCCCTTCGTTCTTGTTTTCTGTTAACTCTGCTCACCTTCACCACTCGCCTCCAATTTCTGCGCTACTTCTTTAATCTCGATTCCCTGGTTCCCAAAGGCCATGCCATGGCTTGCGCCAGTCATGGATCTGTCAGCTCTGCGACTGGCGACATTGTGGCAAAGACGCCACAGCACCTGGCGCTTGATGTGCTCTTTCAATATTTTTAGCATGGCTCAAAACAGGTGGATGGGTGTCTGGTATGCCCTTTGCTTATTTGCGGATCGTTCCGAATCAGAGGGTAGGCGCTTCTGCGACCTGGGCGCATGCTCGGTATTTTACAATAGTTGAAACCGCACTCTGCAGGAACCTTGAAACATAACAAACATAATGTGCACGCCAAAAGGCATAGCAAATGAAAATCTACCCATCTATCTATTTTCGTTCCTTGTCCGCAAGAAGCTGTTGTATATGTAGCCTCCCTTGCTTAAGCCGTTCCTCCCTAGTGTCCCGGTTGGGTCTCGTCCTGATGAATCGTCGGGGGAGACCTGAGGAGCGGTCAACATCAGATTAGACCTTTTTGAGACAGCACCATATACTTGCTGAGAGGAAGTACACCTAAACGAATCTCAGGCATGTCATTTATAGTGCGTTTTAAATTGAGACGCATGATGTAAAATGAGACGTCAATACTGACGCACCCCTTTTGCGAACCCAAAATTTTGAAGGCCTTGTCCCCCTCGCTAGGGGGACAAGGCACATAATTCCCGGCATGCGGATGAAATTTTTACCTTAACATCCCGACTCAATGCCCATCGCTGAATATTTGACCACCACACTTTTAGGAAAAAATTTTTTTTTTAGAAAACACCGAGTCATCTATTACCCCTACAAACGCCTGAACCAAGCATACTGTTACCGTGGCTTGTTTGCTCCGTGCCGCCCCCGAGTTAATTCGGGCTGACAATGTTTTTTTTTTCAAATGGAACCCACATTCTTAGTTTTGGTTTGACTTGTAGAAGCAGGTGGATACTTTTATAAAGCTTCCTCCCTATGCGCTTCTGAGTCAACATTTTTGCAATGGCCAACCCGCGGGCTTTGATTTTGCACTCCTTGATGAATGCTGAAACTCATATAGGCGGGCAATAGCTCGCCTGGAAAATACTTGCTTTTCGTGGCCGAGAACAAACTCGTGTTCCTGATTGGCAGCCACTTGCTGCTAAGAATTGCTGCACATATCCTAAAGAATAGTCTAACACAGATGCTTTGGCCGGACAGAGACACAAAAGTCCGAAACAAGACCACTATACAGACAGGAAATAGAGTGTCTGTGAGGAATGAAACAAACAACTCAGATAGGCATCAATCACTCACCTTGAAAACACTTGCCATGCGCGGCAAGAAACAAACTTCTGGCCTTGATTGGCCGGTTCTTGCCACCAAGACCTGCATGCATAAGAAAGAACCCGGTCTTAATTAAACTTGGGTGCTTTTGCAGAAGAGAGACAACAAAATACTAATGCAAGATCACTACACATAGGAAATGGCATCCAAAAGGAATGAAACACAAAACTGATATAGGTGGGCAATAGCTCACCTTGAAAATACTTGCTCTTAGTGGCCGAGAAAAAACACGTGTTCCTGATTGGCAGCCATTTGCTGCGAAAAATACCTGCACATATCTTAAAGAACCGAGTCTTAGTCTAACACAGATGCTTTGGCCGGACAGAGACACAAAAGCCTGACACAAGACCACTATAAAGACAGGACATAGAGTGTCTGTGAGGAATGAAACGCACAACTCAGATAGGCGTCAATCACTCACCTTGAAAACACTTGCAATGCGCGGCAAAGAGCAAACTTCTGGCCTTGATTGGCTAGTGCTTGTCACCAAGACCTGCATGTATAAGAAAGAACCTGGTCTTAGTCAAACTTGGGTGTTTTTGCAGAAGAGAGACAACAAAATAGTAATGCAAGACCACTACACATAGGGTATTGCATTCAAGAGGAATGAAACACAAAACTCATATAGGCGGGCAATAGCTCACCTTGAAAATACTTGCTCTCGGTGGCCGAGAACAAACTCGTGTTCCTGATTTAAAGCCATTTGCTGCGGAGAATACCTGTAGATGTCCTAAAAAACGCAGTCTTAGTGTAACACAGATGGTTTGGCCGGACAGAATACAAAGGTCTGATACAAACCACAAAAAGCAGGAAATAGTGTCTGCGAGAGATGAAAAAAGACCCAAGTGGAGAGGCTCGTTCTGTTTCACATTAGTCAAATAGTGAAGCTCATTTTGCTAAAACGATGCATATTTGCTAAAAAAAGTCTCTATATTTTGTCCCATTTAGCAGAGTTTACTGCCAAGGGTACCTGCACACCAGAATAAATCAGAATTAGTCAGTTTTTTTTTCTTCTTTTGATGAGCGACAACAGAATCCTAAACAGGTGATGAAAAAAAAATAGGAACCCAGCAAGACAGGCTAGTTTGCCTTGATGCAAGCACAGTGCCTCGGCCAACCAAATGAGGTTCTATTCTTTATCACTTGTCATATTTGGTGGGAATAGTAAAGTAAATGAAAATAAGGCAATCTCTCTTGCAGCCGACAGCTGCAAACAAAATTCATATACCTCGATGAACGACCTGGAAATAAAATTGGGTGGTGGCCAAGTGGTTTAGGGTGTCGAATTTCAAACTTACAGACTGTAGTTTTGGTTTAAGTACTCCTGGTGTATATTTTTATCCTTATAATTATATTTACATTGTTTTTTCGTATTTTCGAGGCACAAGTACTTAATTTATACGCTAATTCACCTTTAGAAGCGTTTTAATTACACTCCATGCCTTTCTAGTGCTTGTAATTGATTCTTGGTAAAAGCGGTCTTAAATTTTTCTTTTCTTGCGGTCGCTGCTGCTTGCTTTCTCACCTTTAGAATGCTGACAACTCGACACAAAAGTAATGAAAAATATCTGTTTAAAATATCACGAAGATCAGCATTTCCAAGCTGTACCCTTGCTTCATGCCCCGACCATGCCACCATACAATAGCTGAGTGCAGTGACAAATGGTCCCAGGTTTGTCACCCGACAGTTTTTTGGGCTTACGGTGTGGCGCGACTCATGAAGCACCTATGCTTCGCGATGGAGCCAGTGAGCGAGGTGTGACACACTAGAGCTGTGCAAGCCACAGCTTTACAGCCTGCAAAGCGTGGGAAGATCCCCTCTCCCTTTGCAGAGCTGGCATTTGCTCACCGAGAAGCTATTGCAAGCACTAGAAAGCCACAGAGTGTGAATAAAAGCGCTTCTGAAAATGAATTAGTGTGGTAAATTATGAATCTATATGTTAAAACTTAAAAAAAAGTATATATGTATATATATATATATATATATATATATATATATATATATATATATATATATATATATATATATATATATATATATGTATATTATATATATATATATATATATATATATATATATATATATTTACTAAAAAAGGCAAACAAGAAAAAAAAATGTTTCCAGGTGGGCTTGCCCCCAGAGCTCCACGGCTCTTGAATTCAGTTCCTTAAAGCCCGCTTCAGACGGAACAATTTCGCCCAGCAACTTCATGTTGCAACACCAGCAACACGGGCCGCCCGCGTTCACATGCAGCAACCGAATTGCTACGACTTGCCATCATCATCATGAAATTTTATTTTTCTTACTGTATTTAGACACACAGTTATATCCTAAAAACATGTTTTTATATCTTTAAATTGGGCTGAGAATACTAACTCGTCTTTTTGAAACAGTTTATTTTCAAAAATGATCCATTTCAAACCAGAACTAAGTCCTCAGTTCTCATCATCACGACCACAGGGGTGTCACGTGAAAATATTTCATTCCTGATTGGAATGATATTGAGATTGCCTTCGCTCAATGGCGAAGGCAATCTCAGGCAATATCAATTGTCTTCATTCGAAGACAATTGATATCAATACGAGCGCAAAACACAACCCGCTACTAGACCCCCGTCGTCTGCGTTACTGCCCGCCGTAGACCCTGCCACGTTTCTTGGCCTTATTTTATACAGAAAGAGAGCTATGCTTCGTAATTTTACAAGAAAAAACCGACCTGTGAATTACACCTTTGACGAAGAGTTTAGATTGCTATGTGCAGGCGTCGATTTTTACGGTCCATTTTAGGTGGAGCCTGGTGACTTGAACCACCCTATACAGGGTGATTCAAGGAGACGCCAGGCTCTTTAAATCGACCGCAAAATTCGGCTTCTTAACCTATCGCGCTACGACTTTGTGCAGCGTTGCCCACAGATAGTGCTTTTTTTTTTTTTTGTGAAATTTGCAAAGAGCGAATTTACCCGAGGAAAAAGTAAAAAAAAAACGAAGACGTCTTATCTCCTATGGAATCGCAGCGACGCCACCGGTCTTGAAACAACACGGCACCGTTTCGCACGGGAGACAAGAGATGGCGCTAGCGGTCGAGACGCCAACTGCCGCCAACGAACGAGCATACGACGCCGAGAGCCGGCGTCTTTAGCAGACAAGGAACTGCACTTTCCCATTGTTACCGCACCTGTTTTTGTTTCTGCGACTATTGCCGCCTGCGGAACGCGCGCCGCTTTTGAGTCGAAAAGATTGTCTGCTATGCGGAGGGCAAGTTCGTCTGCTTCTCGCGCAGGGGGTAGCGGTGACGTCAGAACGCCGAGCCCTGATTGGCTGATCGCGCCCCCCCTATCTGAGCGTCGTCTGCTCCTTTGCAACGTCGTCTGCTCGCAACGTCGTCTGCGTCTGTCTTACCTTTCCTGCGACTTTCGGAAGTGCAGAGGCCAGATTCACGAAACGATCTTACGCCAAAAATGTGCTTAAGACAAAACTTAAGAACAAATTCGTATTCACGAAACGAAATTTTCGTAAGTTTTGCGCAGGTTACGACAAAATCCTACGACAGCTCCGAAGCTGTCTTACTCACTTCTTACGATCAAATCAGCATGGCCGACAACGTCGCGGTCGCGACGACCCACGGACGTTTATTTTTTTACGTGCGGTTCTGACGCGTCCCGACTTCAAGCAGCAAGAAAAAAGTAAAAAGTACTTGAAACAGACCACGACGAACAAGAACGCTGGATCCACAAACACCCGGGAAAAGCTCCCACGGCCACGATCCCACCGAACGCGACCAAACGAGCTGGGCAGTTAGGCCTAGCAGGCTCTCCGCGACTCGGCGACCGTCTGCCCACGACCGGCTGGCGTGCTGAGTGGAATATGCCCGCGCGACCCTTGTGAACCCTTCCCGTATAATATTTTGATTGCTGACCTCAGTTTTAGATTAAAATGTCAATCTCTTCCTCTTGTTATCTCCTTGTTTCCCGAGGCAACGGTGACTCTCGCCGACGAAATAGCGGTGAATCTCCGACAGACGCAGCAAAGGTAAAGCAGCCATCGCTTTGACCGCTTTGACTAGCAGACGTAAAGCAGACGACGTTAACTGCGCCAACCCGCCGACGCCGTTAAAGAGTGAGGGGTCTCGCCGCACACGAATGGAGGGAAAAAGTATTTGGGAGGGAGCTTGCCTCGGTTCTAAGCAAAAAAACCTCGGCGCCCCGGGACACCTCGCCAGGGAGTCCTTTGACTTTTCTCCTTGATGCGCGTCTGCTAGTTGTTAGACAAATACAACGTACAGCTCGAGTTATTTCGTCTGCCCTCTCTTAAAGGCGAGGTCGAGTTCGCTCCGAAAGTCGCAGGAAAGGTAAGACAGACGCAGACGACGTTGCGAGCAGACGACGTTGCATAGGAGCAGACGACGCTGAGATAGGGGATCGCGATCAGCCAATCAGAGTTCGGCGTTCTGACGTCACCGCTACTTCCTTCCTTATGCGCAGAAGATGAAAATGAGCCCACTTGCGAGGCGTATAGACCAGTGTCCGTGCCAATTCCAGGGCGCCGCCATGTTTATCTACGCTCGCGCCACCACGCGGAGAGAACTGGCAGGCGGGAAGGGGGGGGGGGGGGGGGCCGCGTTGGCGGCGTCGCTTTGGGTAGCTGAATGCGGCAGGCTGTCCGAATGCACCGACATATCGTGAAAGATATCTTCACCAGAAGCCTCCGCGGCCCCTTCTTCAACAGATAAGATGTTGTAAACATTCAAAAACCAATCTCTATCAAGAAAACAAGAGAAAACCTTTCTTGTCTTTAATGTTCTGGGTGTCTGCTGACCCTTGACATCCGCGTTTCAGTCCAGGTTCATTGGGTAGTAAATATTTCGCTACCGCTTTCTTGTAGCTTTCAAATGCTTGATTGTTGGCTCCTTGTATACGACATTACATTTGCGGCACGTTTGAGACCGATTTTCGCGATTTGCTTGCCTTTCTGCGGCAGCGCGGCTCTGCCGAGACGAAATAAGTGGGAGGCGTTCACTTGATCGAATGACGTTTTAGCGAATGAAAACGAGACCACGACGTTTCATCGAATGACTAGCCGAACTGGTCCAGTTACATAGACAGCTCGGATTAGCTTTCCTTTGTAATGTGCCGCCTTGTCTGCCGCCGCGAAGCGGCGTAAACGAGGGCTCCGAGTACGTTAGCACGCGTCCCCCCCCCCCCCCCCCCCCCCCCCCCCCCACACACACACACACACGCTGCGAGCGTCTGGGTTCGACACTATTAATTGCCAGTTCTAAAGTATGGTACTTACTTGAAGTGGGAGCTGGAATTTACGAGGTACCAGGAGACACTTACTATCGGGCAACGAAGCAGGATGCCTGTGGGGGTGGAGTCTAGGAACGCTACTGATTAATATTGTGACAGGCGATCAGTTATGATAACAGACGAAACTTCGACTCGTTTGTTCAGAAGTTCGCGGTGATATTTTATTAACCTTGTTACAGCACACCAAGGATTTTAGGCAGTGAAATTCACATCAGGCAGGCTCGTCCGTCGTAGTCAAATGAGCGCAGTCGACGACGAGGTGTAATGAGCTACTAAGCTTCACAAGGAAAATGCGCGTGAGAAAGAGTTTTGAGGCAGTCCAAAACACCGATCCAGCAGACCCACGTACGTACGTGTACTCCGGACTCCATGAACCCGACGGCGCAAGATCAAAGCGATCAAAGAGCACCGCCGCCATCGCCACCCGGTTTTCTCTGCACATTGCGCGAACACGGCACTGCAACGGAGGGCACTTGCCTCGGCATTAACAATCCGCGAAATAGATTAATTTCCCACTCTTGAAGCCATTCCAAATGATAACTGAAAATACCTCGGCGTTGTAGAACATCTGACAACACAACTGAGCCGAGCGCCTGCTCGCCACAGCTGTGTCGTCTGCTTATTTGTAGTTGAGGCCTGCTTATTTGTAGTTGAGACGATGATTCCACATCTTTCGTGCCACTCGTGGTGCTTGAAATAACTTCGAAGGGCAGGGGAATTTTCTCACGAGGACGTTGAAGACACTCAACACCGGAGCCACCAAAGCAATCGCACAAACCGTCGCCATGTTTGCTTCTTCTTCGTCACTCGCGGCGCGGTCAACTCGTCGCGAGATGTTTTCTGGCTCGGCTAGATGGAAACCAACAGCGGCAGAGTGGTTTATGGACACACGGCTCTCACATTACTGGCACTATACTCACATACCTCGGTAAACAGGACCGATGCCGGCGAAACGGCAGTCGGCACACCAGCGAAGAAGCCCTCAACGGGAAGCGCCGGCGCAGGCCGACGCAGCCTCCCCTCTCCCCGTGAGCGTTTGGGTTCGAGATTATTGTTCGCTCTTGCTCCTTGCGGTCGAGGCTAAAAGGAGCACTTCCGGACACTTCCATTTAGCGCTCTCTGGGCGGCACCATTTTGTTCGACAGCAGCGCCCTCTCCATACATCCGGGAAGTTCAGCGGGTTCGGCGGGGTAAAACGAGAGAAAAAGCACGCGCCCGACTCCGCTAGCAGACGACAAACCGGGAGGTTGCCATTCTCCATCTTTGGGCTGTAGCAGCGGGCTGTACGGAACATAGAACTCTCGCTCGTGGCTGCCGTTGTGAAGTGGTTCGCGTTCTTAAAATAGCTATGGCCCCTCCAAAATCAGCCTAGAGCTCTCTGTTGCTCTAGTTCGGTAAATGATTAACTAGCACATCTTTTTTCCGTTACTTAAATAGCAGTTGAGTCAGCCGGCAGTACTACCCTCAACTACTGCGTATATTGTGGCAGAAGAGCACGTTTTTATTTATTATTTCAGACTTCCACTCATGGTCGCTAAAGGCCTACACCAGTACGAACTTTGTATAGTAAAAAAGGTGCAGCAACCGGGTTTACTTTTCGCCGGAGAGACCAGCCAATCTGACACAGTTTTCTCTATTTCTTTTTTATTTGCACGCAGGTAATAGAGAAATTTTAGTCTTGTTTTATCTAGCATAGTATTACACGATAACTGGCATACCAAAATCTGCGGATCTGCGCTTGAAATTGCCAAAATGACGCGATTTTAAACAGAGTTTGCACGCCAGCCGGATGCCAGGTACTGCCCGCTCGGGAGAGCAGACGACATACGGGGTGAGAGGGCATTTTTTCTCTCCATTACCCTTTCTGCTATGACGGTCTCGGCGGCGTATGCTCGTTCGTTGGCAGCGTTCGTTGCGCCATCTATTGTCTCCCGTGCGAAACGGCGCCGTGTTGTTTGAAGACCGGTGGCGTCACTGCGTTTTCATATGAGCTAAGCCTTTTTCTTTCTTTACTTTTTCCTCAGATAAATTCGCTCTTTGAAAATTTAAAAAAAAAACAAAAAACAATGCACCCTCTGTGAGCAACGCTGCAGAAAGTCGTAGCACAATAGGTTAAGAAACCGAATTTTGCGGTCGATTTAAAGAGCTTGGCGTCTCCTTGAATCACCCTCTACTAGAGTTTGCATCAACGCACTCTTCTAAAGGATATGCTGAGTATGCTTTTTATATATTCTTTCTTTATTAATCCAAACGCATATCGTGTAGCGAGACCTTTATACAGTATTATAAACTAAATTGTGTAGACAAAGCTGCCTAAAGTATTATTTTTTTTTTGAATGCCAATAGCCTTGCATGTATGAGGAAACGACTGGGATGCTTCACATGCATGTTCATTTAATTTGTAGCTAGGCTTGCTTCGCCGTTCTCGGTTTCAACAGATGCTATGCAAGACCGCTTGCATTGTACCGACGTACGGTCGAGTATTACTAGTGTGTAGTGCACGTTAAAGGTCTCAGGCTAGCCGTGGTACTGTATTGGCTACATTGAAAAACTAGGGGGGCGTCGCTAGACGCCCAGAGGGTCCGACTAACTTCGTGCGGCTTAAACGTACTCACAACAGAATTGTTGAAGTACATACAGAAAGCGTCGTTTTCTAAACAAAGTGGCGAACAAATTAACACTCATTTTCCTAAATATACTTTGGCTTTAGTTCTGATATGTACCTACAAAAGCCATTAGATTGAATGTGCATCAATGTTTGTTCTATGGGTGAGGAGTATAATCTACTGCTGTGCGTTGATATAACAACAAAAACTCCTTCACGCCAACACACGTTCAGGCGCTGGCAGAAATTGAACAAAATTCTATAAATTTTACTTTTTTACATTCGAAGAAACACACCCGGAAGCATAGAAGTTTATGATAACCTTTTACTTCAGGAAATGATTTCTCTAACATAACAATTCCCTTTAGCGGTCTTTGTTCGGATTCGCAAATGTATTTTGTAACAATTGCGGTCTTCCGGAAAACCGCAATACCCTACAAAAAAAAAAAAAAAAAAAATACTCCCCGGGAAGTTAATATCTTTTTATTTTATTCTAAGATTCAACTTAAGGGGTCTGATTGCAGTACATGTATTTGCGTGATGTGTCGTTCATGTGGGTAAATATATATGTCCACAGGTTATGTATCTTTGTCCATTTAGATCGCTATTACTGAACATTTGAGGGTATTGTTTTAATTTTAACTTCAACACATCTCTTGCTATATTTTACTCGATCTATCACTAGCCATAGAAATAGACATCAAAACCTCGAAATGCCGTAAGCCTCTTGCGCAACCAGGAAAACATTTTAAACTCATCGTGGACTGCTCCGTGATGTTTATTTGGGACTAGCACTATTTCAATACTTTTTGAAGAAGAGTTAAAGATATGCGATTTTCATAAGTCACCAAGTCACTCTTGCAGGGTCACAAAACTAAAAGAACAAAGTGAAGAACCGAAAATTCTCGTCTTCCTGGACTGCTGCTTTACTAATAATCTTTGCTGCATTATGGGGAAACTAGCCCGAGAAGAAATATTGTCACCAGATCTCGGCGCTTTGAGAGTCCCCGCACTGTGCAGGTGTTATTCGATGTGAAGTTGCTTTGTAATCTACATTGTTCTTTGGAGATGGCTTATAACAACCAGGATAATCTTGTTTAAATTTATCTCACTGTTACACCACTTTGCTCTTTCTAAAACACGTACTTGCACTCAAGTGAACGCCACAAGCTTGTCATAAACACTAAACGAAAACTTTGATGAGGCAGCAAAAATGCGATGCAAAAGAAATCATGATCTTGAATGGAATAAGAACTTAGGGCATATACCAAATTTTGCTTGATATTTTGTTTTAAAATTAATAAACACCAAGAGGCTTGACCGAACAAATTTTATGGGAACAAAGTGACGTCCTAGTTCATTCCGCTACTATATGACGTCATTTGCCACCTAAAGCCTTCACCGCCACGGAGTCAGTGCTTATAAACACATACGTACCAGTAGGAAGCAAAGAGTACGGGTTTTATCTAGGCTTTAGATATTAAAAATCGATTTCGCAAGTGCTGTTGATTAGAATTACTTCGTCAATGTTCTACAAAAATCACTTCGTATTACTTTCTTCTCGTTTATTTACAATGTAGTTTCATTGATGGGTTTTGACTGATGGGCTAATTTTTAATCACCAAACTGACTCTTTATTACTAAAGGGTGAGTTAATAGGTTTTCTTTTGAAAACTTTGGGACCCTTGCCTAAACAAATATTTCATAAATGAACAACTTGCGTGAATATAAAAACTCATTTTGACTTGACTTATACCTCAAAGGAACCTGGTGCAGAGCTTTGACGTGGGTGCTGCGTCACTCTTCGGGTGCACCCCGTGTTCACTCATAGTATCCTAGATATTCGCACCGGTGCGCACCGGGGCACCGAGGACCGCCCCATCGTCTTCGATCAAGTGCACCGGTGCGCACAGGACGCCCTCAATGAAACGAGCGCACCTGTCCGGTGGGGCGTTTTGTTGCCCCAACGCGCACCAAGAAAATTGACCGTCGTCGTGGTGGAGTCCAAGCAGGCATTGCGGCCAGGAGCGGGAATTGAGGAGATCGCGGGAATAGCAGACGCGCACTCTATAGAGATGGCGACAATGCGAAAACAAACATGCCTCGTAGCGGCACTCGATGAACTCCTCGGCTTTTCTGACAGCGGGGGAGTCGAGCTTCTTACCATCGCTGCAATTACCAGTGATTGCTGGGGTGGAAATTATAGCCCGAAAGTTTAAAACTTCGTAGAACGCGTTAGGATGCATTTTGATGAAACCGAGGTATGGCAATTATCTTGTGGTACTCTTTCTTGAACAAACAATGATTGGCAAAATATGCCTGTTGGAATTGTCACCCACTTCATGACCTCATCAACAGTCAAGTCCACGATGTTCGCTTGTATGGAACCGCTAAATCCGAAAGGAAAAGAAAAAAACAGAAAAAATCGACAGCAGTCGGGCACCACGCGCAGAAAAACGCAAGAAAATCAAACAAAACGCGAAGTGATGCATGGTGGCGCTCGCCGCGGTGCCCCGGTGCGGCGCAGTTGGTTTTCAATGTTGCGCCGACTTCGGGCTGCACCACCGATGATCGCTGCGCATTGTCCTCGTTTCAGGGCTATTCCGATACAAGTTGATTGAAGATTCTATCAGTGACGCTCTGATTGAACAAGCGTCGCAACAGAAGGCTGACGCGTCGCTGGCGTCCGATATGTGAACCGTGGTTGAACGAAGCAGGAGAAGCAGGAAATACACAGTACACACAGAACTTGATAAGCAAGAAGGCCATATTGCCAAATCGGGTTTTCACAAACCGGCGGCTAGTGCGTGACGAAGATTGATCAGAAAGGGGTCGTCAGTGTTCGGCTCCTGTTTAATCAGTGGGAACACGAATCTCATCCAAACGCTGATGGTGCAGTCGTGTCGAATCTGTGCTCTTCTTTGGTCTGCAGTAAAAGCGTGGATAATCCAGCACCACGTTCTTGTTGTCTAGGTGCTGTTGGCAAGTGGTGTGTAATCTAGGTGACGTTGTACACACCGGTCAGCGGTCTGTTATTCAAACGGCACATACATGTAGACAATAAGGATCCCGAGGGCCGGGTAATCACGGTGCGATTAATTATTAGAGCTTAAATTAAATGCCGATCAGCTATACAACTTATTGTTTATCGTGTCAAAAACCCAGAAGTCAAATGCCAACATTCGTTGTTCTCTAGCCCTTTTCAAAACATAATGATAGAATCAATATACTTTATACTAATTCATTGGAGTAACGCCGGCCGGTTCAGCGGTGTATAAAATTTTTATCAGGTAATCTGCCTTTTTTGAGGATATTAGCCGAAAAAACTGTACTCTGCATGCAAAAGAATGTCAGAAATAAGTGTCAGTCACTTTTTGAGCCTCCCAATAATTTTAAATTTTGGTATAAAAAGCGCTCTTGTGTGTAGAAATATTTTAATAAATTGTTTGAAGGAGACCAAAATTGCATCCTTAATATTCATATTAATTTTAAATGTGTTTTGTGGTGTAGAAATGTATAGCAGTGGAACTAGGAGTTTTTGCAAGACATAGAAGAAATAATGTTCCTCAACTGAATATATTTTAATGCATTTGATAGACATTCTCTAGACATGACGCGCCAAAAGCTTTTAGGAAATATGCAGACGTTTTTATGAGACATGTGGTTTGCTATATATCGCAAAATTAAAACTGGACTTTCGGAAAAATAAACTTGCGTGAATTAAACTTAGTTACTTTAAGGAGAACTTTAACTCTTGCGCACTAAAGGAATCAGGAGCTAATGATATAATGAACATCATTTGCGTTCTCAAATACTGGCAATATCAGTGCGCTATTCAAACGCTTTAAATAATACATATCGAAGAAACTAAAATATCTTAGCAACTTTTATTTAACTGACATTTGATTTTTAAACCAAGTTGAAGCAGCAAGGAACATTACAATTGACTGTCTTTTCGACCGGAACGATTTTAAAAATGCAGACGAAGATGAAATATCCAGACATCAAGCATGCATCTACAGAAAGTACAATATCAGGTAGCATATTTTTCCAAGCCCGATAAGAACATAATTTGTAGCATAAAATTGTTTTTTTGGCTAAGCTTACAAAGCTCTTTAAGTTAAAGTGTTCGAGCAGGGTGTGTTACACCAGCTTTTTAACGCAAAAACGTTGGGGAGCTTTTGTCGTAGAACATCGGTGGCATTGCAGAAAAGCCGGCGATGATGGCGCACGCGCAAATCCTGATTGGTCGATAGAGTCACGACGTCACAGCCCCATGACTTTGCGCGGAAATTTCAAACAATTCAAAACGTTCACGTGGAGCTTGACGTCACGTGTGGAGCGAAAGGGATAAAAACGTAACTTGAAATGCGAATTAAAGGTCGCCGCATGTCTCAAATGATTTCACTTTATAAATTAATTCAATTGATTTAAAAAATTGAGAACAATATTGGCGGGATTTGAAGCTACGATTTTTCATTTGCGAGCCAGACATGCTACAGACTGGAAGGTAGAACATGAGAAGCGTATGAGGAGGTGAAGGGAATCCGTCGGCGAATACCATAATCTCGCAATGTTCGGAAAAACCACTTGCTAAAGGAATGCAGACCCATGCGCATGGCTGTGCTTAGCACTGACAGAAGGTGCGGGGCAAGAACACACCTCATAATTGGCCATATATTAAATCCTCGATATGTGTGTGGATCTGTAACACATTGCACATGCGACCGAAAACGGATGCTTGTCTAATGTATATACAGGTATTCCACGTGACTTGAGCCAAGGTTTAAATATATTTTAGTGTATTTTAAGAAGAGGATACTAGAGAAGTAAGCATGTTCGTGTTTTAGAAGAAATTAGGCTATTTTTTGTGTTTTGCTATTTCAATTAATAATTAAAATCAATAATTAACTTTTGAAATATTCAATTGAGAGCAAACGTTTCAATCACAAAGCTGTGGAGCGTCCTCAGAAATATCTGATTCAGTCGTTTTTATCAAGACATCCTAAACACTGTTCGGTTTTCAGAGCTCCCAAAAGAGCTATCAGAGGATTAAAAAAAAAACGCGAATATTCCTACAGCGCCCTGTCAATGGTGTCTTATTTACCGTGCGGAACTAGTTTATTCAAGTTATTGACGAGAATGCTGCAATACAAGTCTCTGAAGCGGGGAGCCACAATTTTTGCCCCGTAATTTGCGGGCTTTTTTTGAAGCCCGGAAAAAGGAACAGTGTTCGAGGGTTCTTGATAAAAAACCACTGAATTGAATGCTTCTGAGGACGCTCTACAACTTTGTCATTGAAATGTTTGTTCTAAATTGAATATCTCATTATTGATCTTAATTAATTACTTAATTGGTCAAAGTAGAAAAAATAGCTTGACTTGCTCTAAGCAATGCTTATATGTCTGGTTTTGTTTTCCTAGAATGCACCAAATTATTTTTATTACTGGCTCAAGTAACGTGGAATACCCTGTAACTTGAACATCTGGTATTATTACCGCAGAGTATTTATTAAAACCTATAATGATTTAGTCCTGTACAGAATGCCGCCAGAGTGATCATATCTAGAACGATAAGAAATTTGGTGCTGATTCTGAATCCATGATGTAGTGTTCACGAAGAATAATTCTGTTCATCCTAATAGTAAGAATAAGTAGGAGTCAAGTCTTCTATATTTACTTTAAACATGTCAACTTATTCAATAAATTACTTGGTAGCCTTACCGTGAGAAAATATAAAACAGTCTTTTTTTTTATTCTAGTAACTGGCCCTGCTCCGCAGATACATATTTTTTCTCACATAAAAGAAAACAAATTGTACTCTCAAGGACGCCCCGCTATTTTTCTTTTTCGTTTTTTTTTTTGCGGTTTAGGGATTAAAATCATGTTTTGGGAAAGTCAATATTATTGAATAGATACGTAATTCTGTCGACTTTAGTGATATTGTTGCATTTGGGACACTTTCTGTTGTGGCCGCGGTGGACGAGGCAGGAGGCACAGCGACTAACGCTACGTGTTAACTCGGCCGGTGTCTCCGTATGAAGACCTAGCTGAGCGCTCCCAGCGCTGTTATACAGATAAGGGCTTGTCACGCTAGTGACTTCATAGGCACGCACGCATAACACCGCATTCCTTCCCCCTTAATTTGGATACACAATATTTACGGTTTGTACCAAAACTGTGCTGCAGAGCTTCAGGCTATTGAGGCTTCGCGGAGGATCGATGCGGCGACTGCGATGCAAAACTTGGGTACGGACTGGAAACTTACTGATCTGAAGGAGCCTCTTTAAGTGGCCCAAGCTGTGGTGCTGCAGGGTTCTGAGGCTCTGCCGTTGGCAGGGGAGACCTCGTGGTAGATTTCTCCAGCATTTAATCTGCAATTGAATTTGCCTCCGAACAAAGAAATGTACTAGGCACTGTTTCGACTCCGTCAAAACAGCATGGACGTAAATTGTCTGTGACAGGCTTGAGCTGAGCTAGTTGGTTCATAGTTCACTTAAGGCCAGCTGAACTAGAAAAAGCATACACATAAAAAAAAAAGACCATCCACACCGCTGGACTAACTGATTTTCTTTTTCCTCCTCTTCTACTACGAGCCACACTTGAGGGAACAATTATTTTTTCCTCCTTTTTGCTCATCCGTTTTTTTGGTTTGTAATTCACCTTAATTTCTTTTTCTGATTCCCCTTAAAATATAAAATTTCAAAGGGAATCAAAATAAAAATTTAAAGGGGAATCTTAAGAAAAACAAAAGACGTAAACATCGTGGCAAGGAAGAAGACAAAACTGGGACGTGAAATCCTAGAGGCACTTGTCATTGAGGAAAAAGGCGATGATTGTATTAGTGCACCTTCTCTCGTGCTGCACGAGAAAGAAAAAAGATTTCTTCAGGGGTAAAAATTTTAAGGGGAATCAGAAAAAAAAAAATTAAGGTGAAAGCAAAAAAGAGGATAAGCAAAAAAGAGGAGAATTGTTCCCTCAAGTGTGGCTCGTAGTAGAAGAGGAGGAAAAAGAAAATCAGTTGTTAGTCCAGCGGTGTGAATGGTCTTTATGTTTTTTTCTAGTTCAGCCGGCCTTGAGTAAATTGTCTGCATGCACAAACCTCCTGTCCTACGCAGCAATATAGGCGGATACACTGTGCCGCTCTTTGATGCTGCCAGGCAGCCCCTTGGCGTCACCGGACCTTGGATGAGTACGCGGTTTTGAACTTGCAACGATTTCCCTCTTCGTTCATCTGCTTTTTTCTTCGCTTTGGAGAACTGCTGGTGCATGCGACTCTCCAGGCTTAGTTACAGAAGACGTGTGCGAGGTTTCCCGAGGCGAATAGATCTGCAGGTCCTGTGGTAGCGCGTGTTTAGATACCTGAATACGAACAGGTTTCCCTCATGCTGTAGGGTCTTTCATACTTGTTTTTCTCTCGTCGAAAAGCTGGCGCAGCAGGTTTTTTTTCACATTGTGCACGCATCGCTCGGCGCTCCCATTCGAAGCAAGGTGGTACAGTGGCGTCCAGGCGTGAGCCACTCCGTTCCTCTGCAAAAAGTCTGTGAAATTTTTTTTTTTGTAAACACGGGTTCCTTGTTTGTAACCACGTCTTCCCGAACCCATATGACAAAAAGACACTACGCAGATTTTTTATGATCTTGTCCGCTGTTTATGTGGTCATCACAAACATTTCACCTACTTTGAGTGTGCGTCGACAAGAACCAACAACCAGTGGTTGTCCATGGAAACAAAATCCAAGTACATTCGCTGCCATCTGCGACTCGGTCAACCCCACGTATGTAGTGGGACACTAGGTGAAGCATTTTGCGTCACATGGCAAGTGCTGCAACTTTTGACAATATGTTCAATGTCTTGTGTGAGCTGAGGCCTCCACACGTAGCTACAGGCTAGCATTCTCATGTGTGTCATGCCCGGGTGCTCTTTATACAACGGATGCAACACTTGTTTACGCAAGCTATGAGGAATTATCGCAGAATTCTCCACTTGACACGCTGCTGGTCTACCGACAGTTAATGTCGCCTAACAAAGTACACTGTCAGCTCGCTGTCCGTTACATCTGCGGGTTAACCATGCATCCTATACAAAGACACTTTTGACAGCATCCTGCCAATGCGTGTGCAATTTTGGGATCTCCACAGCAGATAACGGCCCTTTATCAACAACTGAAAAGTCTGTTTTACGTAATCCGATACATCTTTATTGGCTAGCGGCAACCGTGAAGGAGCGTCGGTGTTTCCAACATCGCAGCCTTTGAGACACACCCAACGATAATCGTAAGCCGCGAGCAATAATAGAGCACGGCGTTGCATATGGGCAACTGACATCACTGACATGGGCATGGCATGACCGAAAAGAGCAGCTAGTGGATGGTGTTCGGAAGAGATGACCAAGTTGCGCCCAAACAGGTACTCCTGGAACCTTTTCCGGCTATTCGCCATGGCAAGGGCCCTTTTATTGATGTAAGCATAAATTTGCTCAGCTTTGCTCAATGCCCTGGACGTGTAAGCAATTGCATTTTCTTCTCGTCCGATCTTTTGAAACGAAGGCGATTACGCCGTAAGCCGACGCGTCACAAACAAGTCCACTCTCTTTCGTTGGGTCGTAGCAAGTGAAAACGTTCCCTTGTTTCTGCCACGTTTTACTTTGCTGGAAAGCTTGCCCTACCGCATGGGGTCCCTGAAACCCTTTTTCGTTTGTTCAATCCATTGCGTAGAGGCTTAAGCATGGCAACCATGTTATCAACAACCTTTCCATTAACTTTAATGAAGCCAAGGTAGGCCAACATATCCTAGAATAATCAAAGCCTCCGCATCGCCTCCTTTCCCTTCATGAAACATCATAACAGTCGAATCGCGCTAATTAGGCTATTGGGCCCGAGTCCGATCTTCGACGAGCTGATTGAACACGAGCCCCGCCAGAACACTGAAGCAGCACTCGTGCCCAACCTCAGGCCTTGATCGATCTGACTGTGATGACGGTGCGAAGGCCTTCTGCTTACCTAGGTTGTCTTGGGTAGGCTCGCAACTGTGCTTCACTCTTTGGAGTGGGCGCCTCTTTTGCCGCTTTCACCTCCTTTTCACCTGACGGTCTTATGCCCTTCTCATCTAGAATGCGCCTAAGGTAGGAGCAATACTTTTGAAATAACTTCCATTTTATATTCAATGTTATGCCTTGCCCCTGGAACCATGACAGGACACTTTTCACTTAATGTAAACAATCGTCAAAAGTGGACCCTGCTATCAGAACGTCATCTAAAGAGCATGATACGGTATTCAGCCCTTTCAACACGTGATCCATCACTTCTTGAAAGATGGGCACATGTGATGTCGTAGGTGTACTTGAACAGTCCCAAATGCGTGTTGACAACGTCTCGTGGCTGTACCACTGGATGCGGTGCGGGTTGCTGATAATCAATGGAGAGGTAAAGAACCGTATAATGTTGGCATCTGGACATCAGTTCGAACAAATCTTTCATAACGGGAAGGGGGTAATGATCCGTTCGTAGGCATGGATTCAGCGTAACATTCCTGACTTGTTTGTTCGGTTTTGGCAGAACTACAAGGGGTCTAGCCCAGTCATGTCGCTGGACAAGTACAAAACCCCCTGTTTTTTACAAGAGACTGTATCGCTGGTGACGGAGATTTCGTTAACGCGAACGGCACTTGTCGGGCTTTGCAAAATACCGGTGTGCTATACTCTTTCAGAACCAGTTTGATTGGGCTGCTCTTGATTTCACCTAGCGTAGGCTCAGAAACATTAACGTACTTATCAAGCATCGCCGACACTTTGTATAGGCACACTCCATACACACAAGACCAGTCCAACTTCAGAGCCGCCAGCCAGTCACGTCATAGCAACGCAGTGCTGCCATTGTCGCGCATTGTCGCGACAATCAGCGGAAACGGCTCACCGTTATGTTCGACGGGACCCACTCAGCCTCCCGCTTTGCCACTTTCATTCTGCCGTGCGTTGTTAGCTTTAGACGGCATGACTCCAAAACTGGAGTGGGCCAGTAGCTACACAGTGTTTCCGGTACAGTCGAGACAAATGCGACTGCGTCTATCTGCATGCGCATATCCTTCTGGGCTCCTTCCAAGCAGTGTTGTAGGCGTAACCGAAAGAAGTAACGAAATACGTCACTCGTTACGTCCAAATGAAAGTATCGCATGACCTTCCTACGTTACTCCGAAATAAGAGGACCCGTTCCCATTACCGATAAAAAAGTAAAGCACGTTACTTTTGCTTTACTCGTTTTAGTTATGATTGACACGTTTAACTATTGACGCTACAGGTATACATTAGCGACATATTTCAAGAAACGTTATGTTTATGAAGAAGCTGAACATAATTACTTTATCTCTTTTTACGGCTCCACCTAAAAACTCACAAAAACTCAAATAAAAGACTCAAAAACATCCATCTCGGAAAAACATCAAAGAACCTGCGATGCTTCCTGGGACTCGCTTCTTATTTTCGTCGCTTCGTTCAAGGGTTCGCCACGATTGCCGCACCCCTGCATCATCTACTTCGCGGGGATGTTCCCGTCAAGTGAACTCCCGCCGGCGTCCATGCTTTTGCTAGTCTTCGCCGCGCTGTTGCCTCACCACCAGTCCTCTGCCATTTCGACCCCCTTTTTCCCACTGACATCCGCACGGACGCCAAAGGCCATTTTCTGGGTGCCGTTCTGATACAAAGAAATACTACGTCTAACAAAGAGCACTTCATCGCGTATGCTACCTGCACCTTGACAAAGCAAGAGATGAATTATTCTACAACTGAGCGTGAGTGCCTTGCTGCAATCTTGGCCATAAGGGAAACCACTAGCGCATTAAAAAGAAACAGGGTTAAATCTGTGTGCGTTCGAATTTTTCATTTAAAATGTGATTCAAGATCGCGAGATGCTTGTTTTTCTTTTTGTTTGTATTTTTGCTAATCATCACAGAAACCGGAGGTCATCGTTGGAGATGCGACAGGGGTCGCTTCCTGCATTCTCAAGGGGTTGCTTCCTGCATGCGTAGCTAGGGAAGCAGCCCACGGCGGACTGATTTTCCAGTGTTTTCAATTGTCGTGCGGGAAGCGATTGCTCGCGATAGGCTGGCTGTCGGGCGTCCGATGTCGCCCTCTAACCTCTGCCCAAAATCCCCCCAAAAACGAGTGAATGCAGATTTTTAATATATTTTTATAGAAAAAACGGACACATTTTGTGTATATACATGCTTGTGGCGTCACAAGTTTGTAATAATTGACTCTTTAAATAAAAATATATAAATATGTAATTGCACTTTATGCAGGTTCTTGTGAATATATTATTAGAGCCAAATACACTCATTCCTATTTTTCGTGAGCTTGTTACCTCGGTAACAGCCGTAACAACCTCGGTGGCCCGAGGCAAAGTACCGGACTGCGGATCTCCTATTTATAGGTTCAGTCCAGGCCGTAGTAACTGCCACTTAAGAGAGGTACATTCAGGTTAATGCGCCGTGTTTACCCAAAACTTCAAAAGTTTCATTGCGAGAGGAACGCCTCTTTTCATATCATAGACACTCATCAAATTGATGTATTAAATAGGCGAAGAAAGATATATAGCTGTGTGGCTGCCCAGAGTTTTACTTATGCCGTTGCTTAAAAATTAATTAGCTTACATAAAGAAACCCTTAATATACATATAAATAAATAAATAAATATATATATATATATATATTTAAAGCAAAGCTTTCTTCATTTTACAGGAATTACGACGGCACAATTTCTCGGAAACAATATTTCCAGTAAGCAGATCATTTTAGTTTGTTCTCAGGCCATGTTTGTTGTATACATGGTAAAGTTTATCTAATATAGAACTGATATGATTAACATCACCATCATCGTCACTGTCTTAACATCTGATGTACTGCTCGCAGCATAATCTACCCTACTGTTTAAAGAAAAAAAAAAACTACTAGAACTGACTTTACATTGGCTGTCATCCGAGCATTTCAAGAGAGGACTGAGGGAGGCGGTCGGTTTGCTACAGATTTACACAGCAGAAACACATTTTGCAGTAACCGCGCCCTTCTTTCCGTTTACATTAAATTTTTGGTTCTATTTTATTGTATCAAAAGCCTACTTAATCGAGAGGTACAGTTACCGAGAGCCTCAGAAAAACAGCGCGCGGTTTATCACGTTCAGGCGCCTTGCTTTATGATTCCTTCTTCGGCGTTATTATTAACTAATTCCGCAATTCCGTAGGCTGTGGAGCAATAAAAAACCTGCATGGAGCTCGCCAGCCTTGCATTCCTTAGGCTGTAGCTGCCTATAGCATGATTTATCATCTATAGTGAACATAGATGATGGATGATAAGTTTATCATCACTAAAATGCCTAGTTTTTACATGGAATTTAACATGGAAGGCAAGCCAAGGTGGTGGTGTGGAATAAGAGTCACATTGACTACATAAATGTTGTTTCAATTGAAGAACACTTTGTCTTGGAACACCGTCTAGTGTAACTCCTCGAAAGCCAAGATTTGTCAAGCACAAGATGGCTTCTGTCCCCATTATTGCTGTTACCTTTTAACGCCCAGACCGCTGTAGTGGCCACAGAGACCCGTACAACTGAACTGATATGTAAACTGGTAGGAGCAGAAATTCAACATATCTCGTTTGTGTGTGTGTGTGTGTTTTATTACAAAATTTAATTTTAGTTTAAAATTAAACGAATTTAGGGTTCC
The DNA here is from genome assembly GCF_016920785.2 of Ixodes scapularis. Taxonomy (NCBI): domain Eukaryota; kingdom Metazoa; phylum Arthropoda; class Arachnida; order Ixodida; family Ixodidae; genus Ixodes; species Ixodes scapularis. The sequence goes on along the minus strand of NW_024609879.1, from coordinate 98,844,372 downwards.
GAAAGAAAAACTGCTGGGAACGATTCCCAGGTTTCTTTCTCTCAAAAGGTTCTAAGGCACCTTCTAGAAACAACTCAAGATGTTGCGCTGATCTCTGCGCCCCATATCGCCTATTCAGAACCGAAAAGGCTCCTTTTCCGTAATACTTATTGGAAAGCTTAGGACCGCCTCTCCTTTATCGCCCTTTGATGCCTTGCCCTATCAATTTCGACAAGTCATCACATTAGAGAAAATCATCATTCTGGGACTATGCACACTACGGGAGCGTGTATAACCACCGTATCACATTACGGTCGACGACAGCGATCTCGTCGAGGCCACACTGCACCACTTTTGAAGACAGTACAGCAGGAAGGCTCAATTATTTTCCTTTTGTTTGCCTGCCTTCAGGTAAGGTGGGAATACTTATCTATGCGCTGTAATTGTTTTGGCCATATAGACGTATTGGGCCTTTAGGTTATGCTCTCGGTTGCCGGAAAAAATGTTCAGCGATATTTATATCCGTCTTAAATCTCTGTGGCGACCTTTCGCAAAATCCCTGCCCAGACCCTGCACCAAAGGAGAGAATGAACATGGTTCTGGACGGACAAGAAAGAGCAAGAAAGATTATAACGACATCAAACTTGACCACCACTCTCTCCGCAAATGAAATATACAGAACGCTGAAAAAAATCGAAACAGGAAGCAAACATATTGATTCTAGCAACAAAATGCTGTCGCAAGTACATGGCAACGTCTGAACCTGCATGCCAAAATCTAACACTTCAAATCGCTACCTAATGGCCTAAACAAAACCTAAACTAATGTCACAGACCTTCCCGAACCTATCTCAGACGTGCCTAAAAAGTTGGAGTACCTTAAACACCAGTCTACAGGAAGAGCACTGCTATTGTTGGACTCAAGGGAGAAAAAGCGAAACGTCTGGTGATCTGTACATTCCTTTGTGAAACGACTGCATTTAATAAAACAGAAGTTTAACCAAATACCGTCGGACTTGTCCATAAAATTGGCAGGAAGCAGACAGCCGCTCCACCAGTCGTTTTGAAACCCTCCGACTTTAAAGGAAACAAACAATTAGCGGTAACCGCAAAAAAAAAAAAAATATATAAAATAAGGCAAAATATCTGTAAATCAATACTTGAAAATGCGCGTTTAGGTTTTTGGAAACTATGCTAAAGTGCTCGAGAATAGCAAAGTCGAGGTGTTTCTGTTTGCGTGGTCAACGACAAACTATCATGACCAACTATTTTTCTCGCACGGGCAGAATGGCACGCAACGTCTGTGCATACTGAATGTTAATGCGCGCAGTGTGTTAAGCCTAACTTTTGAGTTAAAAGTCCTTTTACTGATACGCGATCCTGGCATTTGAATTACTGAAACGTTACTAACGATATATAATTAAAAGTCTGCATAATAGTTAAACCAAACGTTTATATTAAAAACAAAAGGTTGTGAGTTACGGGGAAAGGCGACATTGAAATTCACACCATACCCATCTTAACTAGAGTAAGAAGGTATCGAGTGCATTCCGATGACGAAAATAATCCCTGGAGAAGGAGAACAAGAAGGACAAAGGACAAAGACAAATCTCGAAACACAGCTTGGTGACTGGTGCGCGACCAAAAAAAGCCGATGTCTCCCATTCAAGGCGTTTCATTCAAACCATTTGCAATTTTGTTCTTACAGTTTGCGCTATATTTCACATGCCTTAATCATTATTGGAATATTTGGCTCATATCAATGACCACCTTTGTACATGTGGAAAACGCGAAAAACTTTGGTTAATTACGGGAATTTTACTCTCAAGAGACTGGAAAATATGCGCGAAAACAATGGTGACACAGCTGCATCCCGTGACCTCCTCAATGTAATAGCTTCTTAAAGCCTCACACAAGTTATCGTTAACGCTACTAGAAGACATGATGAATCAGGATCAGTGCTTGACTTATTTTTTATAAGTGAGAAACTTGCGCAGCAGAACTTTTAAGGCAAAGGATCAGATAGCATATCAGACGATGACATTGTATTATTTAAGTGCCAACTAGACGGTGAAAACTCGCAATTATAAGCTAAGACCATATTTTGATATATTTCACAAGCCGATGTTGAATGTGTCGTTAACATTCTGGATTTATGTTTAGGCACTTGAAGCAATATGCTATAATTGAAACTAAATCGGCAGAGGAAGCGTGAACAGTTTCTTCGATACTGGTACAGATCGATATTCCTCTTTTGTTCCATTTCGTATCAAACAAATTGCTAGAAACAAACCTGTGGTTCAGCAGAAATATTTCACAACAAAAACAGCGTATAAAACGGCAATGCCTTTTGTAAACTTTGTCCTAAAATGTATCAATGAATAAAGCTGTTATTAGCGAATACCGGAAATAGTGCAAATTGCAGTGCTTTTACCTTTATTACTTTAAATACATAAGGGTGTTTTCACATAAAAAGATGCCTCCGCCTCAAAACTTGCAGCATGCTCAAATCAAATCGAAAGTAATAATATCAGTATCCACCGCGCATGCTGTCATTTTATGTGCTGTCAAAAGAGGCGTGCGGTAACGGGTGGGCAAATAACAGGTACTCATATTGCACTCACTGCGAGTGTATGAAACGAGCGAATGGCCTGGATTATTTTGTTTACGCGCCTTAGTGTGGATACATTATCCGGCGTTTTCAATGGCCAGTGCAGCCCATCTCATTGGCCGCGAAACGATGCTGCGGGCAGAAACTGATGGAGGAGACGAGATCGCTCGGGGGCGTCAAAGCTTGGAGCCCTGATTGGAACGATTAGTGGGTAGACGTAAAGTCTGCATTCTATTCGCCGAATTCTGGACGCCTGCTTTCTGCGTTTGAACGGAGGAAAGGGCATCTTTTGCTTCCACTACACTGTTCGAGAACGCAGAACGCGGAACGCCAGCGTTCGGCTTTTGGTGTTCGCGTTCAAAGGCGTTCGATGAGTCCAGCGAAGACGAAGGCAGCTCTGCGTCCGCCCAGTAATCATTTCAACCAGAGCTTCGCGTTGTGAAATCCCCGCGCGCTCCCGTCTCCTCCTCTCTCTCAGTTTCTGCCCCACTAGATTGCTCGGGACTCTTGTTGACCATAGGGTTATTACAATAAACGCTAGAGGTTCAGGTGGCGCTAGTGCGTATTTTGAACCAGACAGCAAGCAGTCGAAATTTGACTGCCGGTAATGTATTCCTATGAGAAAATGCGTTTTCTCTTCTTGCTCGATTATAGGTGTAAATATTTGTTAGTGGTGCGACAGAATAAAAAGTTGGGAACGTTTTACAATCGGATGTGCAAAAAATGTGTCAGATAGAGCGTTTTCCTTTAGAATGCGTCGAACACTGAGCTAAAATAGCCCAATGCACATGTATAATACGTGTTGACGCTGCAGGCTGCTATTATAGGGCACGCGTTTACGCATATAGTCAATGCTATTGACAAAACACCAAAAGAATGCCAATATATGCCAAATCAAACAATCAAAACAGATAGAGAACCATGGAGTTATGGAACGAAAAACACGTACAGGATTAGTAACAAAGTGTGCATGAATGATCACTAATAGGTTGTATTGATAGCTTTATTGGTTGATTGATATCTTATATTGGCATATCATGCTGTAAAACACAGGCCCGGGATTTAATTATTGCTAATTTAAACATCAGTCACAAAAAAAAACTCATTAACTAAATAACATACACTGTATAATCTGCATAACACTACATAGTACCCGCTACGATTAAAGAGACTACGCTGATTTATAATATTCCGTAGCGACGAGAAAAATACTGGAAAAGTAGACTGCTTGCTGTCTACTTTGATTTGCAACCGGAGGTCCCGCAGAAACTAGCGCCAGCTGAGCCTCTAGCGTTTATTGTAATAACTCTGTGGTCTTGGCCTGCGTTCTTAAGCTATGAGCGACAACACCAGTTTTATTTTCAATATTTGTTAACCATTTCATATCTTACGAAAGGTGTCGTCACCGCACTTCCTTATTTCAATGTATGTAACAAAAAGAACAATAGAAACAAACATTTCGGCAGGAGCAAACGACCAGTAGTGCGATATTAGCACGTACGCGGGTAGGTTAAACAAGTTTTTTTCTCATCTTCAGCAAGTTCGCGACTAAATCTGTCGTTACTTATGGCCGTCTATTGCGTAGTGTTTGGAGTAAAACAACAAACTTGTCCCGATCATTCTGATAAACCCGGAGAACACAAACTATTTTGTGCACCTGTTGAGCGCGCGTTATGAACTCTTATGATTGGTTACGGAATGTTTTGGTTGGCTTCAGATAAGTTTCACATGCGACACACTCATCTTCTGCCTTTGGTTGTCGCAACGTTTAGGTCTATGTAACTGTTTTAGAAATTGTGACTTCGCGAGCTCATGAGAGGAGCTACGCATAGTCATGCAGAATCCAGCTGCTTGCGGCTAAAGTCTCCTACTACCTCGGATACCCTAAATCATAAATAGTCCACATGCTTTTTTTTTTTTCTTTTTGACATTCGTCTTTCACTCGTGGCGCCGAGCAAAGCTATAGAAACAAGATTGCTCATCGCATGATCAGGGGTTTGATACTTGCTGCGCTACTTGGTAAACCTTGCTAGGCGTCCATCTTTTAAAAGCATGCATAGTGCCAAATAGGCCCTATTATTGGGAGTATGTATGATTTTAAACGCTCTGTATGCTTTCGCCTTCCCTGTGTTGGGACATGTTTGAACTATGTTGCTCGGGACATTGCGTCACGGCTTTTTGTTACCCTAAAGCGTAACACTTTTAGGGTGAAATATGGCCATAAAACAATTCCCATCTTAAAAAAAAAAAGATTTTAAAAAATAGGCATCTATAAACCGACACTCACTGTACACTAATTATGAAGGATAAAAAACTGGAAGTGCCAATGTTTTCCTCCACGTTGATTACTCTCCGTCGCGAACAAAAGCAATATTCAGCTAATTTATGATAGTGCCTGCATGGGGTCTGAGAAAAATAAAACCGGTATTTAAAAGTCATTAACTGCTTCTTACGGAACCCCGTACCCTCAGACTTCTCCCGTCCGTCCGCGCATTTTCACGCTAAATTTAGCAGGGAAACTAGATTGCTGTGTTTTTATTCGCCCATTAAAATGCATAGCTGTTGTTGTTGTTGTTTGCGAGAAAAATATACTACATAAAGGATATCCTCAGGATGAATGTACAGAACAAACATTTAAAAGCAAATGCTTCGATAATTCTATGTAGTCGCGAGACGGGAATGCGTTCCGGACATTTCTTAGGCAATCATGGAAAAACGCGAACTGCGATATGCCCAAGCTTATGGATAGCAATCGGTTTCGGCAGTTCTATATCTCGACTTGTAGACAGTGTGTCTCTTGTATGCTGTGCTTAATACTGGTAAAATATTGTGAACTTCAGAAACTTCCCTGATGGCTTTCACACTTTATTCGGTAGACATTCGTTTTTAGAGCTTTTGTGCATAATAAATTTAAATCCCCGTGTTTATAATATTGACGACTGTGATGCATTGTTCCGTAGCCAAGCGCTACCTCAAAACCTAAACATACAAAAAAGCAGGACTCTGATGAGTCTGGAATGGCGAACAAGGAGAGAAAGGTGCAGCGATCACTCGCTTCTCACGGCCAACAAGAGCGGTCCCTCAGCTCATGCTTTAGGGTCACTATCGCCATGGCATCATATCAAATCTGAGAGCAGTGCCACAACTCAACCACGTGTGGCGTCGGTAATTTCGATTTCTGAGCTACTGTTGCCCTCCTCCCGTCGTATGCACTCTCATCCACTCACGCGCTCGCCAAAGGGATTGTCTGGGACACCTCTTTCTCATACCTTGAAAAGTTCAAGGTTCAAAGTTCATAGACTAAGCTCCGCTCTGTAAGCTAAATCATGGAACGACTTTCACCCTGCTATTGTCCCCCGTCTTCGTCTAGCCGACCATAACGCTGCTCCAATTACCTTCTAAGAAATTTTAGATAGAGTTGGCTCTCCAGTATGCGTAATTCTACGAAATTTTACATTTTTTTCGGTTACTCTCTTTCGTTATATGCAATGTTTTCGCAGATTATTTTAGTCGATAGGCTATTCTCAAGCTTTTAGACGTCTACAGGAACATGCCTATAGACGAAAGCACGGTTGACAAACCAGTCCACGTTGGCCAATGTTACTAAAACAGTCAAGTGGGAAACTTTCCCTTGAAACCTGGACCGCTGTCTTCCACCAACACCAAAGTAAATACGATAACAGCACCACCCTTTAGCGACGTGTCAAAACATGAAAGTTCCTTTATACAGATACTGCAAGATGACCCTCGGAGATGGCGACACCTGCCGTTCCGTGACTTGACGGAACCAGTACGCGCGGCCGTGTAGTTCCCGGAGTGGCTGCTGCGAGTGAAATGGCGGCGTTGCGATCGCGTTTAGTTCGGTTCTAGAGTACGGATCGAAGTGACTTTTTCGAAGGAGGCTCCTATAGCAGCTTCCCAACTCAGTATTTTAGTAACGTTGGCGTTGGCCCACAACACGTGTGGGTACTGCGCGCACTCAGGAACCAGATCCTCGTCACGTATAGACCTTTTCTGCAAGTGCGCCGCCATCTTGAATTGATGTCACTTCCAGTATGGGCGAAAACATTGTTTTGTCTTCACCACGCAATGGAAGGTTGATTGATTCATTGATTAGGGGCTTTCTGGCGCAACAGCGAAGTGGCCATACAGCGCCAAACTTAAATATTTATGCAAAGCGGAGGGTGTTATTTAATGTAGAAGTAAAAATTCAGATAATCTGACAGAAGACAAAATTCTGAGAAGAACCTAATTACCTGTGGTGATCACATACTATAGAAAGTGCATGTTGGAAAAGCTAGAACTTATGCAAAAAACCTGTTTTCTCAAGGAACATAACAACACGTTCAAAAGGAGTAATCGGCTGCTCGCCAAGCACTAGTGCAGGATGAAATGGAATACAATACATTGCGAATTCTGGAAAACAGGAGCGTCTTTCTTGTGCAAGGGCAGAGCAGAAACCAAGAATATGCCAGACCGTCACAATCTCACCACAGTGTTCGCAAAAAGGTGGATCTGCCCCATGCAACAAGTAAGCATGGGTGGCATAAGAATGACCAAGCCTAAAGCGACACAGGAATATCTCACGAGACCGGGTTTTATGGGAAGAGCTCTCGCATATCCCTAAAACAGGCTTGATGGAGTGCAGCTTATTGTCATGCTGTTGATTCCATTCTGTTTGCCATTTTAGGAAAATTGCTGCCCTAAAAATAGGTTTCAGGTCTTGATGTGGTAGCTGCAGACGTGTTTCCTGCAAGTTTTTGGAAGAGGCCGCAAGCCTGTCAGCCTTCTCATTGCCACTGAGCCTAACGTGGCTGGGTACCCAGCAAAATATGATGTCATGCCCCTTTTGTAGGCCCTTATTTATTTTTGCACGCACAAGCTGGACGAGATTATGCTTTGAATCCTTTACAGAGCTGATTACAGTTATAACACTTTGATAATCAACAAACACGACGGTTTTCATTGTATGGCTTTCTATAATATAGTCCACTGTTGTTAATACACTTTGAAGTTCTGCAGTGAATATACTAGCAACACTGTTCAACCGCTGAACGCTCGCAAATGATTCAGAGTACACAGCAGATCCAACAAAAGAGGGTGTCTTTGCCCCGTCGGTATAAAACTGTGAATAATCTTTGTATTTTTTTAGTACCTCATGAAACTCCTGCTGGATGATTATTGAAGAAATGTTGTGTTTGTTGAACCTGGTGAAACACCAATCACAGCTGATTGGCAGCAGGTCCCAAGGCGCAACAGTGTCGGTCCTTTCGAGTAAGCTTATGTCATTCAGTTCGAGACAAAGAGATTGACAGATGTCCTCAAGGCGAAGACTGAGCGGCCGTACAATACTAGGCTTATTTTGAAAAATAAGGGAAGAACTAAGTCATGCACACAGCGGTATGTTGGATGGTCAGGGTCGGACAGGACTTTGTAGGTGCAAATCAAGCTGATATATTGCCGTCTTTATTCCAGCGACATCTGATTTGTCTCTACATATAAACTGAGGACTGGTGATGTCCGAAAAGCCCCTGTGGCAAGTCGAAGGCCAAGGTGGTGAACAGGATCCAACATCGTGAATGCCGATGACCTTGCCGATCCGTAAACTACTGCTCCGTAATCAAGGCGGGACCTGACGAGGGAGTTATACAGGTGCAGCAGACACTTCCTGTCAGATCCCCATGACCTGTGTGGCAAGACTTTAAGGATATTATCAGCCCTTAGGCATTTATGTTTCAGCTGTTTCAAATGTGAAATAAAATTTAGCTACCTATCAAAAATGAGTCCTAAGAACTTGTGTTCATTTCGGATACTTATGGGAGTTCTCTTGATCCCTAATGATGGATCCAGCGTTATTCCACGTTTTAGAGAGAACGGTACGCACACAGTCTTCTCAGGTGAGAACCAAAAACCATTTTCGTCGGCCCACTTACTCATTTTATTTATTGCGAGCTGCAGCTAGCGTTCACTGTTGGAGAGATTGCAAGAAGAAACCGATATTTGAACGTCATCAACGTACAAGGAGTAAGACACAGTGCGTGGTATTACCTTCGAAAGAGAGTTCATCTTCACAGCAAATAATGTAACGCTCAAGACCCCCCCTTGTGGCACCCCATTCTCCTGAATAAAAAGGTCTGAACATGTGGCACCTAGCCTAACTTTGAATGTTCGGTCAGACAGAAACCTTTTTATAACACAAAGCATGCGACCACGTAAACCACATGCGAACAGGTCCCTGAGTATTCCATACCGCCATGCTGTGTCGTACGCCTTCTCCAAGTCAAAGAAGACTGACACCCAGTGCTGCCTGTTTACAAAAGCGTTACGTATAGTCGTTTCCAGGCGCACTAGGTGGTCAACAGTTGACCGCCCTCCACAAAAACCACACTGGTTCCGATCGAAGAAACCCGGCATTTCAAGAAAATACACCAGTCTCCTAATAATCATCCGCTCAAATATTTTGCCAAGACTGCTCGTAAGTGCAATAGGGCGGTAGCTGGATGGAACTGACGAGTCTTTATCAGGTTTCAACAGTGGGATAGCATGGGCCTGCTTCCAGGCTTGGGGAAAGCATGCTTGCGTCCACAGATGATTAAAAAACCAGAGCAAAGTTTCCAGAAATTTTAGGGCCAGCTGACGAATCATCTCGTAATGAATCCTGTCAGGGCCAGGGGCCGACTGCCTCTTCAGACTAAGAGCCAACTTAAGTTTGTGCATTGTAAAAGGCTTGTTGTATCCGGCAGTATTTCCTCCAGACATACTAATACGATGGCATTCTGCACGAGACTTAAATTGTCTAAATTCTGCCCGGTAGTTATCGGAGCTAGAAACATTGTGGAACTGCTCTCCAAGGACATTAGCCACATCTCTAAGCGAGATTGTAGGAGAATGGAAAAGAGGAATCACAAAAGCATGATAATCACCCTTGATTTTGCGGTATCGATCCCACACTTCCTTGGACGAGACAGAACTGTTGACAGAAGAGACATATTTCATCCAAGTTCCTCGTTTAGCTCGTTTCCTCGTCCATCAAGCTTTTCCTTTTCTCCTTTTGAACTCAATTCATTGAGAGGAGTAGGGTACCGTCTGAAAGTATCCCAGGCTTTATGCTGTTCTTTTCTTGTAGATGCACAGTCCTTGTTCCACCATGGCTTACACCTCTTCGGCATGTTTTCAGAAGTCTGCGGAATAGCCTCAAAAGCTGCACTTAGAATATGTTCGGTGACATATAATGTGGCATCCTCTGGAGACAAGCTTGCCACGAGTGAGACATTCCGCGTTGCCTTTAATTTAAAAAGCCCCCAATCTACCTTTTCTAACTTCCATCTAGGAACGCGCTTTAAAATTGTAGGAAGTGCGACATTACTTTTTAAAATGACCGGAAAGTGGTCGCTCCCAAAAGGGTTCCTTAAAACGTTCCAAGAAAAACAAGGAAACAATGAGGGTGATGAAATAGACAGGTCGATGGATGTGAAAGAGTTATGAGGTGCACTGTAAAATGTTGGTTCTTTGTTATTTAAAAGACACAAACCTGAAGACAGTAAAAGACGCTCTATGATCTTGCCACGATAATCAAATCGGTCATTGCCCCACATAGGATTGTGAGCATTAAAATCGCCTAGAATTAAAAAGGGTTCTGGCAGTTGATCAATAAGAGCTTCGCGTTTATGAATATGAAGTGGAACTTGTAGGGGAAGATATAATGACACAATGGTAATGAGCCGGTCAACTAAAACACGGGTTGCCGCAGCTTCAAGTGGGGTACGAAGAGGGACCTCATCACATGGTACTCCTCTCCGCACAACCACAGCAACACCACCAGAAGACTGGGCTGACAAACGATCTTTCCTAAAAACACGGTGACGGCGTAAAATATCAGTGTGAGTGCTCTTCAGATGAGTTTCCTGCAAACAGACAGCAATATGCTGCAGCTCGTCCAGAAAATAATGAACGTCATCTATGTTTTGTAGTAGACCCCGGCAGTTCCACTGCAGGAAGCCAACACGACCCATATGTTTGCTTGCTTAAGATGTAGTTAAAATGTGGGGTTCGTAGCTGTGACCAAATGGACAATGGTTAGCTTGGGTTGGTTGGGGCAGTGACACGTGGAGGTTTTTACTTCTGATCCCCTTTTTCAGGGGCAGATTTTGTGCCTCCCTTGGCAGGTGGAGGTGGTTCTGTCAGATCCACAGATACCTCCATGGCCTCCTCCTCCCGCTGGGAAGTGGAAGGAGTGGGTCCCTCACTGCTGTGAGAGGGAGTGGTGTCTAGCACCACTCGAGGCTTCGGGCCAAGACGATGAGGCATCGTCCTGGCACGTGGAAGTTTTGGCGGGGCCGCCTGGGTCATGGAACCCACAGTAGCCTCGCTGGGGGTTGGGGGGCTGGTGGAGCACCCAAAGTCTGGAGGACTGTACTGAGTGCCCACCGATGCCTTGAGTGGCGGCGCAGCCTCCCTGGCTGCCGCCTCGGCATAAGTCCCTCCTTGGAGGAAGGAAAATCGTTTCCTTGCCTCAGGGTAAGTCAGGTTCTCTTTTATCTTTAAAGCTAAAATCTTCTTTTCTTCTTGGAACTTTGGACAGGCTCGAGAGTAGGTGGGGTGGAAACCAGAGCAGTTGATACACTTGAGAAGCGTACCTTCGCATGTGTCGGCTGGATGGTCTGTGTCTCCACATTTAGCACACGTTGTTTTTCCTCGGCAGGATACCGAGCTGTGGCCAAATCTTTGGCACTTGAAGCATCGCCTTGGGTTAGGTATATAAGGGCGCACCTTGCAGTGGAGATAGCCTGCTTTAATGCTCTCAGGCAGTACGGTGGATGCAAAAGTGAGGACCAGGTGTTTTGAGGGTCTCTCCTTTCCATCCCTGAGTATTGAGATTCGTCGCACAGCGACCACTCCCTGCCCGGAAAGGCCCTCCAAGATCTCGTCCTCGCTAGATTCTAGAAGGTCCTCCTCTGAAATGACGCCCTGGCAGCTGTTCAAGGTGCGATGTGGAGTGACAGATACTTTATAATCCGAGAAAACGACAAAATGTGACGTAAACGTCACATTTTGTCGTTTTGCCTCCCCTTTATTTTTTTAAAATTTGCAGGTTGAAACGCTGGATTATTTTTTCGTCGCTTATACCGGATACGCCTATTAGGTGGCTGGTTACGAGAGTACACAGAAAAGGCCTATAGGCCTGGGCATGCGCCGCGTCGACAACAGCGCCACCGCAGCCGCCTGACGTCAGAGTCACCTGTGTGTGTGTACTCCGCTCAAATCAGAGGGCGTTGAAAGCTGCATGCTCGTTTTTCCCTTAAACCGTTTATTACGCAACCGCTTCATCAGACTCCTTGACTGCACTCATACGTTGAGTGCGGTTTCGAGAGGTAAAAAGCAAAACATTGATTGGTCTCGAAAATACCCAGCTTCCACTGCAATGTCAGTTTGGCGTTGAAAGGAGTCTAAACACATTTCGCTTCTTTCTTTCTTTCTTTCTTTATTGGTTTTCCATTTCATACAGAATGGAGGAGGCCGAGGAAAAAAGATACAAACGCAGCTTGTGGGGCCCTCGGCCCCCTTTAAATGATGGCAGCATTGGACTCACAAAACACTCACACACAGTAACAAAACACTTCCTGGTCAATCAGATTCACTCATTCGATACAGCTCCACACATTAGTATACAGTTGCAATTTAACATGATTAGGTCGGGTAAGGAACACAAAACAATTCTAGGAAATAGCTCGTTTTCATCTCAGGCAGTTCTAAGGGCACCGGTATCAGAAAATGAACATAAAAGATATCTCAGTTCAGAAGGGGTTATAGAGGATATATCGGTGCCAGCCTCCTCAAATGAATTTAGTAGTCGAGGCAAAGTATTCTTAAGCATTTGGTCATCATAATTTGTCCGAGAACGAGGAACTATCCATGGTTCTGGAGTTCGTGTTTTATGCGAAGGTTGCCTTTTTTCTAAGTTTCCTATTTCTAAGAGTGTAGAGGTATTTTTCCTAATGCTATAATAAACAACTCGCATAAGCCTCCTTCGGTATATGTCATGAACTTTTGGAATGTTATATTTCTTGAAAAGGTAGTCAGTATGTTCGGTGTATGAGACATTGGCAATAACGCGTATCATTCTCTTTTGCATTAAGTGTAATTTATGGAGGTTAGATTCTGTTGTTGTGCCCCATACAAGATGGCAATAGTTAATATGAGATACAGATAGCGTATTGTAGATTAATAATTTAACTGATTCCGGAAGAATATACCTATTTCGATTCAGTATACCAGCTATTTGACTAAGTTTGAGTAGTACAAAGTTAACATGCTCGTCCCATTGCATGTTACTGGAGAAGTACGTGCCAAGCACTTTTATAGTGTTTGTGTGATTAAACGCTATGTTTTGATGCAATGTCGATTCCAAATCTGGAAATAAAGATTTTTATACATTTTATTGACCCACGGTATTAGACAGATAGACTTGATTTAGGAGTTATCTTTTGTTTCGTAATAAATAATGTTTTTTGTATATTGTTTGACACAAAATTTCTGGTACATACTTGTACCAAAAACGATATTGACTTCTCTCCAAGACGAACTTCGTCATTCTAGTCAAAGAGAGTAACGAGATGTCAAACGCAATAAACTTTTAATCGATCCGAGTTATATTAACCTACACTTCTACTGAGGAAGTTGAAACATTATCTCTATTAAAAAAATTGTCGATAATAGTTAAGTCGCTAAATGGGCAAAACGATGTTAAATCAGTTTTCTCTGTAAAAATTATTTTTTAACAATTCAAAAGGAGCTTTTTTTTGGAATTTCAAGCTGCACTTCTAAAGTTTGAACCTATCTCTACCTTTAGAAGTTCATATTGGATTACAGTAGATGATATAGTCGATTTTCCTGAGATATTGTGTATTACATAGGCAGCATTTTCCCCTTAAAGGGATACTTCAACGAAATTTGAAATATTCCCGTCGTATTCAAAAATAGGTTGAGTATGATCCACAATATCCGTAAATGACAATCGCACGTTTGTATTTTGAGCCTGGTAGCTGTATTCTTCGTTATAAACTGCCCACTCTGGCAAGCGCTCGGAGAAGGCCCAGCGGAGAGCACGTGACATCCAACGCAATCGTGACGTAGGTCGTCTCAAGACGTGCAAAGCTACGGCGAGGCTGACGGCGAGAGGATGTCCTAGTCGTTCCAGCCACCGAAGCGGCTGCTTTCGTACGAATTTTGAGTGACGGGTTAATCTTCTGTAACTTTTTAGGGGGACAATAGCGACTTCTGCGACACACAAAAGGCATTCTCGGGAAGAGGGGACTTCCTCCTGCCCCTCTTCTCTCGTCGTGGCCGGAGACGAGACAACCTCCGTCACTAGCTGTCAAGGTTCCTAGACGGGCATTACAAGCGAGGCGTTAGCGACATCCACCAGGTGCTCTTTGCTAATCGTTTAATTCGTTTTAAAATTCCTTTTCGTGACTTTTTTAACCAGATATTGGTATGTTCGATGTGATGCTGCTCCTTTGAACACATATAAACCAAAAAAATGAGCGCCGAAATGTCGTTGTAGTATCCCTTTAAAGCACATTCGTCATAAAGTCGCCTATAATAAACTAATTATTTCTTATAATCCAATAAAGCAAGCACTCCATAGGCGAAACATATTACCAACTTAATCGTGAAATGTCGTGAATTGGATAGATTACCATTCAGTATATGTCACTAAAACTCTCGACTTGCATGATTCTTTTGCAGATTATAAATACTCTTAGGGGCTCTATAGTTCCAATAATGCAGAAAATCTACTATATTTTGACACTTCATCTAGGTGATATTAGTAGAGCATACTACCGAAGCGCTATTATCAGCGTCCTACCAGATTACTGCACTGAATTACATCAGTCTCTCACTTTTTAAGAAATAAAACCTTTTTCTTAAATAAATGACAACTGCAATATGTCTTATTGCTTTCTTTTAGCACCTCAATATTTGAAGTCCTTGCGTCATAAGAACCAAACTAAAATATATAAGAAAATAATTTGGCATACAGGATATGGTGGGTGGGATGGATGCCCTACATGAAATCCCGAACATATTTTTGGAACACTTTTTAGCTTGTGACAGCCCACCAAAAGTCAATCGCCACTACAGTATTTTTTTTTTCTAATATAAAGCTGGTTTAGAGTCAAAGGCATTGTTGTGAACGCGGCTACAGGTTAACCCAACCAAGACGCAACGGAATCGAGCTACTTCTAGCATTCTTTTGTAAAAAGAAACGTTAATAAAATTATCATATAGCAATACTAATAATATCAACAGCTTTAAAATACCAATGCACTCCACTGTTTGAGGCTAAACTAAAAAAAAAAAAAACTACGTTCGCTGATTATAAGTTTTTTTTCTCCATTTTCTTGATAACTGAACCAAACTTCTTTTGTTTATATCTGAAAGCAAAAATAGTTACCTTGTCGCTGATTACTTTGATTTCAAAAAATTTGGAATGCCACTTTTTGCTCAGATATTTTTTTAAATTTAGAAACAATGCTAAGGATAAAACAAAGTTATCATATTGTATGTAACCCACTGCAGCATCCCATAAAAATATCCCTATGCTTTAATTCAAACTCAATGCGTTTAGTAAAACGTGTCGGGATTTTTCTTTAAACCACAGAGGTGCAGGGATAATTAGGTCTAGCACACGCATTATTCAGCACTCGAAGACTACACTTAAAACTACACTTAAGCAAGAATTTATCGATAGCGAATAAGTAAGTTTTAGGCAAGCGCGTTGAAATGGAGTAGAAACTAATGAAAGTTTTAGAGTATGTGCTATTACTCCTTTCTTGCCGGATAATTATTTGCTGTTTCGCCCTGTTTCATATTGAATGTATATTGTAAAAGATTATAACAAAGTGAATTGACATGTACGTAGGCGCGTTTTTTGGTATCACTTAAAATTCAAACGGTGATTTCAAAGGGTAAATAAACCGAACAAGCTTCTTTTATATTGACGCGGGAATATTTGCTTGATTTTACGCAGAGCTGTGTGCCTTTCTGTTGAGTGTTTTCTCCCTTCACTTGTCAAGCGAATTCGCACCCAAACAGGTTTGACACGCATACAATTTTTTATATTACTATCAGCGTGTTAACATATTCTTTAACTTGAGTTCAAATGCACCCCAAAATAGAAAGTGTAATATACACTAGGCTTGAAACGGCAACACTAAAATGGCAAAAATTGCGTTTTCTATTTTGTACCAATATTTAGTTTAGAAGAGGAGGAAGGAACGCCAACCGAAAATAAAGAGGAGCCCAATGTTTCGAAACCTGCTTGGTTTCTTCCTCGGGGGCGACTGTAGGCGCGAGGAGCAAGTGGTCTTCTTTTACGGCGGTAGACGTGATGTTTTCGCGATCGTAATGTGGCTGAGCCCGCTGACGTAGGCGGACGGTAAAGCGCCAAGCGACCGATTGATGTTTTGCGGTGTGGTTTGGATGTGCCATGACTCGACAAAAGAGCCTTTGCCGGGAATTGGTCTCAATGTCGAGGATGCGTGTGTTGTCGAAGTCAATGCGGTGGTCATTCGAGCTCCTCGCGCACACAGTCGCCCCTGAAGAAGACACCAAGCAGGTTTCGAAACGTTGGGCTCCTTTTCATTTTTGGTTGGCGTTCCTTCCTCCTCTTCTAATTGTTCTTACCCAACCAGGAAGATTTCTGCCAAATGTTTACTTTCAAGAATATTTAGTTTATCTTCTTTATAGCACTTCTTCATGGTTGCACTTGGGGCACCTGAAGTGAAGTTCAGCAGGAAGTTCCTTGCACCTAGCAATAATGAGACTTGTGTTTCGAGAGTTGGTTTTCTCAACTATCCAACCAGCCAAGTATTTAACTGGATGCCACGCAGTCGCGCGTAATTTCACCGTGGGCCTCCGGGTGGAAACCACATACTTTTTTTTTTACACATATATAGTTGTCTTCTCTAAACAAGCAATTTGTAAAACCGAATTATGAATGTACTTACACCTGATGGTTCCTCGGATTTTAGAACATTTTATGGTCTTACATATTTATGGCATAAACACGTGGCAAACCAAAAATGGTCTGCCTAAAAACAAAAGTAGAACAATTGAATAATTTTATTTAAATCACACTTTTGTTTCGCAGTAACTCTACGATAAATTTTGAGAGGTTTCAAAATTCCTAGAAAACCTAAAATCAAAACTTTATTTTTTTCGTAAAAATTATTGTGTGAATTATGAGCATCGACTGAATGAATCCGAAAGATTGAAAGTGAAAACAGTACATAATTAATTAAGGATGCTGTAACGAAATAACCACTCCAATCCATCTAGCATTTGCTTCGTGGTTTAACTATCCAACCCGTCATCCGTGCTGGTCAAAGAAAAATATTTATAGCCCTAAGCCTCGTCTTGCCCAACATTACACGATGAACTCAGTCGGGAAATTCCTACGGAGAGCGTGATTCCCTCTCGTACACCCCAGATATTTGTCAACGCTGTTCGAAGCGCCAACCTTCTTGCTCGCTGGGGCGCGTCTTGCAACAGCAGTTCAAAACACGGCGGCAGCGGGCAAGAAGGATGACGCTTCAAACAGCATTTCCGAATCTAGTAGGGGTTATCCGCTCAAAATGGCATGTGTCGACGCGTATCTTCGAAGGGATCGCGCTCTCCGTGGGAGTTTGCCAACTGAGTTCATCGAGTAACGTTGGCCTTGCCAACGAAAGCTGCAATTATTAGCGCGTCTTCTCACTTACCGCATCTTTTCAGACTGCCCATCCTTCAAACATAAGGGGCGCGGCTCACAACGGCAGGAGTTATGTTACTGCGACACGCGCGCGTACTAATCTGAAAAACAAAGGATCTCATTAATGTAACAAACAAATATTTAGGAGTGATCAAAGGTGGAGAGGAAACAGCGATTCTTCAAAAATATATATTCTTGATTTTTCAACAAACCTGGCTTTGGTAGCTGATTATTGTGAATGTTGTATTGTTGTGGAATGAAGCATTTGGAACTCTATGGTTATAATGCTACCAGCTTTTCAAAGGACATGCTATACGCATGCTGCACGCCGTGAGAGCTCTTTATAGTGTAACTCTACTTGCCGTTCACACATAATATAATGCAGTACGATAATTACATGTCTACTTCACGCGGCCGTACCTACCTAGAAATGGAATCCGAACATTTCTTTCTCCAGTACGAATATAAAATAATGGTATTTATAGAAACTGTAGTTGTCGTTCAGAATCTAATGTATTTCTTATCTTACTCTCTAACACAACAATGGATCAATGCGCAGTGGAAAAAAAAATAATTATTCATATGGGATTGATTAAAAATGACCTCTCCTTCGACCCAGACTACGCATATATTGCAACCCGAGTTTGTTTTTTGTAGATATAGACGGAGGGAAAGCTGTGGAATTGTACTACTAAATTGGGTGTGTTCCACCTGTTATTTTGTTATTTTTATATATTTACAGACTGTGCCTCACCAAACCTTTCTATGTATATTCGTTTTAACTCATTGTATGAGTTACAGTGTCTAGGGCGTAATATATTCAAACAGAATGTGTTACACAAATGAAGAAATTTGTTTTGACCTGTGGCGTTCCACGCACAAGCCTCATCGGCGTATGTGGGTTTTGAGCGAAATTGAATTTGAAAAAATAAAATTGTACTGTATTGTATTGTATTTCACGTAGACGGGCCCCCCTGGCCCACCAATGACTGTTGGGATAGCATTACTGCAATTCAAACGTATCCCTCTTACCTTAGGGAACAAGGTAAAACACGAAAGTCAAAGTAATAAAACGCTGACAATTGTATTTCTAATTCGGAAGATACTATATACCATCGCAATTCATGGGCGCATTATCCCCTGTACCCTTCAAGGGGCAGCTACGTGAGTAGGTGTTTGAGTGGCGTCCCCACGAACACTGAGCCACGGGGTTTCACCCACCCACGACTGCCTGTGCAGGTGTCCTGGTAAGACCCGGCCAGGATGATTCAGTCAGTCTCCTTTTCTACCCTCTTCTTCCTTTCACTTTTGCCCCCACGCCCTTCTTATTTCAACTATGCTATCTTCCTTCCTCTTTTTAGCTTCTTAGGTGGCAAGGGACAACGTTGGGTGGAAGCAGGTCCTGTCCCTGCAACCGCACCTAGGTGTCGTGCCTGGGCAGCACTGGTAGTGCACTACTCTCAGCATGAGCAAACCCCTGTTTGTTATGGTATATTACCTATGCCCAGGTACGGCTTCGTGGCACGGTGCACCCGGGGCACCGAATCGTTCTCCCGTCTGCTATGCTTCGTAAATCCAAACCTATTTATCGCCCCCTGAAAACAGGTTGTATCGAAGTCCTGGTCATTAACACAATGTCAACGGATTTTTTTTAAAATATTTTCTAGTTTTGCAGTACGAGGGGAATAATCCACTTACTGAATTTTTAATCTTTTTGATGACCAATGTCAATAAAGAGGTTGCCAGGCAAAACTTCAGTTCTAAAAATCTATAAGTCCACAAGAAGCTCCACCGTCCCCGTCTCACCACAGTCCCGTCTACTTCAAGACGTCTGCGCCAGCCATACGAGAGGAATGTCAGCGAGACCATCGGACGCGTCCTTCAAAACATGGGATTGCGGTCACTCACAAACCTGTGTCCACCATCCGTAACTGACTTCCCTTCTTCAAGGACAGTCCTAATCTATCGCATCCCGTGCTCGGACTGCCTTGACGCCAACGTCGAGGACACGAAGAACTTTCCGGAACGCTTCCGCCGCCACGAATACGACGTGAAGAACGTTGTTCGAGCCACCGCCCTCGCTGAACACGCAGCGCAACTGGGTCGCAGGGTGTCCCTTCGACAAAAGCGAGATCCTGAGCACGGAACGACACTGGCATAAACGTTTGCACCTAGAATCCTGGTATATCCATACAACAAAAGGTAACATCAACAGGTCGGGAGGCACTCTCCCAAGCGTCTTTAGTCTGTTACAGGTAAAGAACGAAGTGCAAGCTCCAACCACCTCGTTCCACTTTTGTAGTGCGAAGGCTGAAGATGAGGCAACCTCCTCTCCACCATTCGCTCCGCTGAAGCGGAAAGGGGAGAGAGGAGCTTCCGCTTCGTACTTAACCTGTCACCGACTAAAGACCTTTTCCACAAGGGCGCCGCCATCTTGAATTATCGTCACTTCCAGTATGGGCGAAAACGTTGTTTTGCCGTCGCCACTCCAATAGAAGGTGTTTAGTATTGACCATTTCTGCAAGTGCGCCGCCATCTTAAATTGACGTCACTTCCAGTATGGGCGAAAACATTGTTTTGCCTTTGCCACGCCAACAGAAGGCATTTAGGATATAAACGTAACCGTCACACATTTTCGCTTTGAATTCCCTCTATTCTTTACTATTTGCAGGTTGGAACGTTTTAATATTTTTTAAGTCGCCCATACCGGTTATGCTTATTAGGTGGCTGGGGACGAGATTACACGAAAATGTCTATAGGTGTCAAAGCGTCACCGCTGCGTGGAAAAACCCGAACGCAGGAATCGCAACCGGCCTTCACACGCGGCTTTCCAATCCGCCCAACGCACATCCACCCGTGACAAATGGACCGGGGTGGTCCATTTGTCACGGGTGTTTGCCAATTTCAGTCAGCCCACTGAAAAAAGGGCATCAGAGGACTGTTTTGATACGGCCAAGGCAGGAGATAATGTTGGAAGATCTTCAGTATACTGTTTTGAGTATGTGTGAAATATGTATGACGCTCAGGTGAATCTTAACACACTCCAACTCCCCTATTGAAAAAGGCCAATATGAACTCGGCTTATTGGAAATATTGTATTCCAATGAGGTTGATGGAAACCAATAAAAACTTATTGTTATCCGATTAACCCAATACGCACGATGGGAATTCATATCGGAGCACAATATTCCGATATAGTATGCGGTTATTGGTATACAACAGGATATTGGAGCACAATATCCCGATATAACTTGCGGTTATTGGTATGCAACACGATATCGAAGCACAATACCCCGACAGAACTTACGGTTATTGGAATAGAATACGACACCGCGTGCATATTGGTGACCGACATGGACATATCGGTCGTCGATCACGGGCCCAAAGGAGAATACAATATAGCGTGGATAAATGTCAGAACGAATTCCAAGTTACCAACATGAATTAAGTCGACATATACCGCGGACTAAGAGGATACGTAACACAGTATTGATCGCCCGTGAAGCAACATGTAGATATCGGTACGCCCACATATACGACATCGCGTGAATGATATCGTAGAACAGCAGGAGTTACCATACGGCAATACGAGAGAGAACGATATTGGAGGTGGATACACACAGAACACAAACGTTCCGCGTTGCAAACACATTCACATTGATCGAAAGCGCAAGTGTACGTACGGCAGACAGTACACACAGCCTCGAGCGCTTGAAATGCTAGACAACCACCAATCCATTCAGAATAACTAGCTGGGACACCCGCGACCAACCTTTCAATGAGAAAGCCCAATAACGACGTGCTCATTGGAGTGATCGTTTTCAAACAAATGTTAATTGCAGTTTTAATGCAACAAAAGTTAGGTTACCGATGTTGGAACCCAAATCGAACGCGATACGTGACAATGTCAGTTCGCACGATAAAATAATGAGGATTAATGGGCTTGACAGGTCACGCGCTTCTTACCCGCACATTTATCGATATTAACCCACCTTTCTGGGTAATCCTACGTCGTACACAAAATCCACAACCACACACGAGCACATTTCACCCACCACTCTTCGTCGCCTGTTTCGCAAGATTCACACACTGTAAAAAACGACGGGAAAAATACGTGCATTTGCACCATTAAACGATACGTTACAGACTCGTTTTACGAGAAAAATTTCCATCGTCAACCCGCGCGCGCGAAAGCTCGAGCGCTCGAGCTTCGGAGGCAGTTCGAACTCCGAAGGGAGCCGAGCCGAGCGAGCCGCGAGTAGCCCATCGAGCCAGACAAGCGGCCGAGCGAGCCGCCGAGTGGCCGAATCCGCCGATCCAGCCAAGCCTAGCCGAGCCGCCGAGATTCCGCGATTGCGCCATTGCGCAACGACCGCGACCGCGCCAACCCGGCGAGACGGCGGCGATGGCGGGACCGATGGATAATAGCTCGTCAAGTTCGTCGGGCACTTTGCTTGTGGGTTCCAAGTGAAACCAACGCACTTTCAAATCAAATTGGACGTTTAGTGTTTATACAGTGTAAGGTTGGTCTGCCAGGATGAGGCGACACTGGTTTACACTGTAGATGAGCAATTTTGCCAGTGCAGTACGACTGCTAACCTGGGATCTTTAACGTGCTCACGCAGTAGTGATACACGACCGCACGCCGGTACGATGCTCATCCAGATCGAAACGGGCAGGGGTGGGGCTCGAACCCAGGATCCCTGGGTTCTGCAGCGCGAGCTTTCGCTCCACGCGCGTCGAGCTGGGTGTGCGCTTCAGCCCACTCGGCCACCGATCCCCCCAACGCACTTTCAATCGCTTCGAAAGGTACGTATAGACGACTTCATTACTTGCAGCATTGAGTGCTTCGGTATACACAGATCAAAGTGAACACTGAAGGACAGAAGGGAGACATGATGTTTTGAAATCGCAGCTTATTTGAACGCATGCGTCCCCTGCTGAAAGCGTCTGGCTGTGCTCTGTTGCAGATGTCATTTCGACTGCGTGTACTCTGATGTAACGTCATTCAGTGTTTACACTCGGCTAGCTATCACTCGGCTTGTTATCTCATGTGCGAAATAGACGTAGAAACCAGCGCCTCGTCTCTTTCGGATATTCAATCTCCAGCCCCCTGGCTCCCAGCATGCTTACCGGCGCTAACCGTTCGACGTGTTGGATTCGTGGGCTCGTTCGAAGAGGCGTTGTTTAACGCTCACGAGTCGCCGAACTGTTACCGGAGCTTCTCTTTACGAAAGTCGCGATCGACGCTGGGCTCTGAGCTCGTACTTTTTTCTTCCCTGGTAGACTAAGAGTGCCGACCATTCATCTGTGGTGCCGACTGGCGCCGTACGAAGTTGAGAAAAGCTAGCGAGTCTGTCAGATTTTCGTGACGCCGCCCAACTGCTCTGCTACCAGCTGCGCTCAACAAATAAGATAAAAAAAAAGAAAAAGAAAAAAAAAACGCGTTTTTTAGTTTTCAAATTTTTTGTGCTTTTTTTGCCATGTTTTATTTTAGTCGCCGCAAAGTAAATCGCGGCCGTACGTCGGTTGACTCCCGATTACTGTCTCTACATCGTAGATTGTCTCACCACAATGGTGCCTCGTTGGTGTGATCTTATTCTGATATCGTTACATCTTGCTTTTTCATCTTGGCACACTTCTAGATGACCTTCTACACGTTGCACTCCTTGTCGACATGTCGCTGGTGTTAGAGACAAATCTGAAGTCGCTGCTTGCTCACTCTTTGGTGCACATATTTCATGTTCAACATCAGGTATCTGAAGGAGGCGCCATGAAACCCTGGAGTTTTTTTAGAGGTACCTCAACATACTGTATTCAAGTGTCGTTTTGTGTGTTATAGTTTCCTACAAAACCAAATTGCACTTTGTTCGCAATATACCCAATAACTGTTCACTACAATTAAAGTTGCTATGAAACATTGGCCACGAGAGGTGACTCGGCCAACGCAGCCTGAAAATTCCTCGCATAATTTTCTTCATGGGTCATTTTGGACATTGACAAATTTTCTTGTGAATAATGAGTGTTATGCACATGTGTTCTACTTTTCCTACAGGTACTTCAGTTAGATAAACCCCAGCAAAGGCAGCAAGACAGTCTCATGGGGTCACACCAAGGATAACTGCATTCCCGCTCGAGTCCCGAGTCTTGTCACCAAACTTCACTGAACATAATGGTACATTCCGTTTCCTTAACTTTTTCTGCTGAAATGTGTTTTTTTATTGTTGCTTTTTTCCATTGAAAAAAAGGGTAGTACAACGTTTAAACACCCAATGTTTTTTTTTTCTTTTTGTAAAATGTGTAGTACATCGTTTAAACACCCAAGCGTTCATAAATGGTCTCTGTACCAGACAACAGGGTGTCTTATACTCTGTTTCATACTTAGAGTGCAACGCTGTCAAAGGTACTAAAGTGATGCGCATGAAAAAATAGAAAAAGTGTTACTCCGCGCGTTTCGTGGACGAGTGGTAGAAGGCGCTGCTCTGGCGATATTGACGTCTCGGTGGCCGTGGTTCGAACCCATTTTACGCGCAAAGTTTTTTGTTTTTGTTTTTTCTTTTTTAGACATACTTTTCGTGCAAGATTGTGCGCATTGACGAAATGCATATTTCAGTTCCTCCTTCTTGATTTTTATATATAAGTCGCCGAGAGGCCAGATTTCTACCATCTGGTCTGCCGCTTTGCAAGTGTTATTTGCCTCCAGCACCGAGTTATATTTTTCTTTCGTGCAGCGTGGAATGAGGAATCGCCCTGATAGCGGCCTTGTCCCAAAATTTATAATAAAACATTAATCGACAATAGTTGTGGCCTGTACAGTTTATTTTGAAATAGCTGTCAAGGGTAGGGATCTCCCTCTCGGAGCACTTGCGATGCACCTTCAGGCGAATGGCGTTCTATGTGAACTCGTCATGCTTGACGGTCCCCGTGCTCGAAACTTTCTTGTTGCGAGGTCTTTGCTTCGGGTACGCCACCTTGCCAGATAGGCACTCCGCCTTGCACCTCACGACAGTACAGGGCACACTCCAGTGTCGTTACTGGCCGTCTCCAGGACTTCACGACCGAATTCTCCCTGGAATGTGTTCTTATACTCCCGTACACATTGGCGATGATCTGCTTGCACTCTTTCAAGATTTTCGCACAACGAATCTTCGAAAAGATCCGAGCAGGAAAGGTACTTGAGTTTGCTGCGTAAGACGCCATCTTCTCAAAACCAGCCAGTGCCACACAACCTGAAAACCCACAGCGGCTGCCACACGGATGAACACGAAAACAATTTAAGGTGGTTTACATTATCTTTTCCTTTTCCTTGAAAAACATTTGTGCTCCGTTGAAATCATAACGCCAATATCAGTTACTAGCCCCGAGGAGGCAGATTTTCTGACTTTTTAAAATTTTTTTTGCAGGGGACGCACTATCTTATGGGGCGAACGTAGTCACGGTCAGCAATGCAAACCGGTGCGCTAGCTTTGACTGCGTTGCACTCTATGTATGAAGCAGAGTATAGGATCGCTTCAGACGGGGCAACCTTTCCAGCAATTTTGGGGCTGCTGGCGGGTTGTTCCCTAGTTTTCCGTAGATCGCCACTAATTGCTGAGATTGGGTCCGGCTCGAAGCGGACGAGCAACTCTGACTACTCGGAGATGTTTGAAGCGGCAGCAGCCAATCAGGAATGCAATATTTTCACGTGACACCCCTGTGGTCGTGATGATGAGAACTGAGGACTTAGTTCTGGTTTGAAATGGATCATTTTTGAAAATAAACTGTTTCAAAAAGACGAGTTAGTATTCTCAGCCCAATTTAAAGACATAAAAACATGTTTTTGGGATATAACTGTGTGTCTAAATACTGTAAGAAAAATAAAATTTCATGATGATGATGGCAAGTCGTAGCAATTCGGTTGCTGCATGTGAACGCGGGCGACCCGTGTTGCTGGTGTTGCGACATGAAGTTGCTGGGCGAAATTGTTCCGTCTGAAGCGGGCTTTAGGGAACTGAATTGAAGGGCCGTGGAGCTCTGGGTGCAAGCCCACCTGGAAATATTTTTTTTTCTTTTTTGCCTTTTTTAGTATTTAAATATATATATATATATATATATATATATATATACATATATACTTTTCTTAAGTTTTAACATATAGATGCATAATTTACACACTAATTCATTTTCAGAAGCGCTTTTATTCACACTCTGTGGCTTTCTAGTGCTTGCAATAGCTTCTCGGTGAGCTAATGCCAGCTCTGCAAAGGGAGAGGGATCTTCCCACACTTTGCAGGCTGTAAAGCTGTGGCTTGCACAGCTCTAGTGTATCACACCTCGCTCACTGGCTCCATCGCGAAGCATAGGTGCTTCATGAGTCGCGCCACACCGTAAGCCCAAAAAACTGTCGGGTGACAAACCTGGGACCATTTGTCACTGCACTCAGCTATGGTATGGTGGCATGGTCGGGGCATGAAGCAAGGGTACATCTTGGAAATGCTGATCTTCATGATATTTTATACACATATTTTTCATTACTTTTGTGTCGAGTTGTCAGCATTCTAAAGGTGAGAAAGCAAGCAGCAGCGACCGCAAGAAAAGAAAAATTTAAGACCGCTTTCACCAAGAATCAATTACGAGCACTAGAAAGGCATGGAGTGTAATTAAAACGCTTCTAAAGGTAAATTAGCGTATAAATTAAGTACTTGTGCCTCAAAAATACAAAATACAATGTGAATATAGTTATAAGGATAAAAATATACACTAGGAGGACTTAAACCAAAACTACAGTCTGTAATTTTGAAATTCGACACCTTAAACCATTTGGCCACCACCCAATTTTATTTCCAGGTCGTTCATCAAGGTATATGAATTTTGTTTGCAGCTGTCGGCTGCAAGAGAGATTGCCTTATTTTCATTTACTTTACTATTCCCACCAAATATGACAAGTGATAAAGAATAGAACCTCATTTGGTTGGCCGAGGCATTGTGCTTGCATCAAGGCAAACTAGCCTGTCTTGCTGGGTTCATAATTTGTTTCATCATCCGTTTAGGATTCTGTTGTCGCTTATCAAAAGAAGAAAAAAAAACTGACTAATTCTGACTTATTCTGGTGTGTAGGTACCCTCGGCAGTAAACTCTGCTAAATGGGGCAAAATATATACTATTTTTAGCAAATATGCATCGTTTTAGCAAAATGAACTACACTATTTGACTAACGTGAAACAGAACGCGCCTCTCCACTTGGGTCTTTTTTCATCTCTCGCAGACACTATTTCCTGCTTTTTGTGGTTTGTATCAGACGCTTGTATTCTGTCCGGCCAAAGCATCTGTGTTACACTAAGACTGGGTTCTTTAGGATATCTACAGGTATTCTTCGCAGCAAATGGCTTCCAATCAGGAACACGAGTTTGTTCTCGGCCACCGAGAGCAAGTATTTTCGATGTGAGCTATTGCCCGCCTATATGAATTTTGTATTTCATTCCTCTTGAATGCCATAACCTATGTGTAGTGGTCTTGCATTAGTATTTTGTTGTCTCTCTTCTGCAAAAACACCCAAGTTTGACTAAGACCGGGTTCTTTCTTATACATGCAGGTCTTGGTGGCAAGCACCAGCCAATCAAAGCCAGAAGTTTGCTCTTTGCCGCGCATGGCAAGTGTTTTCAAGGTGAGTGATTGACGCCTATCTGAGTTGTGCGTTTCATTCCTCACAGACACTCTATGTCCTGTCTTTATAGTGGTCTTGTGTCAGGCTTTTGTGTCTGTGTCCGGTCAAAGCATCTGTGTTAGACTAAGACTCGGTTCTTTAGGATATCTGCAGGTATTCTTTGCAGCAAATGGCTGCCAGTCAGGAACACCTGTTTGTTCTCGGCCAGTAAGAGCAAGTATTTTCAAGGTGAGCTATTGCCCACCTATATCAGTTTTGTGTTTCATTCCTTTTGGACGCCATCTCTATGTGTAGTGGTCTTGCACTAGTATTTTGTTTCCTCTCTTCTGCAAAAGCACCCAAGTTAAATGAAGACCGGGTTCTTTCTTATACATACAGGTCTTGGTGGCAAGAACCAGCCAATCAAGGCCAGAAGTTTGTTTTTTGCCGTGCATGGCAAGTGTTTTCAAGGTGAGTGATTGATGCCTATCTGAGTTGTTTGCTTCATCCCTCACAGACACTATTTCCTGTCTGTATAGTGGCCTTGTTTCAGGCTTTTGTGTCTCTGTCCGGCCAAAGCATCGGTGTTAGACTAATCTTTAGGATATGTGCAGCAATTCTTGGCAGCAAGTGGCTGCCAATCAGGAACACGAGTCTGTTCTCGGCCACCAAAAGCAAGTATTTTCAAGGCGAGCTATTGCCGGCCTATAAGAGTTTCAGCATTCATCAAGGAGCGCAAAATCAAAGCCCGGGGGTTGGCCATTGCAAAAATGTTGACTCGGAAGCGCATAGGGAGGAAGCTTTATAAGAGTATCCACCTGCTTCTACAAGACAAACCAAAAGTAAGAATGTGGGTTACATTTGAAAAAAAACAAAAAAACATCGTCAGCCCGAATTAACTCGGGGGCGGCACGGAGCAAACAAGCCACGGTACGAGTATGCTTGGTTCAGGCGTTTGTAGGGGTGGTAGATGACTCGGTGTTTTGTAAAAAAAATATTTTTTTTTCTAAAAGTGTGGTGGTCGAATATTCAGGAATGGGCATTGAGTCGGGATGTTAAGGTAAAAATTTCATCCACATGCCGGGATTCATGTGCCTTGTCCCCCTAGCGAGGGGGACAAGGCCTTCAAAATTTTGGGTTCGCAAAAGGGGTGCGTCAGTATTGACGTCTCATTTTACATCGTGCGTCTCAATTTAAAACGCACTATAAATGACATGCCTAAGATTCGTTTGGGTGTACTTCCTCTCAGCAAGTATATGGTTCTGTCTCCAAAAGGTTTAATCTGATGTTGACCGCTCCTCAGGTCTCCACCGACGATTCATCAGGACGAGACCCAACCGGGACACTAGGGAGGAGCGGCTTAAGCAGGGGAGACTACATATACGACAGCTTCTTGCGGACAAGAAACGAAAATAGATAGATGGTGAGTGTTTCAATTGCTATGCCTTTCGGCGTGCACATTATGTTTGTTATGTTTCAAGATTCCTGCAGAGTTTGGTTTCAACTATTGTAAAATACCGAGCATGCGCCCAAGTCGCAGAAGCGCCTACCCTCTGATTCGGAACTATCCGCAAATAAGCAAAGGGCATACCAGACACCCATCCACCTGTTTTGAGCCGTGCTCAAAATAATGAAAGAGCACATCAAGCGCCAGGTGCTGTGGCGTATTTGCCACAATAGCGCCAGTCGCAGAGCTGACAGATCCGTGACTGGCGCAAGCCATGGCATGGCCTTTGGGAACCAGGGAATCGAGATTAAAGAAGTAGTGCTGAAATTGGAGGCGAGTTGTGAAGGTGAGTAGAGTTAACAGAAAACAAGGACGAAGGGAGTTTTGTCGCATGAGGCATCTGTGTCCCGTGCATGTAATTTTGAGTGTGCTGTAGGTGGCTACCCAAAAAAATTGTACTTGGACGTGACTAATCGCAAACCTCTCTTGCAGTTTCCATGGCCCACAGGCCAGCCGGCGCCAGTTCGTTCACGTTCAAAGGTGAGGATTCTAGGTTTTCTAGATTGCTCTGAAGCAGCAATACTGAAGCCAGACAAGCGGTACGGCATATTTAATTGACAAAACGACTGGGGACACTTTTACTGAAGCTTGTTTTGCTGCAATACACACTTGTATTGCAGCAAAACAAGCTTCAGTGAAAGCGTCCCTACTCGTTCTGAGCTCCGTCAAATAAAGGTGCTGTACCGCTTGGCTGTCTGGCTTCAGTGTTGCTGTAGGCGACAAAACGTGTGCCCAGTTTTGTCCCAAGAGGCATATTATGTCACGCACATGTAATTTTGAATTTATCCGACTTAGTGTGCTGTAGGTGGCTGGTCAAAGAAATTGATACTTAGACGCAGGTAATCGCAAATTTTTTTGGCAGTTTCCACAGCCTAAGAGCCAGCAGGTCCCAGTTTGCATTTCTTCAAAGGTGAGAATTCCAGATTCCCGAAGCAGGAATATTGAAGCCATACGACCGGTACAGCGTTTTTAATTGACGGAGCTCAGAACGACTGGGAGCTCCTGCATTGAAGCTTATTTTTCTGAAATACAAGCGGGCGACATTGACACGTGCCCAGTTACGTCGCAAGAGGATATCTATGTCCCGCGCATGTAATTTTGTATGTTTCAGACTTGGTGTACTTTACGTGGCTACTCAAAGTAACTGCTACTTGGACGCAACTAACCGCAAATCTCTCTTCCAGTTTCCACGGCCAACAAGCAAGCAAGCACCAGTTCGTTTTTCCTCAAAGGTGAGCATTCCAGATGCTCTAGTTAGGTGCGAAGCAGGAATAGTGAAGCCAGACGAGCGGATACGTATATTTAATTGACCGAGCTCAGAATGGCCTGTGGCAGTGGCATTGAAGGTTATTTTTCCACAATCAAACGCAGACATAATTTTGAATCTATTCGGCTTGGTGAAGGATTGCTACTTGTCGCAAACTAATCACAAATTTTTATTTTGCAGTTTCTATATGGCTACAGCTAGCATGTGCTGTTTTTCTTAAGGTGAGGATTTCACATTCTGTTTTCAAACATCAGGTTTTTGAATGAGAGTCCTAAACAATTAACTTTCTTTTGCAGTAAATGCTAGATCCTCCAGTTCAGGAGTATGTTAAATATATTTGGTATGGATAAGTCCAGTGTTTTGCTTCTTTGTTCACAATTTGACAACAGCAACATTTTTTTAAATTTATCACTCAGAAGTACACACAAGAAGAGAATGCCTTGCAGAGAAATGTTGCGCTGAACGTGATATTCCAACTCGTATATAGTTTTTGGTAGCCGATATAATATATTGGATTCCAATATCCATAATACGCTGAGTATATTGAAATCGTAAACCCTTATTGGATCCCCATACGACACATGAGGATCCAATGAGGGTTTATACGGTATTGGATTCCAATATTTTCAGCATATCATGGATATTGGAATCCCATAACAAATCCTTATTGTAATACAATACAATAAATGTAATGTTTTAAAATACACTGTCTATATTGTATTGCAATACAATAAAAAGATATTGTTTACCAATATCCATAATTCGCTGTTCATATTAAGGTTTTCCAATAGGGTCATACCAGCGTGCTGTCGTGTGTCACCACTGCCTGGTTCACGTTAAAGACCCCAGGTTAGATATCGTGCCACACTGGCAAAATTGCTCATCTACAGCTGGGAGACAAGTCGCTTGTTGAGGCACACTAAGTTCTAGGCTCTACAAACATACAAACAACCAAATCTTTTTTGGACAATACGATACTTGTGAACGCGGGCGTTGCTCGCGCACGAGAAAAACTACTCTCGTTTTTTTTGTTTTTTTTTGGTTATTAAGCGGTTGGAGACGGTTTGTGGGAAACATTGGAATTATACTCGTCTGTAATTGTGCTGTTGTTTTCCAAATCATCAATAAGCAGGATCTTATTTTCGTCGCCCAAAATTGCCGCCACTACTTTAATCCCCTAGCGCTCCGTCTTGATCCTTTTTTCAGAAAAGTGGGGGGAAGGGGGTGGGGGGTCCCGAACGCCTCCACTGCACAAGCAGTTTCTTTGTCTCTGGATCCCAATCGCAAAGCCACGCCTCTTATTCAGTCCCAAGCTATGAAACAAAATGTTCAGTGCTGCTTTCTTAGAGGCACAAGAGCTCTCTTGACGAATACAAGCGGTGGTGTCGATCTTGCGTAGAGAGAAACCTTTACACCCGTCGTAGCAAGACCTTCGACATACCAGAAACATCATGAATGATTGTGAAAGCACTGCCATATGAAATGTTACATTTTACGTCAACTTCGGGCGGCTTGATTCGGCGATTCTTTATAATAAGGCTTTCAGCTCGGTTTCAATGATCGCAATCAGTTCAAGCGCTGGGCCACCTTGTCGTTGGGTCTTTTTTACGTCTACATGACCGCGTTGCGACTCGTTTAACCAACGTGTCTCTGCAGCATATGAAGGGCAGTCACTGAAGGACATTCAACATTCTGCTGTGAATTTCTTTGAGGCGTCGAAGAAATTCCACATCTCCAGATTTCTTCTTTTTGGTTCCCTGCACGCAGTGCAATCTACCCGGTGGCTGTCAGCTCAAGCCTAATTAATCCTGAGGTGCCCAGCTATCGGGCAGTGGAGGGAGTCCTCGAAGCCGCGTCGCCTGCTGAGGCAGTTTTGGTTGCATTCTGCTTTCACTTCATCTTTGACTATGAGTACCACCACCAGTTCAGGCGCAGATTATTGCACAGGAGTATTTAATTGATCTGAAATACTCAAATGTGGAGTCGCGTGCAACACATTGCTTTCAAACCTAAAAGAAATGCCAAAACGGTTCTTCTTTTTTTTAATGCCTTTTTATGCAGGTTTGGGAAATTTTTTTATGTCGTTTGTTTAATGCTTTTTTTTATCTGACATAAGGCTGGATGGTTGATTCTGAGAGTCACAGAAGGTGAATGATATTGCTTTAAGTCACATTTCCGTAATTTTCAAAATCAAAGCTTTTTGCTTTGTGCACCATTGGCATACTTAATTTATTCCAGTCTATTTCATGCTAGCTGTTTGAAAGCATTCGAGAGTTGTGGTTCCATGTTCACAGCAATTTGTGCTTTCAAGGTTTAAATATAATATGGTCTTTGATGGCTTGCAGGGTTTAAATACAAGATGGTCAAAACCAAATTTTGCGATTCATTTGAAGTGGGTTAGATTCCTTTGGCATTCGCGGTAGTTTGTTGCAGCTCATTAGCAGCAGGAGATACAAGTCCTTTCTTCTTTCCGCATTAGAAAAGCAAATTCCAGAGTCTGCTTTCTTCTACTCCAGCGTTCATTTTACTACTATGAATAGGACGGGCATAGTGTAATGCTTTCCTTGAGTTGCACTAGTCATTGCTAGTCGTGTATTGGTTTCTATTGCTGTTTGCAATATGTGTGATACAGAATCTATGTTATATCACAGTGCGTTCATTTTAATTCTGGTTTGTAAAACACTCAGTCATTTTAGTTCACCTCGGTGAAGTTTCGCTATTCCAAACAGTGTTCCAAGCCTTTACTGTTTTTTTCCGGATAGACATTAATTGTTTATGCACTTTTTTGTGATACTTTTATTGACTGTCGCGAACTAGAGCCCCGAAAGGGTTGTTCCAAATGCCGTTATTGCGGTTAGTGGTTTCATTTTAGAACTTTTATAAAATGGCTTGTCATTCCATTGATTTTTATGCCAGTTTGTTTGTGGCAGCCACAATAAAACATTGTCATTTACTTTCAAAACTAGGCCGTCTTCATATATTATAAGGCCCACCATTGAAGCATGTACTATCACACCCACAAAGGGCCATAGTACCTTTCTTTAGGGGGTAAAAGGGATTCCATCAAGTGTACATTTAATCTGTATTAAGGTGGTGAACTGGGCCAGTTGGTTGCTGTTATACATGATGTAGAAAACAGCTTGGAAAGCGTGGACTGCGAAGAGCAAACACGACAGGACAGCACTGTATTGTCGTGTTTGTTCTTCGTTGTCCGCGTTTTCTGAGCTGTTTTCCTCATCGTGTACATTCAACCCCAAAGTGGATCATAGTTCCCTCCATAAGGGGGTAAAAGTTGATACTGGGGGCGTGTACTATTGCCCCAAAAAGAGGGCAACTGTTTTCTCTATATGGAGCGAAAACCAGCCTCCTATAGCAGGTGCTGTGGCCTCCAAAAGGAGGTAAAAGCAGCCCCCCCCCCCCCCCCCATTATGTCGTCTTACCTCTCAAGGGGGTTGAAGTTCCCCCCCAAAGAAGGCAAAGGCGGACCGTGAAAGGACGCACTTTTAACCCCAAAAGGAATTATGGTTACCTCCAAAAGGAGGCAATGTTGCATCCTAACCCAAAGGGTAAGTTTGCAACCTCGTTGCAGGGCGTAACGTTACTTCCAAAAGGTGTTGCCCTGTGTGCAAGTCGGTTAAGCAGGGTACTACAATACCCTTTTTTTAAGAGTGCGGAACGCCCTTTGCACCGTCTTTATCACGCACCGATACTCAAGTTTGAATTTGGTGGAGGACGCCATGTTTAATTGAATTATGCTAACCAAGAGAGGAACCGGAAGGCTTGAATTAGAGATCATGTTTGGCTAGAAGATAAACTAACCAAAAGTGTAGAGATATCATTTTCACATAATTGGTCACTGCCAAATTGCAAAACTTCTGATCACGCCTCGTATGCCCATGTAATTCAGAATGACATTTTTTTATTCAGAACATTCAGTTTAAATTGATTCATAAAATATCGTGTTAAAAATAAACTGCTCAAATTTTAACATAATTGAATACACTTTTTTTCTTTCGACGTAGTCTGCCTTTATCTGTAAAAACTGCACCTGAAAAAGTCCTACACTCCTATTTGGCGCCAAAGGATTGTTCTCCAGGTGGTGAGTAAAATAGACGGGTGGACGCTTATGTAAGAATACAAACCTCTTGTCGCAAACCACGTGTTTTGTGGTTAACGAAAAAATATTTCAACGTTTTAACAAAACTACATCTGGAAACGCATGGCAACATGCTACTTCAAGCATTTATACATATAGCATGACGCTTCTTTATAAGGCTCATTGTTCGAACACGGAAACAGAGAAGGATGATTAAGAGAAATCACCGCTGGAAACAGCTGCGGTCTTCCGGATTACTCGTATGAAAACAGCTTCCGCGTAGTTTATAAATACAAAGGATTTCCTGTTTCACTATATGACGGAAAATGAAGGTTTTGACGAAAGCGCTCACAATTGCATTACGTGTGTTTTGTATTTCAGCAAAGCCGATGTTGCTACGTGTCAACAGGAGGGGAGGTTCACGTAGTACGTATTCGTGTACTTCCAAGTAATAAAGACTCTTAATATTTAAACTAAGTTACGGGCGAAATTACGAGACCTGCGTTATTACTGCCCGATTTATGCCTACTATTTAATCAATCGGTCCTTATCAGACACTACGGATGTAACTTTAATTGGGAGAAAAACCTAAAAAAAAATAAGAACGACATGTAAACCCTCATAATTACGGCCAACGTCTCGAGGAAGCAGCCAATTGCTCTTAAGGAAGCGTCAGGACTCTCTGTGGTTTTCCGTTTCGAGTTACGTCATTTCAGATCACTGCTTATAGACTTAAGAAATCATAAGTATTAGTTAAAATTCCGACTCCTTGTGCATAGCAACCAAACCAAGTGATTTTTTGCAATGCAAGCTTTGTATACAGAAAGTGATGGAGGTGATACTTTACTATTTCAATGTTATTATGCTTTAACCAGTATTTTGTTGTGACTTAGAACCATTGTTTTTCCTTAGAGCACCAACAGAAGAACATATATTGGCAACAGAACGCATCTCAAGACTGAGTTGTCGAGAACCCATTATTCAAACTTAGACCTTTTTCATTGCGTACATCGCAGTTTTCAGGGGGCTGATCAAAACATGTTGAATTAAAGGGTATACGCACTAAACATGATTAAACCCTTCGGGGTGTAAGTGGCTTGTCTTATAGCTAACACCTTTATTAGTGTAGCAACACGCCCTAAAAAAGGGCGTGGTTCCTAACGCCCCTAAACGAAAGCGTTATTCCGAATAGCCTTAGACAATACACCTTTTTATTAGGGTGTTGGGTATACAGTGCACCCTCTAAATTGGAAGTTCCACCGCCAGAAAGGGTAGTAAAGAGGCGCAATGACCAACACCCATAAAATAGGGTCGAATAACCCAAACTAGTGCACGAAAAAATGACTGCAAATGATTCGAAACACGCTTGGTTCACTCTTTATTTTTCGAACAACGTTCTACCAGGATCTAGTAAATTCTCTCTAGACGATTGCAAGCATGTCGTCTGGCCACCGCCATGTCTCTGCTCGTGCGCGCGAGTGCGTGCAATTAAAAGCTTGCCAAAGCGCAAAGCTACGTTCACGCGCGCGTCACCCAGCTTTGCGAAGTCAAGACCGAAAGAAATAACTCTCTTTTATCCTCGAAACTTCGCCTCGACCAAGACGCTTCTGAATCAGTACAGCTCCGTGCGAGTATACTTGGCCCAGACTAGGACCAATACGCCCCTGTAAGGTCACGAACATTCCAGCCGGATATCATTTCATGGACCCTGTAGTTTCTTCAACCGAAGGTCCTAATTCAATCTTCAACTTTGCTTTCCGCGCAGCATTTATGTTTTCTAGCACTGTTGACGTAGGCAAACTCGACAGGCTTGCAAAGACGGAACGACAGGGAGTCGATTCGGACGCAATCGGCAGTTCATACTTGTAAACAGTAAAATTACCTATAGATAAGGAATCAGGACTACTATCATAAGCATGCTTGTAGTGTACTTACAAATATAACAGCGATATCATGTAATCCGTGAAATATGAATAATACAATTCGGACAGCCCAAAACAACGCAAACACTATGTCGAGAATGAAAGCGGTCGCTCACATTCAACGAAAGTTTTGCGGTCGCCGATGAGCAGTTCTTCGTCTAAACGTGTCCAACAAACACAGCACAATATTTCTATGAGCTCCGACGAAGTAAGCGGCCTTTACCGAAAAGTTTGCATGAGATGTAATCTGGCGGTTCGATCACGATTACAAACCACGGCTGCGACTGCAACTCAGGAAAGCAGGAGAACACTGAAGAGCGCATTTCGGAAAGCGGACCTAGGTGGCCCCCTACACTTTGCCATTTTTGGCAAACGGCGAAAACTAGTGCCCCAGTGAGCCCATCAGAGCGTCAGAGCGAGTTACGTGAGAAATATTCGTCCAAGCATTTTTGTCCTTCGGAGAGCGGTCACGTGTTTTTTTCCGCCCCTCTGATTCGGCAGAATGGCCTTCACACTCGCTCACAGCCACACGAAGACAAAAAAGAAGGTGGGGAGGCTTATCAGAAGACGAGGTCGAAGGGGCATGGACAATGCAGCTAATTTCCCTCTGCTGCTTTGTATAGGCCTCATGCGCTGCCCAGAAAGCGCCGCGAAAAGGGACTCGTAAGGACTTGCTTTGGGTAGACCTTTTCGGCAAAGGCGCCGCCATCTTGAATTGTAGTCACTTCCAGTATGGGCGAAAACATTGTTTTGTCGTCGCGACGCCAATAGAAGGCATTTGGTATATAAGTCTAACCGTCACACATTCTCGTTTTGGCTCCCCTCCATGTTTTTACTAATGGTAGGTTCAACCGTTTTATTATTTTTTTCGTCGCCCATACCGAATACGCCTATTAGGTAACTGGGGACGAGAGTACATGGTAAACGTTTATAAACTTGAGCGTCTCAAACTGCCACTCGTGTAAAAGCGTCCCTGCTCTGGCGGGGCTCGCAAAATCCCGAAATAAGTAAAAAAAAAAAAAAAAAGGAATGCGAACGCTTTTGAAGCCTGGGTTAAATCTAAGATGCTGAGAGTATGAGACAAGATACGCGGTTTCACAGGTTCCGAAGAAAAACCGAAGAAAAAGTGTTCGGGACGCTAGATATTTTTGTGTCACCACTCAGAGATACGATTCGCGTCCCCTAGCGGGGGTGTCGTGAATCCGGAACTTTCGGTTGTCCTGAGGCATTGTTTCTTCAGAAATACGCAGTAAGCTAAATTTTCAGTGGATGTGGTATAAGTAAAGCCCCTTCGAGTTTCAAAAGTAGCCCAAGGTGCATCGTTGTACGAGGCACGTGCAACGTGCAGCCTCGGGAAGATTACGGCGGCACAGCGCAGCACTGAGCTAGATTTCGGGAGCCATGTTCTTCCCAGAAGGGGCGTGCGGCACGTGTCTCGAGCACTCCCACAACAATGAATGGTGCCACTTTTCCGAGGATAGAGGGGCTTTAGGTATAAGTAGTGCGAGGACTACTCACGTGAGTCTGTACTACCCAAAATGAAGGCGCCACAGTTTGTTGAAATCTTCAGCGCAGCAGGTCTCTCCCGGGCTAAAAGTAAGCAGATTCCATTTTGTTTATTTTTTTTTTAACGCCGGATCTGAGGTGTTTAATAAATAGAAATTCCTCGCCGGCATGGACAATTCACAAAGGACACTCTAGAAACTCAACCAGAAACGGTGTCGCGTATGGTATGTTAGGATGGCGTCGGCGCGGCCCATCCCGTTCTTCACAAATACTGGGTGGATCAAAATGGTATCGGGACAATCTTTCCAATTTGAGGCCAATATCGGCGTAATACTCTCTGCGAACTTGGCTATGTATTTCCACGTCTTCGTTCAACTTTTGCGAGCGCAAACGTTTTTTTTTTTTTTTTTTTTTTTTTAAAGTCAAAGTTGAACTGATAAAACTGATTCACGCGGGACACGTAATTTTCGGCTCGTGGCGGACGGAGATTTCGATCGGAGTTGCAAAAACTATTCTCTAACACTTTCTAGTTATACGCGACTTCGTGTGGCGATTACTTATACTCGATCTTTGTAGGGCCGTACATCAGCAACAGTTTCACTAAAGGAATAATCATGAACGGCTGTGGAATCATGGGTGTATTCGACTGTATCACCTTTACGCCCCTTTCACGCCGTGTGAATGAAGGACGTAAAATTCGTCTATACACCCATTTCACACGTCATCAGAGACCATCGCTGCAAGTAGGGCGTAAAAATGGTTGTGTAAGGGGTGTAAATCATCCGCACACCCTTCTTACACCCACCGATATTCAGAGACCATGTAAAGAGGGTGTAAGAAGGGTGTTTTTCCTAACTTACACCCTGTTTAGACGATTGTAGGTGTAACAATGTTTAATGTGTACTCTTGTCAAAGCGTCGTGTCCTTTCTAAAGATCCACTTTCACTCTTGTAAAAGCTGGGATGTTTTTATATCTTGTAAAAACCCAGATGGCTTTAATCTAGAAACATTGATTTCAACTGTTTTTTTATATAAACGATACGGTGCAAATATATGTAAGGATTATACCTAGCAAGCAATTCATTATTTCAGCGGCATAGAAATATAAAATATAGCCGCCGAAGTGTTTGATCCTTGTGTGCCATAGAGATTTACTGCTTAAGAAAGCAGAGGGTGAGTCCTGAAAATCACATCAACGCTTCGGAAGCAGTCAAATTTCGGCATTACTAAATAAGGGTATCGACAAATCAGTCATTAAGCAAGAAATGCGAATAAAATAAGCCACACCCTGGCTGCTTTTTTAAGCCCTCACTGGCTACTCTCTAAGGAATCCAAAAGAAAGAGTTACGATTGGTTGTGTGCGATCTAGGGCCAACCTTAGAAGCAAAAGCTCAGCAATCACTGATTCATCGCACCTTTCAGAACAAACCTAGAGGCTGGTAAACGCTTCATCGCACTCCTAAGCTTCGGTTGTGCAGCACTGGCCGAATGAATAATGTATTTTTTTAGGGTAATAGGAACTCCACTCGGTATTTATTAGTAAAAAGTAAACATGCTTAGGATACAAAAAAAATCTAGAAATAAATAAATGTACCTTTAGGAACTGCCTGAATTTTTCCTATGCTAACAAATTGCAAAACAATGAATTGAAATGAGCAACTGTGTCAACAACATAACAATATAAAATGCGTATATTCATATGCGAATGAAGAGCAAGGCGATATAATATACACTTTAAGCGAAATTGGACATATTTGAGGCTTTCTTGATGGTCTTCGAATTCCTTTGAAGTGAATTCTTCAGAAACAAAATTGCGGAATTTGCATCAATAAATACGCAACTTTTTTTTTTTTATAAATTGGGTTGTTTTTAATTGCAAATTTTAAATTTTAAAGCGGTGAATTGAAAAATTAATAGTTTGTGCAATCAAGTCATTAAACGTAAGGAATCTTTCATTTGAGGCACAGCTAACGAGTGCAGAACCGTTCATTTCATAAAATTCAATTTCGTTCTAGAATCATAATAATACCTTTGCGCCCCATGGCGGCGCACATATATCATTCTACAGAATTACGCAAGTCATAAATATCTTTTAATTTAGTTATCTGCTGTACATCTTTCCAAAACAGTATCGTGGGGGAAAAGATTATTACAATATCCTACCTCTTGGACGGGAATGGATTTCAAGACTAAGATGCAAGTAACGACTCAAAAGTAAAAGCTGGCTACAGGATGTCCAAAAAGTGGTATGATAATTATTAAATATATGAGAATATAAAAACAATATCTTATTTTGGTCGAAGTGAAAGAACCTATGCACGCTAAGATTTCTATGCTAGTCTTAGTTGCAACAATTCATATTTCCATTTACCGGACTTATATGGTTACCCTGCAGAAAAAGGTAGTAAATACTGAAGTCTTACTTTCTACTAGAGTCACTAAATAAGCTACGCTTTCAGAGTACTGCATTTCTTTTCTTTGGCACTTTGCCGACAATGCAGTTGCTCTATTCAACAATATTCTGGTTCGCTGCGGCATCATTGAACAACAATAGTCACTTGAGACGCTACCATCATCATCGCGTTGTTTTAACGCAACCATCTTGGGTCGAGCGATCCGCCGCCTGCTGCTGTTTTACTGTTTGCTGCGCGCGCACGCTGGAGTTGGTCGCTCAGCACGCACTTTTTCCTTCTTATGTCGAGATACGACCAACACGACCCTGATTCGCTGCCACAGCTGCGGGTACGGCAGCTGCCGCAGGCGACGGCTACAGCCCGGCTTGTCTCAGCTACAGTCGCTCCTTCATCTGCGGGCAGGACCAAGATGGTGGCGCCTGACGCGCTTCAGACGCGTAGTTTGGGAGTTTCGGTACCCTGAAAGCGTAGCTTTATTTAGTGACTCTACTTTCTACTATCCATCTACTTCATGCCCCTTCCCACAATATGGGTATAAAAATAGAACCTGAAAAAATGTGAAACTTGAGGCTTTATAAGTATTTACAGCGCTTAAAAATACCATGATGTCGCACACTGTCACAGTGATATTACCCAATTTACTGCAAGCAACATTTCCTAACTGCATTCTAATTGTGTGCCATTCACAATTAGAATACAGTTAGCTTCCTTTCTTTTTCAGTTGTATCGACCGCAGTAAGCTGCGATCGATACAACTGAAACTGATTTCAAAATCACAATAAGAACCTCATTTCTAACTATAGACATGAGCGAACAATTTCCCACCCCAGAGGAACAAATTCGTTGCCAATACTCATACCCAAGCTTAATTATATATTCTACGTGCAGTCCTCGAACTAATTATTTTAGCTACACTGATTTGCCTTGAGAGTGGTGCCACCAGCCCTCATGCGACTTTTGAAAATATGTATGTACCTTAGAAAAATTTGAATCACTAGCAGTTGTCGGTGTCATTGAAATACAATAGAAACTAAAATATTTTAAAAGTAGTTATATCGGTGTGCACACAATTATGATGCATAGTTTTCTTAAAGGGGTTACGACACGCCAAAAATAAAATGTGAGATTACTATTCTGCTAGTGCCCATTCTATGTTCCTATTTTTCTGCTTAATTTGTTTTCAAGATGTCGCTATAGTTTAGTGGATAAACAGATTTATATGCGGCACCCTCGTATCCGCCCCATTCGAAAAGACTGCCGTGGTTGTTGCGCGGCGTCCCTTTGCACGCACTCACAGACTTGGCTTACTTCGCGTCTCGAGGTTCAGATTCCTCGTCTACCTTCCGCGTTTCGAGCATGCGGTCTATGAGGATTACCTCTACGGCATTGCTCGTTTCGTCGAAGCCTTCGACACTGATCGCAGCAGCGATGAGAGTCGTTGTTATCAAAATATGTTGGGAGCTGGTTATTCTACCAGCTCCAGCGACGACAGGTCACGGACGAACTCGCCATGGTCCCCGTCGTGCGTAACAATATCGCAGGTGCCTTCGGATGGAAGATCAAAAGGCCAGGGGCGGAGCGAGAATAGCGTTGGAGTAGCCAAGTTGTGTGAGAGATTTTCATTGTACCTTGGCGAGGCGAGCTTGGGCGATTATGGGGGTTCCTTGAATGAGAGAGCGTTCATCATCACGTGGTTTATAGACACCATGCTGTGACTAACTTGGGCAGCGTTACCTATCGCCAGACGAAAACTATCATTATTTGTAAATTGAATATTGATATTACTAGAGGGCTAAACTTTTGTGAAACTTGGTGTATATACTAAGTAGCCTATGTGCAATGAATATCAAGAATTATCTACTCCTTTAGTTTTTATGTCATAACCCTCTTATAGAAGGTGTTATGAGGCGATTAACCGATAGAAAAAAAGGCTTTTATTTATATTTATATATATATATATATATGTATTGATATTGTGTGTAAATCTGCAGCGGAGGGAAAGAACCTACCGATTTAGGTGGTCCAATAAATTCAAAGTCCCAGAATAATTGAGCTATAATTATTCCAGACAACAGGTTTACCAGCAGCCATAATGTTTGTACCTCTAAGTGCCGCAACCTATAAAACATGTACATCCATTCCATAAGAGGGAGTGAGAGAGACGATGGCCTTAGGATGGAAGGCCGTCGTCTTTTTTTGTGGCGTAGAAGCAACAGTACGGTATAGCTTCAAACCCCTGGAGAAAATCAAATATATATTACCGAGAAGATCAGGAAGACGGCCTGTCGCAAGATGCCTTACCCTTCACAGCAAAGTAGTGCTATTCATTCTTCTCCAGCAGCCAAACCCTTCGGTCGAGGAGACCTATACTTTTTCCCGGGCTAATGCCACAATGAAGAGGAAGATGGGCTGTCACAAGTTCCGTGGCAGCATCAGCGGTCAAGAGCCTGCGACGTCTAGTTCGGATTTAACTACCCGATTTGCAGACGTCTCGTCTTTGACACCCGAGCATCATAACAATGTAAACACTTTTGTGGAGGCGGGATTTCAGAAATCAAAGCCTATTCAATAGGGGTTATATTTGCTGACGCCTTAAGAAACATAGGTCGTGACTTTTAGCAAATATTCGGGACTCGCCACGCCCTGAGTCCTCTCCGTGACTCTAGCTGTAAATATATGTAACCGATAGTTATTTATGGCACTTTCTATTTACTACAAAACGCAGTACACTGTTAGTGAATAGTTTTAACTGGTAGCATTATACCCCGCGTCCCAAATAGCGGCCAGGCCCTTTAAATCGACTGCAAATATCGGTTTCTTAACCTATCGCGTTCCGATTTTGTACAGCGTTGGCCACAGGTGGTGCATTTTTTTTTCCCATAAAATTCGGAAAGAGCGAACTTACCCGAGGAAAAAGTAAAAAAAGAAAAAGGCTTCACTCTTATGAAAACGCAGCGAAGCCACCGCTCTTGAAACCATAGGGCGCCCTTTGGTTTCGAGAGCGGTGGCTTCGCTGTGTTTTTTTTTTACTTTTTCCTCAGGTCAGTTCGCTCTTTCCGAATTTTATGGAAACAATGCACCACCTGTGGACAACGCTGTACAAAATCCGAATGAGATAGGTTAAGAAACGAATGTTTGCGGTTGATATAAAGAACCTGGCCGCTATTTGAAACACACTGTAGCATTTCTTTTTAATAATCTGATAACTGATCCCAGTGCTCAGGACTCTGTATCTGCCTTTACTAAGGTAATTGCACTTTCTTAAATCTCGCTTCTCACAGGAGACGAGGGCGTAACTACTCTAATGCTAGAACGTTGTTCCAAAGATCTGTTGGTCTAATATAGTAGTTACTTAGAAAACAGTAGCCATAGAGACGCCGCAAAAATATATATTTTGTGTTGTCTGAAGAATGGACAAGAATGTTCAACATCTTTGTGAATGTTGATCACAAGCACTGCGCTATAGTATATTCCAAGGCAATTTTTTTTTGTCAGGCCAATCGCCAACACAGCACCTCTTTAGAGATAGTCAATTTATGAAAGCGGTATGGCCGTCGCTTACTATTTTACAGATAGCACACATTTT
The DNA here is from genome assembly GCF_016920785.2 of Ixodes scapularis. Lineage (NCBI taxonomy): Eukaryota > Metazoa > Arthropoda > Arachnida > Ixodida > Ixodidae > Ixodes > Ixodes scapularis. The sequence goes on along the minus strand of NW_024609879.1, from coordinate 98,801,108 downwards.
ATTGTATTTATGAAAACGCAAGTCACAGCTACTTAAATTGAAGCATAGAAAATATTCAGTGTTGCCATGGCACGCAGGAACACCAAGAATTATTTCACTTCCGTATTGTGTTCCCCAAATGATTCATACATAAGATGTTTGAAAATCAAAACACATGGGTCACATGATTACTTCAATCAATAAAGCATCATGATATATTAATTTACCAGATTAGAAGTTATCTTGATAGAAAAAAAAAAAACGACTGCAATATAGCCGCAGTTCTAGCGTCAGGTTTTATGACAAACGTGACTAAACTTGAAAACTAGTTTTTTTTTATTTGATGAAAATTAGTGCGTACATAAAATATGCATTTAATGAAGCGCAGCTCAAATGATTACATTCATTTGATATATCAATGATTTCTTTATTTATGCACTTGTTTTACCTGAAACTTCCCTTTAGACACAAACGCTCTTAAAGCAACAAACAAAAGCGGAAATCAAATTGGATATTAAAAACATCAGTCTGGTAGGTAATTTGCTTTGACTGAAACTTTATTTTATTCTCGAAATGCTGATGATGTCGTTTCATAGATTTTATTAACGTTAGATTATTTTATTTTTCGTAGAGTGATAAGGAACTTACAGGAAAGCTACCCAGCTGGACCAGTATGGGTGGCTGCGGTAGCGAGAGTCTAATGAATGCTGGCAAGGTCCTGGGTGCAATAAAATTGGAATCAACGTACTGGCCTCTCCAGTCACATATCATATGTGTCTTTACAAAGTGAGTACAATCCTTTTACAATATGTATTTTTGAGCCAAATCCAAACTATATCACTAATATAAAAAGAGTCATAACTCGAGATAAAGAACTGTTAAAAGATTCTTCTTCTTTATTTATGGTAATCCGAATAACCTCTATGTGAAGTTTAGCTAAGTTTAGCTAAATTTCCATTGAGCAGAAGCACGGCAACGCAGATGTTCCGTCCCGGAAGCCGGCGGGGGAGCTCAAGGTGAAAGCGGACGCGCCTCAAAAATAAAACACAAAGAAAAGCACAGCAACGCAGATGCATCTGGAAGATGCGCAGATGCGCCCGGAAGCCGGCGGAGTTCGCCGCACCTGCCCCTTGGGGGAGCGTGATGTCACCGCCGGAGCGCCGTGCGAAAGAGGAAGACTTGGCGTTCTGCTTGTAGGAATGCGCTGGGTGTATGCCTGCAGTCTTAAGTGCCTCTGCCCATTTTTTGTAGTGGTTGTAACATTCATTAATCTGGTCTTGAACATCGTCATTGTCACTGATTACGTCATCAGTGACGTGACTGATGACGTCATCGGCATCAGCATCGTCATCATCACTGATGACGTCATCGTCATGGTCACGTGACTCCCGTGACGTCAAGTGACACCAGCAAGGTCACGTGACCCCTGTGACGTCACGTGACCCCGTGAGGTCACGTGACCCTTGTGAGGCGACGGCGACGCCGCTCGGAGCGAGGGGTAGCAGACAGGATGAGGAGGTGAGGAGGAGAGAGGAAGGATAAACCTTCCCCTCGGTACCCTTCCCCTCCTCCTCCTCAAGAGCTGCGCTCTAATCCGGTATTACGGGGAGTTGTAAACGGCTTTCATTTTTTTCATGTATAAAGAAAAACGTATTATCTCCTCCACTATGTCATAGCAAAGACAGTGATAACACAGATTAAATAGTGTGTTGCTCGGCGGGGCTCTTGAGTGGGTAATATTAGTACTCCTTCTGGTGCCTGCACGGCGTGAACATCATCGTTTGTAGCGTCTCTGATAGAAGGTCTTCTCAAAGAAAGCGCCTGAGGAGAAGTTAAACGTTAAGTTCGCGTGTGTTGCGGTCGCACTCTCCAGGTTTGACTCAACTATTTCGCGTCTCTTTCCATCGAAGCACGTGCATGTTGTGGTCATTCTCACCTTATGTACACCCTTCCGACATAGGTCTGAACGCACTGGCTACCTTGTGATAATATTCCCAACTCGATTTATCCTGCCCGTGTTGTAGGCGAAGCTGATTCATCGTTGTATATTTGAAAAGATGGACCCTGGTTGAAAACCAAAAGCCTACAGGCTAACTTCAATATTTTTCTATATATTTTTACTGATAAATATATGCTTGACGCTTCTTATTGCATAAGTGCGTTCCAGGAGTTTGAGTTACTGGAGGCTACTAAGAGTTTACCATACAATATGACCCGTGATACAAGATAGTCTACCGGATTTATGAAGTTTAGGTGCATGGAGTAGCAATCTGCGGGTAGTGTAATTGAAAAAAAGGCATTTTTTTAAAAGATGTGCATGGTCTTAACAAACGTTGTAGTTAGTCAGAAAGCAGGTGTAGGAGCAAGAAAAGCTGCCGTTTTTAACTTCCGGTTTTCTTTTTTTTGAGTCAATACAAATGTCACACTTGTCTACTTCGTTAATATCTACGTCTCCACTAAATTACGTAAATCATACTATCACTCCGTTCAATAGATTTCCTTTCAGTTATGACAAAAGAAATATATATTATTTCCGAATTTTTATGGTGCAGATATACATCATTAATAGTGATTAGCTTTTCGCAATGTCACGTGCCCATATCATTGGGTGGGTAAATTCTAAATCCCATCGCATGCATGCAGTACATTTTTTGTTGAAAATTCCATGACCATTATGCGCTAGGTCGGCCTCCTCTACGACCCGCACAAAACTGTTGACTTGCTCCCGAATACTCGAAAGGTAGCTAACCCTTTGAGCGAGCTTGTAGATTATGAATCCTCATTAATGAATGACCAAAGATCTTAATATCTTCCAAATTTAACACCCCAATTTACAAATATGCCTCTCGTTTTCTTGTTTTGTTACTAGCATTATTATCAATCCCAGAGTTAAATTCGCTTTAAAACAACAAAAACGTAAAGTTGTATCGCTTTGCTACTGGCTGCATTGCTTCATTTTTTTCTTCTTTTTTTGCTAGTGCTATGGTGTTTGGAACGCGTCTCCGACTGGTGTGTTTACCGCGGCCAAAAAAGTGGTCCCTTGATTGCCGCCTGATGACGTCATGGAAGTGTTATGCTGTCGCCGGTCGCGACCCTGGCGGCGTCCCAACAGTTGTGGTATATATGGCAGACGCCTGTTCTGCTGTAGGACGCTCTCCACTGTGGCAGTTCAGGGAAGCTAGAGCAGCCGAAATTTGGGACGCCTAGGACGCCGTGACGACAGCGACACCCGCGTTCGCTCGTGCTTGTCGCCAGCATTTTTACGGCCAACCGCCAGGATCGCGACAGGCAACAGCATGACACTCCGGCTTCTGTGACGTCAGTTGTTGCCACTTGGGGACCACTTTTGATGTATAGGCGGGATAGGACGCTAAACACACCAGTCGAAAGCGCGATCCAGGCACCATACTAGTGCTAGTGGCGTTGAGAATTTTAAGGGATATCTGTAAAAACAATTTTAAGAAGAAACGCTATGTTGATTACGTAAACTACTTAACGAAGGTTTCGTGCAGCATAAATACACTCATCACAAATGTCCTAACTGGTTATTTCAACGCATTGGAATATTAGGGTTTATTATATAAAATTGTGTAATTAAATAACAGACGTTCCCAAATTTGACGAAGAAATCCGCTTTCATATTAAAGAAATATAAATCGTTCAAAGAAAACGGATTTCACTGGTTAGGAAATAAATCAACAGATTTGTAGGGAATTACATGTAATGTTAGCATCTCGGAACAGTGCAGAGCAATATTAAGCAAATATTTTCAGGGCCCCTTTGTCTTCAAAGTTCTCTAATGCATGAAATGCAGTATTTAAAATGCGATCATTTCAAATTGGTCACAGTATATTAAACCTTTCTTTCGGAGAATAAAGAGCCTTTCTTTTTATAAAATTCTTGGATACATTAAGCGGGGAAAATAAATTGATGTATGGGTGTCAAGAGTCAAGTCACGTGACAAACTTCCAGCTAAATTTAGCGGGGAATATAAATTTGCGTATAGTTCACGCAATATCAGTTGGCCTGCTAAATATAGGAGGGAACTGCAGTGATGCATAGATCATGCGACATGCAGTAACGTGGCACTGTGTTTCCTGCTAAATTAAACAATGAGACTGAATTGGTGTAGAGAAAACGTCAGGTTACGCAACATCAATTTTCCAGCTAAACATACGGGGGCAAATTGAATTGTAAATGTCACGTGACGTCATGAACACATGACATCAATTTTCCTGCGAACTTCACCGGGGAAATTGAATTTGTATTAGGTCATATCATCAGGTCACGTGACATCAATTTTTCCGGGAAAATTAGCGGAAAAATTGAGTTGATTATAGGTCCGGTGACGGCAGGTCACGTGATATTAATTTTCCCGCTAAATTTAGTAGGGGACCATAATTAGTGTGATGTGAGGTTACGTGACATCAATTCACGTCTCGTGACCTAAACGCCACTTCCCCGCTTAATTTATCTAGAAGGGACGGGCAACATTTTGGAATTGGGGATTCCGTTAAAAAAAAAAAAAAAGCCTTTTATGGTTTTAAAAATATAGGTGCTCTGCTTTTTTGCAATATATTGCTTTGGAAATGCTCTCGGAATGTTTTAAGCACAAACACATATCTCCAGGTATATGGACAAAAATCACCATGTTCTAAACAGAGTGCATGAAGATTATGCGTGGAAATAGCATCGAATACAGCATCCATGTAAAATGCTTTTACGGCAATGTCGTCGACCTTGACAACAATACCTGTCCTTGAGGAAAACTCGGGATGATATTTAACACCATTAGTTTCTCCATAGTTGAACAGTCGCTCAAATACAAAAGACGACTAGGACAACCTGCTAACTCCAGAAGTAAAAACCATTTAGCAGTCCTGCGTTAGCCCACAGTAGAGTCGCAGTGAGAGCTGCGACACGTCACGGCCAAATTGTTGGGCATCGGCGTTCAGTTCACGCACCGTGTGGTGCGTGAACAAAAGCGTACGGAACGAAAAAAAACGTCTCATCATTTGATTCCAAATACTTTCTTTTTTTTTTTTGTTCCGGATCGCGTGAAATCGTGTCTCCAGGCACGGGCTCTTGGCATTGGCAGTTTTCCAACAGTATTTTGGAATTAACTATTTCTTTTTCAGATATCGCGTGCAGTGGGCATTGGAGACTACAAGAACCCTAAGTATAAAGCGAGTTGTTAACGTTGTCGAGTAGCTCTGTGGCAACGACTCCGCTTCACGCGCGGCGGACCTAGGTGCATTCCCCGCGGGCGGCGGCCGATGTTTTTCAACGATTTGGCAAACATCGACGGCGGACACTCTACTACGCCAATACAACATCGACAACAACTACGTCTACAGCATCAACAACGTACGCCGTTTCCAGTGATGGGAAGAGCCAGGCACGTAGCCAGGGGGGAGGCCCATGGGGCCCGCCCCCCCCCCCCCCTCCCTCCGAAATCTTCCATTTTGCATGGGTCCTCCTCTCCCCTTCCCCCTCATGCAGCATTTTGTTATGGGTGGGCCCCCCGAAACAAAATCCTCGCTACGTGCCTGGGAAGAGCCAATAAAGTTATAGCTATAAAACTCATGACCTTTTCCAGTCGAGTTCAATTCTCGGAATAGGAAGTTGTCATCTATGTACGAGGGAAGCACAGCCGCTGGAAACAATGAAATGAATATTCGTCAGGAACAATTGCTGTCTTCCGGATTACAGTAGTATAAAAAGTGTGCGCAAATGGAGAAACAAATTATTTTCTTATACCAGTCTAAGCGTTTCAAAATGAAGGTCTTTTTCGGAATGTTGGTGATTGCATCACTTTTATTTTGTCTTGATGCTGAACGCGGGCCAAATTGTCCCAAGGAGAAAGGTTCAGGTAAGTAATTTGATGTGGTCGTGGTTTTAAAAGCTTCGTTCTTTTATATACAAGTACGCGAAACAACGCTTTATGGCCATTGCATTATTTTTGTTTGTAACGCCGACACTTCTCCAGTTTTATTCAGTTAATCGTCATTTCTAACGAAGTACAAAGGTAGGAGAAATCGGCAGAATTGTATCAAAATAACATTTCTTAAATGGCAGGTAAAGTTTCTCTGAAGCAGCTAAGCATGCACTTGAAACAAAACGTGCTACGTTAGCATATTGTAATGATAGGAATGAATATCATGACTGGATGCATTTTATGAGCAAGAATCTCCCGCCAAAGGGCACCGGTCTGTGCCTAGATGCTTTTGACAAAGGTATTTTGAAGAAGACTGTATTGTGGACCTCGAATTATTAGATGGTATCAACTTGATTCGGTGCCACGCCTCGTCCATTTGAGTTTCAAACGAGAACATATGCCGACTTCCCATCAGCAGAAATTTGCGACAGGCGCTTCTAGTTCAATTATCAGCCCTCCACAAGGCGTATTCAGCTTTAACTTTTGTGACGTGTCAAAATTCCCACCAAAGCGGGGTGTGCCGAGTGAAAAAAAACAAAACAAAAAAACTTCAAAGATAAAAAAAAAATAAACGAATGAGATAATGGATGTCTTGCTGACGGAATATGCTGATAAATTTATAGTTGTCCGTTACCATCTCATGGCGATACTGTGATCTAAGGAATAACATCAGAATTAGCTTCTAAGAGATTTGGCAGACGTCGTCTCGCGTTTATATAGTTTTTATAGTTGATTTGTGGTGCGATATCGTTAGGTATGTGCCTTCAGAGATAACTGTGTTGTGAGTGAGTATAGGGCATAAAACGTACGCTATTATTACTGGTTCATTTCTTACAGGGCGTATCGAAGGATGTATTCAAAACGAAAGTATTCTAGGCGCATCATTTATTTACGCGTTGGTTTTTATCCACTTTCCGCCTCGTGGAATGTTGTCGCTAATAAAAAGAACACATTAATTTAAAACGAAAAATAAACGTTCGATGAAGCGAAATTGAGCCTATCATACATAAAGAGAAAGGTGCCACGCATCTTCCGTCGGCGACGGGTGGAAAACCAAACCGAAAAAGCCATTTGTATGAGAATTTTGTTTCTGTCCAATAAACACACATGAATCATAAAAGATATATAAGAACATATAATATTCATAGAGGAACTATATAATAAATGTGTAATTTATGTAAGAACATAAAAGAACCACATAAGAAACTTATAAGAAACCTCTCACAAGTTTCTTTATTTGGTTCCTACATCTTCCTATATATATTATAAAGTTGTTATACGGTTCTGATATGTTCTTATATATCTTGTATGATTCATATGTGTTTATTGGGCACTGAAATTTCTCACGTAAATTAGATTTTTCAGTAGGGGACTGACCCGAAAAAGCGCTATCAATACTTTCATACACGCAGCACGTTCAGGAATGTTCTGAACAAGAATACTTGATGAAAGCCGAGAATGGGTTGGGATTTTATAGAAGAACGCAAAATAATAAGAGAAGGATCCGGGCGAGCGGGATCCGAACCCCATTCTTCTGTGTGACAGCCACATGCATTGTCAGCACCGTCACGCACGGGGATATATCACCCTTACTTTGTGGATCAAGCGTCAAAAACACACCATCATAGTGTTCATCATTTTGTTTTTCTGTCGTGTGTTCTATCATCACTGAACTTATCATAAAGAGAAAAAGACTCATCGACTTGCGCTTTTGACGCTGCTTCATTGGTCGATCCCCTCGTAGCGTCGGCTGCGTCTCTACCTAATGAGAAAGAAAGTGTAAAAACTATCGCTTATGCGGCGTTTACAGCACGTCCGAATCTACTACAAAATTAAATTTATTTTGTTGATATCATATAAACACGGTGTTACTTTAGGCTTTCCACAACATTTTTTTTTAAAAATTCGTTGAGGTTACAATTATGCTGCGTAATCAAGTATGTTATGCGGTCATGGGCAGATTAGTAGGGGGTTAATTGTCACGATAATTTGAACAATAACCTAAATTCGCTGAATAATTTTAGATGGTTTAAATATACACACCGTTTAATTTAGAAACTCGCTGAGCGTCATGAAAAGCCACTAAATCGGTAAATGTTGGAAAGAATCGCAGCACGTGGGAAACGCAGTGGCGCGCTAATATTACCTCTCGTGCAACAGGCGCGAGGCTGGCGGTATGAAAATGCGGATGATACTTTCGTCATCCGCGTCCGTCATGCCAAGTCATCAAAAAGTAACGCGCACCGAGTTGCACCGTTTTAAAGGAGGGATGGTTCGACCGTCTCTACGCATTCATTCATCTTTCAAATTTGGGCACCCGTGCATCGCCAGACAACCTTTTGAGAACAATCCAGTTCCCAGCTGAAGGTAGAGCCTGAGATGTAGTGCCCTCGACCCCATCGTGGTAGTATGGCGAAAAATCCAGAACTACTTCTTTTTGAGACAACCTGGCTCAAACTGGAGGTAGGTCAGCTGTTTTACGGATTCATTCACGTTTTTGAAATTTGGGCCCCTGCGCCTCGCAAGGGAAATTTCGAGGAAAACCATGTTCACAACAAAAGGCGGAATATAAAATGTAAATCCCGCGATCCCATCCTGGTACAATGGCAAATACTCCAAAATTAGTTCTTGTTGAGAAAGTGGCCTCAGATTGAGGGTGGTTCGACTGTTTTTACGCATTCGTTCATCTTTTGAAATTGGAGCACATGCGCCTCGTCAGAAATGTTTTCGAAGACAACCCTGTTCCCAGCTAGAGGTGAAATAAATAAGCTTGAGCCCTAGGCCACATACTGGAACTATAGAAAACACATCAATATGAATTCTTTTTGAGACAACCGGTCTCAAATCGGGGATATTTCGGCCATTTCTACGCATTCATTCAACTTTCGGGAACCGCGTCTTGCCAGGGAACTTTTGAGAACATTTCAGGCCCGCAAATAACGACGAAATATAAAATCTAGAGCTTTCCAACACATCCTCGTACAATGGCAAATACTTCGAAATAAGTCCTTTTTAAGACAGCCGTTCTCAAATTGGGGATGGTTCCTCCGTTTTTACGCATTCCTTATTCTTTTGAAATTTAAGCACCCGTGCCTCGCCAGTGAACTTTCAGGATAACCCAGTTTTCAACTAACGGCAAAATACGAAATCTAAGGCCCTCGAGCACGTCGTGGTACAGTGGCGAACACTTTAAATATAGCCCTTTTTGAGAAAGGCGGTTCCAAAGTGGAAATTGTTGGCCATTTTTCCGCACAGGTTCATCTTTTGAAATTCTGGCGGCCGCGCCTCATCCAAGAACTTATTGAGATCAACCGAGAACTTAACTACTTAAGAAAAAATTTTAGACCCTTGAATATACGTTGCTGATACGGAAAAACCTGTAAAATGAGTCATCTTGGAGTAAACTTGTCACGAAATGGACCTTGGTCGACCTTTTCGAAGCATTCGTACATCCCTTCAGATTAGGGCACCTACGTGTCCTCAAGGAATTTTTTGAGATCTGAAGGGTCCTTAATTGGCAACGAAAATAAAAAAAAAACACTTTAGGACCATCGACTTCAAGACTGCTATGGCAAAACTTCTAAAATCAGCCATCTTTGAGAAAACTTGGATTGAGGTAGACATGGTTCGACTGTTTTGAGGCATTCGTTCATCATTTCAAATTCGGAAACTCGTGTCTTGCCCGGGGACATTCTGAGGTCGACCGAGTTCTCACCTGGCGACGAAATATAAAAGTTAAGGTCGCCGACTGCAAGCCGGTGCTATATGAAATAGGACTTCCCCCCACACTGAGTAATACCATATCGAGTTGGTTAATTATTTAGCCTAGACATTTAGTACGCCATTAAATATAACTTTTGAGATGTGAATGTTAAGTTCGCGTGAACAATCATCCTCTCGTGAAAGGGGTACTCTCCGCAGTGCTCCTACTCCTTGCAATAAAAATTACTTTCCTTTGATCACAAAACAATATTAATTAGCGAGAATATTTTAAAAACTTTCCTTATGATTTTAGATTATTATGATATAGAACAGCTGTTTTGTCTGCTAGTTCAGTGATGTCAGTATTAGAATACTGGAAATCATCGTAAACATCTAAGTGACAACGAATCCACCTTATTTGGGAAATTGGTCTCAGGAACCCAAGAAAACAGATTTCACACACACAAAAAAAAACAAAAAAAAAACGTAGCTAGCCCATTATGGATTATTCTGGTTTACTGCGGTCGTACGGCAAATCTTGTACGTTGTTGTATTTTTAAATTGTGCTCGTTAGAACTTCGCTGTTTTTTTTAAATATTTACGCTAGCTGCCTCGAAAACGTATGGTCTACAAATGTGATACACATCATAAGCACAGCAGTGTTGGCCATAATCTTGGGAAGAGATTAAATTTAATTTATAAAGTCATCAGTTTTTTTACGTCAAAGAATAAACCGCACAATTATATTAACTTGGATACCAACCGTAGTAGCAATACAACAAAAGGTTTCCAATGATACTATCCGCAGTGGCAACACATCAAAGGTTTTGAATAAACCAAAAAGGTTTCGAATGAGGAACTTGCAGTTTACACCTGATTGTCTTGAAATGTCGTCACAATAATAGTGGTATATGATACAGTGGGGTAGTAGCATGGCAAAATGTCCCAAGCGCAACGTTTCGGTGCTATGATTATATTTGTATATTAAATACATAGACTTCATCGGGAGCTTTTCCGTAACTAGCTAAGAGATTCGCACGCATGTGATGGCACACATTTCTGGGGTTGAGGTTCTACTTCTATTCTGTCGCCATGCTTTTACTTTTCTGTAGCAGGTATTCTTTTCCTCTTGTCAACACCGCGTAGTTTGTCAATCGAGTGTTAATTTTACTAAAATTGAATTTAAGAACTTCAATTCAAACGCATCCACTTTGCTGTAGACTGACACCAGCGCTAGATATTAAAGCAACATACGTTGCAAACGAATCATTGCTTCAGCAGCATAAACACGTGTAAGATTTACTCGTGTGACTAAATGAACCTGTTTTAATTAATTACTTAATTCTGAAGTAAGATTCAGTTGGTCATGTTATAGTGTCGCGATTTCCTATCATTGCCCACTATAACGTCGTACCTTTAGACCAAAATGATAGGCAGATAAATTATTACTCCATCCCCTAAATGGAACAACATTCACCAACGCCCCGATGTGTGGAATTTTCTGGCGTTGTCAATGGTGTACTGTGTAATGTCATAGCAACACAGACCCTGCACAGAATGCTATAAATTAGCATAAATAAATGTTTGTTAATTTCCGAAGCTCCCAACTATTTCATGTGCATGACCAACAATCGTATGCCCAATAGAATTTAAGAGGAAACATCTTCGTAGTGTTTCGTTTCAAGTCAAAGCAATCGTAATAGTAGCTTCAAATTTCACAGGATTTTGATTGCGTCGACCGATAGCTAAAAATCAAAATCCGAACATCTTAAAAAAATATTTTATATGTCGCGGCTTGATTAACTACTTTCGTGTTGATCTTAAACGCTGTATATATTGCTGTAGACACTGCAGTCTTGGGTCTTTGAAAAAATACTTGGCTTCACGAGATTAATTTCTTTCGTCCGTTTAAGAGTGGCAACCACGCTTACTGTAATATGCGCGTCTTAACACAACATATTTTGGTATAATTTTATGTAATATCAATAAATAGTTATAAAATATAAGAACTGCTTAAAACAAAGCATTTATGCAAAATGTAAGTTGTACAAACCCCAATTTGGAATTAAATTAGCTTGTTTGCCACACTCAAGATTTTATTTTTTATGGGAGGCATCATCATTCAGAGTTTTATTGTTTCCCAAGCAGGTTTAGGGGCCTTTTTGGGGTTACACTTCACATTATAAAACAGCAATGAACTCGAACTACACGACAATCCTAACCACAATACTATTCTTGAACGTTTTAAAAGGTATAAAAGAGTCCACGTGAGGGTTAAAATACTTGTACGTGAGCATCATCCGTGTCAGCGGGGGACTGGACTCTAGATAAGCGGGGTAAAAAAAGGAAAGAGTAGACCTATTTTGTCGCTGGGGGACATGAATTGAGATTCTACTCAATGACATTGGGGGATCAAAATCAGAATTAAACAACTTATATAAGAACACCACGTCGCGGACTAGTCTCCAAGTTGAAAAAAGCAAAAGACCAAGAGTGTCCAAAAGAAGCACATAATCATAAAAACCACTCCGTCCAATGTGGCGATCGTAGACAATTCTCACAAGTCGTCTCTGTATGCTCTCCAACCTGAGCGCCCGACTAACACCCAAAGAATTCCGTACCGTAGAACAAAAGTCCAACCGTGATAGAACTAAAGCCAGAAAAAGGTTCAGTATACAGCTGTAATTTCGGAAGTCACGGGTAATGCGTGCAATTATCCCCAGGATTCGCAAAGAATCATTAATAACCTTTGAAACATGATAGTTAAAGTTCAGGCGTGAATCGAACAAAATGCCAAGGTGCCGCACAACAGAAGATCTTGAAATTCCAGATCCGTCTAATGTGTAAGGATGTACAACAACATTTGCCTTACGGGAAAAAGAAACAAGCTTAGTTTTGGTAGGGTTTAAAACCAGCGATTTCGCACAGCACCACAAATGAATTGCATCAATATCTTTTTGTGACAATTCACAGTCCACATGTGTGTGGATACTACGATAAATTTTCACGTCATCAGCATGGTGAAGTATCATTGAGTCACTCACACTAGTTACAATATCATTTACAAAAATATTAAAAAGCCAAGGTCCAAGGTTCGACCCTTGTGGTACCCCAGAGTTCAACAGATAAGGGGATGATTTTCATCTTAATTGGGAAACCATGTTTGAGCTTTCACCAAGTTAACTAGCAAACCAGTCGCAGAAACCCGAAGAAAGACCCATATGTAACGGCTTCGACAGCAATAATTTGTGATCTACGAGGTCAAACGCCTTCGAACAGGCAAAATAAATAACATCAACTTCACCACGGGACCCAACGAAAGGTTTCGCGAACTCCGAAAAGCTTAAGAGATTTGTTTTAACGGATCGTCCACGACAAAAACAGTGCTGATTTGGACTGAGCGTCTGCTTAAAATGAAAACTCACACGATTAAAAATGACTTTTCCAAAAGAGTTAAGCTATACGCACTCGGAGTGCACTTCGGACGAAACGGTTATACGCACTCCCCGGAGAGCTCATGCCGCTCGGGCCACCCTTTTCGAACGGCGCGTGTATCACTGGGGAGCTCGTTAACACAGCCCCCCGCCTGCGTTCACGCCGCTTCGCGGCGACAGTATTGGCTGCTAATTACAAAACATAACCAGTACACGCCGCTTCGCGGCGTCCAGCCGGCAACCCAAGCCCCGCTGTCACCCGATCGCACCTCCGGAAAAGTTTCGTCGACAAAATTCAGTTTTTTAGCGTTGATCGCAAAAAGAAATGTCGTAAATATCGCCAAATGCCTCGACAAAACAAAATGTTCGAGAAAAAAAGCCGTTTACAACTCCCTGTAACGCCGAATTTGAGCGCAGCTCTTGAGGAGGAGGAGGGAAGGGTACTGGGGGGATCAGTTGACCTCGGGGGGAGGGGTCACGTGAACTGGGGGGTCACGTGACGATGACGTCATCAGGGATGATGAGGATGACGATGCGGACGCCGATTACGTCATTGGCATCCGCATCGCCATCGTCATCATGACTGATTACGTCATCAGTGACGTCACTGATTACGTCATCGGCATCGTCATCGTCATCATCACTAATGACGTCATCGTCACGTGACCCCCCAGGTCACGTGACCCCCCCTAGGTCCTTCCGAGGGAACCCGAGGTCCTCCCGAGGTGCTCCCGAAGGAGCCCGAGGTCCTCCCGAGGTCCTTCCGAGGTCCTCCCGAAGAAACCCGAGGTGCTTCCGAGGTCCTCCCGAAGGAACCCGAGGTCCTGGGGGAGTCACGTGACGATGACGTCATCAGTGACGAGGACGATGGCGATGCGGATGCCGGTGAAGTCATTGGCATCCGCATCGCCATCGTCATTGATGACGTCATCAGTGACGTCACTGATGACGTCATCAGCATCCGCATCGTCATCGTCACTGATGACGTCATCGTCACGTGACCCCCCCCCCCCTAGGTCCTCCCGAAGGAACCCGAGGTCCTCCCGAGGTCCTCCCGAAGGAGCCCGAGGTCCTCCCGAGGCCCTCCCGAAGGAACCCGAGGTCCTTCCGAGGTCCTCCCGAAGGAACCCGACGTCCTCCCGAAGGACCTCGGGTTCCTTCGGGAGGACCTCGGGAGGACCTCGGGTTCCTTCGGGAAAATTTACCCATAATGCACCGCGCGGTTACGCCGACGGCGACGGCGACGGCGACGCCGACGCCGCTCAAGCCGGAAACGGGCGCCTAAGAGCTGCGCTCTAAAGAAAATATAACAACAAAGTAGGCCTACTTTGTTTTTTGTTGTTTTTTGGATCGAACCCGCGTCCACTTGTGACTAATGTGGTCACCTTAAACCCTATGCTATACCATCGCTTTGAAGACTCGTTGTGACCATTCGTTTTATACGAGTTTAGCGGAGTGCGTATAGCCATTTCGTACGAAGTGCACTCCGGAGTGCGTATAGCTTAACTCTTTTCAAAAACCTTCGAAAAAACAGAAAGCAATGCAATTGGTCTGTAGTTATCGATACACGTGGAGCTTCCAGATTTCTTTACTGGCACAACCTAAGCAGATTTCGAGGTTGACGGAAATGTACTTGTTATTAAGGACATGCTAAAAATGTGATGCAGTACAGGAGCCAAGATAACAGAGCACCCTTTAACAATAAAAGCCAGGATCTCATCTTTCCCACATATATTTTTCAGGGCAAGTTTTTTAATGGCCAAGACCACGTCATCAATAGTCAATACGGGAATCGGCATCAGAAGGGGATTTTCAGAACACAGGGTTGCGTTGTTGGACTGGAGGACATTGGGGTTTCCCATTGATGAGAAGTATTTTGCAAAGAGATTGCACACACTGAGTGAGTCAGAGACATGACCTGTTTGAGTCTTCAGAGTTATATCATCAGCTCTACTGGATGGCCTACTATGCCTAACATATTCCCAGAGGCGGTCGGGACAGCGCTTCAGGTCAGACTCAATGGAGTCATGCAGAGGACATTTGTCTCGTTAATTAAACGCTTCACGGCAGAGCGATACTCCCTAATTAGGGAGTGCCATTTGTCCGAGCCAGACAAGTTATATCTTTTGGGATAGCCCGATTTCAAAGTCAGTGCCTGCCGGAGATCACTTGAGAACCACCAAGGAAATTTGCCTCGGCTACCACGTTTCATCGGTATAAAGCGGTCCATAGCAGACTTTGAAAGATCTGTCAGCCGAGAGACGGCACTGTCAACGTCAGCTCACTTGTAAAGAGTGTCCCAGTTAATATCGCTCAAATGCGCATACAATCCGAGGTAGTCGCCGCGAGCGTAGTCAAACCATTGGAGCCCGCGCATCCGATCTAACAGTAAAAGGATAATGAAACCACCACTGAAAAAGGAGGCTGCCACTTGTCAACAGGAACGACTGGAAAGGCAACAACGCTCTGCGAGACCGCTCCAATGTTAGTTATGCACAGGTCAAGGGCGTTACCGGCAGCATTTTGAGCAAGACTAATTTGTTGAAAACCATTAAAATTCACGAAAGCAAGTAGCTCCTGTTCACATCCAGTGCTTAAATCTGCACTGGACATGTTCAAATTCCAGTTAACTCCAGGTACGTTAAAGTCCCCCAATATGAAAATATTGTAATTAAAAAAATCGGGCGAATTAGAGATGTGGTTGAGAGCATGACCTAGCGTGGTAGAAGTAGTACGAGGCGCAAAGTAGTAGAGCCCGATAAGCAAATTTGGTCCGTTTGTGACTCAAACTTCAACCCAAACGCATTCATTTATCTGAATGGTCAGACCCCCGAAAGCACGATAAGGATTTCCGTGCAACCGTAAGTACGCCTCCCCCGAGGGTGGAAGAGGAACCTGTCGAATCCCGGTCACATCCAAAAACGTGGTAATCGGAACTAAAGTACTCAGAACTAGATATAGAACTGGTTAGCCAAGTTTCAGTGATACATAAAATGTCAGAATTCGAACCCAAAACCGATGTAAAAAAGATATCAGACTTGGTCCGCAAACCACGCACATTTTGATAATAAATTTGTGTGCCATTAATTTTGTTATGGCGCATTATCTGAAGCCTCGGAAGATGCAGAATCTACGAGCGGACCCCAAAAAGGCCTAAACAAGCACCCCTCTTGCCACACGCAAGCGTCGTTGATAAGACTAAAGTTATGAACGGTGGTGCTTATATGAAACGAAGCATATTTATATGAAACGTCATGTTTGCTACGAAGCTACTTGCAAGTGAAAGAGCCCAGCTCCAAAGTGGAGGACACAAGTTCACTTAGCTCTTCAGATGTAGTACACGGATGTAGCCTCGAGACGAACAGGGCACGTCTGGCAGGTGGTCGAGGCACAGAAGACACAGGTGCGCTCTTGCGGGCACCCATTCCTGGCGGCGGACGACGCTTGCGGTAATTGACGACCTTGTTCCCATCGCCCGGTTGATCCAGTACTTCCGCTTGTTCGACATCACCCGAACTCGGCGCGGCGGGGGTGGGAGGGCCGGCTGCGTTTTGGCGGCGCCCAGCGGAGCTTGGCGCGGCCACCTTGTCCCTTGATTGAGGACGACGAACAGAAGAAACGGCGTGCCACTTTGACGTACGTGCGCCTACTTTCAGTAGTTTCACTGGAATCGATGGCGTCAGGCGCGGCAAGCGTCAGCTCCGAAAGCCGCAGGCTCAATTTTTGAAGGTCACCTCGAAGGGCTGCGTTGTCATCGCGAAGGAATCGAACCGCACTGACGAGTTGGTCCGCTTTTCGTACGAGCGCCGTTACAAGCCCGCCGAGTCCGCAGGCGCACTGCCCAGTAGCGTTCGGTCCCACACGATCTTCGCCATCAGCACTCAAGGAAATCACGATAGGCTCGCTATCGAGAATCCCAGCACTGTCCGGGTCACGGCGCTTGGTACACGAAGCACAATTATACGTGCTCATTTTGCTGGACATGTAGAAGCCGTAATCATCCCCTTCAACATTAAGGCATTTACAGTGAAAACGGCACATGCAGATGCCACTACAAGCCAGGAATTGTTGACGGCCGAAAAACTGGGCGGAGCACTTTCCGCGCACGTCTTTGCTCCCAGTCATTCCGGCACGGAATGACTAGCATAAACGTGTATTTATTAAACAAAGAAAAAGACTTCTCTTCGAGAGCTATCGGTATGTTTGAGACCTATCATTATTCTGTCAAGAAATACTGTCTATAAGGTATAATTATCGGCATAATTAACGGCCATCGTAAAACACACCCTTTTTTGCGTAGTCGTATTCCTACTTAGAAACGCCGATAATGCCATCAGACCCGAATAATAATAATGCTTCTAGAAACTACCCGCCTATTTCACGGGCCTATGCAAATTCAATGAATGGCATATTTTTATTTGTATGGGTCATGTTTTTTTTTATTTTAGGCAGGCGTGAAACGAACATTACGATTTCCTACCTATTGGATGGAAACTCATTTTCAAAAGAAGACGCAGCACGGAATTCCACAGTTGGAAATTGGTTGAATAGTGTCCTAGAAAAGGTAACATATCTCCCAGCATGGTTTTATTAAAAGCGATATGACCAACTCTGTAAGGTTTGTAATAAAAACTTAGGCTCCGTGATTTAGGAATTGTTACCACAAAAGAAGCCTAGCACGGTGCTCACCCATTTAAAAAAATTCAGCTTTAATTGTTCTTGTGACTCTGATCAAGCAGTGATAAAATAATCTGAAAACGAAATCCTCAAGTTTTATTGAAATGTTTTATGAGGCAAGAGGAAGGAAAGGGGCTGCGAAAGTGGAAATTTACATTGCGCAGTGCAGTTTAGCTACTCTTAGAGCCCAGCAGCTGCTAAACTTTAAAAAATGCAAATGTCGCAGACCATAAAAGGTTTCACTTCGTGCGCCAAGTGATTGATAACTGTACAAAAAAAAATTCTTTATATTTTTTTCGGGGCCGGGGGAACGACAGAGGCTCGGTCGTTCGGAAGAATATGTGAGAAAAGCATGTTGCCCTACATTTTACATGCCATGTTCCATTTAAGATACGGCAACCAAGAATCCTTGCAAAAAATAATTGATTATTTTTTTCTTATTAAGGCATATATGTTCACTTTTGTTGATTAAAAAAAGGCACTTCTGTTATCGATGGCACAGCTACTGAAACCTTATAAACTTTGTTAGTAAATGAAATAACTCTAATTTGCGAATATATTCGTCCAACATTGGCAATACAAAGATCACGGAAGGATCGAGTTTCGTGTTATCCTACAATGTAGGAAGATGCTTTCAGACATAACCTTTGGTACTTGCCTTAGTGATAGTCGACCGCTTTCTCAGAATTTCTTAAGTGCAGTGAGGGCAATGCAATTGTCGTTAACTAATGCAACACAATCACTTTACATTCAGTTGCTATGGCTCAGGATAAAATTTATGAGATTATGCTCCGATAGTATCTAACGATAAAAGATGTTCCTACAGAGACAAACTCCCACCCTAAACTAATGAATGCCTCAAGTAATAAAGGCGCCGTACATATTAAGGATTGGGAAAAACGAAAGGACACCAGGAAAAGGGAAGAAAAGCGTCCCAAACAGAGCTAAATTTTTATTCGGACTTTTCCTTTGCTTCAGTTTGTTCAATCCTTATATCAGGGGTTCTGTTCATAACATAATGTTATCTGTGTTTGAGACGTTCTCCTTCTCTTCTGTCTGTGTCCTTTCGTCTTTCCTCAGAATCAGGTTGCTTCAAAATGTTCAGTATACACCACCTTACTCGCGGCCTTACGTTTTGTTGCGAATAAGTATTACTTCATCACATAATTTTTCCTATATTTTATGGCACCAATAAATCAGGTTAGCTCTCCTTTTAACAAGATTTAAGCTTCCACCGTAGCCACCTTCTTTGTTCTAAATAACAAAATGTTTAGAATACACGTTCAGAGCGAAATGTATTAAAAAAAGAAAATAATTTGTATTTTATTGTATTGTATTCGACAAAAACGAAATAGTCGAAAGATACCTCAAGGCAGTCAATTAAATTTTTGATTTAGTTATTTATGCATAACATTATTCAATCCCCAATATACCTACAGGCGCAACAAGAGTTAAACGAAGAGTTTCAAATGAAAATGAAATTTGACATTACGGATATTAATATGGTAAGTACCTTAGATTCAAATTGTTACTTTTACTGGTGCTGGTTTGTTTTGTTATAACATTGATGAACTTCTTTCTCATAGACTAATATCAACCAGACGGAAGATATCGTTAAAATAGGTCGCAACAAAGTAATATATTCTCAATGGTATCTGAATTCTGTGCTTTATTTCTATCGAAAGGAAAGGAACCCCGATATAATTTGTGTTCTTACAAAGTGAGTACAGTTTTCTAATATAGCGCCATTTTCCGTAGACTTCCCTAAAATTCTCAATCACCTGCATAGAATGTTATTGTAACGTTGAACAAATCTCTTGCCGCTTTCGCTTTTCGGTGCTCTAAATTACCTATATACTCAATTCAGACATAACTATCGCTCTAAGTTCTTGTTTTTTAGTTAGAAGGCATGGCATGCTTTGTAGGAGAATCCTACTCCGATAAATTTGTCTGCTCATTCGAGCGTGTGTGCGTCCGCGCGTACCGCAAGATAGGAAATATCAGCACAACAAATTTAATTACCACTTATTTCCAATTACCATTTATGTCCCGAGAGCTACAGACAGATATTCCCATCCCCCACCAAGAAACGGAACCAAGACCGCTCTCATTCGCAACCCGATGCGCTACGTCTTCGCCAGTTGGAATACACTGTACTTGCGCTGGTCAAGGTGTATACAGTATGCTCCTGCTGATACAGTTCACACAAGCCGGTGCTTTCAGTAGTGCATACTAATATTGAAGAGGCGAAAGGGACAATGCCAATAAATAAAACGTCTTATTGATTCCCCGAAACGACTCCGTAATGTATGGTATAAGTCCAAGAATATATCTTCAAAAACACATTCTAGGAATATGACTTACTCGAAATATAGGGAAATGCACTGCTTCGTAATATATGATAATTCAACTCAATTCAGTAACTTGAATACACCTCGATTGAAAAAAAAAGAATTCTACGCACGAGATACAGTTATAAAGTTTTCATAACCCTTATTTTAACGCATTATTAATAATCATATTATTATTATATAATTAAGACGACTAATGTCACTTTTACTATGTCTACTTTTGTATGCTTTTTTGCTCTTCCTCTTTGAACTATACACAAGCCGGGGCTTTTGCCATCGTTTAATCCCAAGCATTACAGAATATTGAAGATTAATCATTGCCTGCAAGTATTGGTTACCATGTAGTGACCAGGAACGGCGGCAATGGGGCCTTGCAAGCTTTTCCTAAAATATTCTCGCCTGGTTCATTAGCAGCGACTGCACTTTATTGTTGCCTGTAGTAATTTTTTATTATTATTTTTTATATCTACTTTAGAATTTGTTTTAGTTCTTATAACGTTATCTTGTTAGTCAAAGCGAGAAAGTAATCCACCGGCAACCATTGACTCACCTCGCATTAGGCGAAGTGTGGGCTACATCCTAATCCAACAGTATGTGAGCTCTGGTGCGCGATGGTTGCTTCAAGCAAGCACTTTTATCCACCTGTAAACTCAGGATAAATTGCCATAAACTTTGATATGTAACGTAAAATGTGTTTTGCTAAGGGATCTGATGAAGCATAATGACTAGCAGAAAATCAAAGGTTCATATCTCTCTCCTGCGCCAATTTTGGAACTTCTTTCTGGAAAAGGTTGGTTAATTATTTGGAACAATTTCCTTTGTATCGCAAATAACATCTCGTTCCATCAGCGAAATGACGGAGTCGGTGTCTCTTCGGCCAGCACCGGCACACTGCACAAGCATGGATTCATCAATAACGATGAAAAACGCTTGCATTTTCGTGACTCTTGCCCTCTTCTTGATTTCCGCAAAATCAAGATGAATGGTCTCAAACGGAACGTCGAGAGTACTCAAGGGTCATAATCTCGTCTGCCGGATGTTGGTCATATGCCTTATTGAAATGGCAGGCGAAGCAACTACGCATATAATTAGTGTCTTTTTCCTTCATGCTCTTCTATATGAACTTTCGTCTAAATATCCATTGAGTCCTCCGAAACCTATCGTATTTTCCAAACCGATGACTCTCGTGATCATGCTTTAGGGTGGTGGAATCTTTACACTGACACATGGGACTTCCCATCTTGTAAGTTCACGTGCTTAGTACCGTCCCACAATTGGACATAATTGATACTTTAGGTGTGGGTATCCATACGAATGCCGAGTATGGAGAGGGCATCCGCATGGGGATGATTCGTCCAGATTGATGGGTCATTTCAAACGGAAACTGTTGAATCTCTCTGATCCACCCGGTACGCCGTCTAGTCGGTTGGGTTAAGTTCAAGACATAAGTGAGAGCTTGGGTTTCCTTGAAAAGTTTAAAATGCCGATCTTCAAGGCCGAGACCACCGCTAGACCTCCCTTTTCTGTCGTGGCATATTCTTCCTGGCTCTTGGAGAGTAGTAGCCGTCTACTCTTGCATTGCGGTTGGGCAATGCTGTCATGTTTTGTTGATAAAAGACGGCTCTTTTGCCATTGTGTGAAATGTCTATAAAAAGTATAAACGTCAGTTCCAAATCAGGCAATATCAAAAGGGATGACATTGATCAGGTACTGAAACACCCTTTCGAACTCCTCAAACCAAACAACCGAAGTACCTGAGTCAGTGTGGCCAGCCATTTTGTCTTTGTGGCATAGTTTTTACTAGCAGCCGAAAATGTCCCGCAAAAAGCGAGGAAAATGCGAAGTATGTGTAAAACCTAGGCCTCTCTAGGTTTGGAGCTGTTCTGCAATAATTGATTATAATGCTTCGTGTTAAACCATGAGAAACTTCCGAGCTACGCTATTGTTTTTTTTTTTAAGGAAATCACTTTTCTTTAGGTTAATTTTCAAAGTAATGGAGCTCGAGAATAATTGATAATCTCATTAATATAAACGGTGCAGCACCCAAAACTTTATAGAACACTTCATTCGTCATCTTCAGAAACAAGGCTCCAGAGCTCCTTCATCCAAGTGTGAGCCGCTGTTATACTCGCACACCTCTAACTGCGTCACAAATATGTGATTAGGTTACAATGCCTTTCGCAGATAACAATCCTCGACAACCATGAACACCCTCCAGTATCTCTAATGATGTCATCCACACGTGGCATTGGCCACGAGAAAAGTTAAGCGTGGCTATTAACTTGGCGATTATCGCTACGAAGTCGGGATATGCCGTCTAGTGTAGGTTAAGGGTGTCGCGAACTTTTGTTGAACCGGATTTTTAGGTCGAACTTTCGGGGTTCAACGGGGTCGAACCGGTCGACGAACCTTCGAAATTTTTCACGAGATTTGACCGGTTCGATTTTCCGGACAGTGTGGCCAGACTTTGATGCGAGCGTGTCTAGGTTTGGAGAATTTATTTTTATGCAAAGGGTTATTTTATTTTATGGACGGTTGCAATTAAAAGAAACCAATTCTATTCACTAGAACTTAATAACTTAATTTCTTTCTACTTTATTAACTGAAATAACCAATCAGCGGTGCCCTTAATTCATCCCTTAGCCATCGCCATCCAATCTTAAGCCAACTGGCCAGCCTGTCGCGGAACCGCACACGAGTCGAACCTCAATGCAAGGTTCGTCGAAATTTCCATAAAAAGTCCGAAAAAGTCGAACCTGGTTGAACTCGAACCTCGGCCGGTTTGCGACACCCCTAGTTTAGGTCTTAAGGCGCGAAGGTAATCGGGGAGGAAAACGTTGATGTCGATGGCCTGTTGATCTCGGCATCTAGCATTCCTTGAATTTTGGGCTTTAGCTAATTTTGTTTTTCGTCGGACGTATGGCTTTTTTGTACAACGAAGGTGTCATGTAGCGTAAAAAAAAAACAGTAACTAAAGTCGCTCGTGTACAATATTTGACACTTATCAGTTCCAGGCAAGGGGCATGCACGTCTTCAGCACTTTTCACGATAGAATGTTCGCAAAAAGTCCCCGGTTGAAC
>NW_024609879.1:95648093-95768093 GCF_016920785.2 Ixodes scapularis | reverse complement strand
GCTCCAATCTTGACATCACATTAAGCACACTATATTCACCCCCTTGTGAAAGTTCCGCTAGAGCTCACCTGTACAAACGCGATAAGTGCTTATATATATATATATATATATATATATATATATATATATATAAGAGGAGCGCCAATAAGGCGTGTTAACAGAGACAGGACCAGCGGGGCGCACACACCTGGCGGCCCACTGGAATGGCGCCCCAAACAAGTCGCACGCAGGCTAAAAGAGGAGAGGGGTCGCTTCGAATTTGTATAGACATAAAGTTCAAAAAATTCGAATATTTCAAACTTCCTTCTACATAAAGTTCAAAAAGTTCGAAGGTTTCAATTCTCTTTTAACGCTAAATTAAAAAAAAAAAAAAAAAAAAAAAAAAAAAAAGTTTCGAAGGTTTTGAATTTTTTTTAGGTCCAAGTTTTCAAAGTTCGAAGTCCGGTTTCATGTTCCTCCACAGTTTCAGTTTCAAATAACATTTTCACGACTCACTGTTTTTCACAAAATCACGGTTAGGAATGATAGGGTGTGATATTTAGACTCCGCGAAGTTGGGTCAGGCAATTAAATAAGACGACGAGTGTCCCGGATGTGCTGGAATATTTGCTAGTGCAGATGCAGAGTGACGTGTGACCATAGATCAATAATTGTGACCGCCAACCCCGGGGGGAGGGGGGGAGGGTCTTAAGCGTGCATCACACAGTAGTGATCACACGAACGCACTGTTTTACGATACTCATCCAGTTCGAAACGTCCAGGGGTGGGCAGGAGGTTGAAGCTCAGAAAAACCTTGAAGCGACCTGGCAAACTACCTCCCTACCCCTTGCACGCTGGTAGTAATCCGATCGAACACCGCCCGGGTGACGCTGACATATAGTAAATTAAGTTTGCGATTGTCCTGGAGGTTTATTTTCCGGGACGGAGGAAGCGCCTCGCAAAAAAGCCCGAAAGCCGACACACCTCGAGGTCGAGGTGCGTTCTACCATACAAGTGGCGTCGGAAGAAGAAAAACGGGAAGGGGAAGGGGGAGGGGGGGGGGGGGGGGGGGCTGCAGCCCCCCTTTCCTCTTTCCCGATATTTCGGACTGTTAAAGAAAACAATACGGGGAAAGAGGGCGAGGTCGAGGTTATTTTAATCTGAAATTATTATGCACATGTATAGCTACTGTCGCTCTTCACTGCATAAAAAATCGAGTAGATGGTCGTTCTCGAGAACTCGTTGTCAGAAGGCACTACTTGTCACATGCTTAGTGGTTCGGAAGTTCACAGCTATGTCTTTTCGACATGAATAACCGTGCCATTGATAAAAAGAAATTAAAAATAAACATAACAATAAATGCGGGGATAAAAAGCTGAAAAAAAAAAAAAAAAAAAAAAAAACCTACCGTATCAAGAATTCGCCGGAAGTGTTGTATTCTTGCATATTCAGAAGCTCAGCACTTCGAAACAAGCTTCTCCTTCCAAAATGTGTGCAGGCTAAAAGAAACACGTCCCAAGAACGTGAAGCGAAAAAAAACAATGTTTTTTTTTTTAATGACGTGCTGAACTTGAAAAATATTAGATATCTTCTCCCATGACTTAATTTACTCCTGAACGTGAAAAAACAATAAATACAGTATATTTTATTCTGCAGATGGCAATGATATGTACTGTCTGTAGTGATAATTTAAATGCGATACCTCAAACAACTTAGACGAAAAAGAAATACCAAGTTTAGGGCATAAGATACATGTTCGGACATTTCTTCGAAACTTATCTTAAATAACAATAATCACATCTCAAGACGACTCTTACCTAGGCTATCCATAGATCATTCTTTAAAAAGTTTAACATCTCTACCATAAATAGCTTCGGCTATAGCGCGCTTCAAATATCGCACAAACGACAATCGTCGAAAAACTGTCGTCCTTCCTCGCCCCTTCGGGAATTTATTTCTTTAAAACTAAGCCCGCCAGAACACTGAAATAAACGGCATTGTCTTTCGTAAGGAACGCAGCACCGCATGTAAAAATTCGAGAAAAAAAATTACGAATGTACCTCACTACTTGAATTCAAATGAAACCGTCCGCCGGTCTTTCGAAGTTCGACGAACGTCGAACTTTTACCGTAAAAGTTCGACGTTCGTCGAACTTTGAGATGTCAGGATTCGAAAATTCGAAACTTTTCAAATTCTCTTGATAAAAAGGTTCGAAAGTTCGAAAATTATCGATTTCCTTAGCATAGGAAATTCGAAAGTTCGAAAAGATTCGAATTTTTAGTGCAAGAAGTTCGAAAGTTTGAAAATCATCGATTTTTTGGTATATCAAGTCCGAAAGGTCGAAAGTTTGAAAATCATCGAATTTTTTGGTATATCAAGTTCGAAAGTTCGACAAACATCGAATTTTGCAGCGTAATAAGTTCGAAAGTTCGAAGATCAATTTTTTTAGCGTCATAACTTCGACGGTTCGAAAAGCGTCGAACTTTAGTTTAACAAGCTCAAAAATTCGACTACCGTCGAATTTTACAATATAGAAAGTTCGCAAATTCGAAATCTTTCGAACCTTTCGAACCGCTTGATTCGATAGTCGAAACTTCGATTCGAAAAAAGTTCACGGCATCCCTAATAGAGATGCGGTCACGCGAATTCAGCCGTGACAGCGTGAGCCAGCGCGGACTCCGCCGCGGTGCCGTACTCCCGCCGTGTTCCGACAAAAAAAAAAGCAACGCTAACGAGAGTAAATGATTGTCAGCAATCAAAGGAAAGGAGGGGACACTGCCGAAATCGCCGTTCCTTCGGGTTTGACGGGCTCTGCCTGGTTGTTCCACGGGACGGTGTCAAACACGCCCAGCGACAACCGACCCCGATGTGCTTCGATAAAAAGACTCCATGAGTATTGGCCACGTGCGCGACCGAAAGCGTCGCTGTGGTCGGCCTTCCACGATTGGTCCAGAAGCTGACTATGACGTCGGAAAGGGTATAGGCTCCTTGCACATGACGTCATTTCCGATACCCTCCAGAGAAGAGGGGGAGAAGGAGCTCCCCTCTTATCAGGACCCTCCTTTGTGCCTTCCGGATTTGCACAGGCGTCGCTACTCTCCTCCCAGAAGATTATAGAAGATTAACCCGTCACTCAAAATTCTTACAAAAGCAGCTTCCCTCTCCTCCTTTTACTTGGTGTGCAAATGTGTGCGATGTGACGTCAATGCAAGAAGCCTATAGGCTCCTTGCACATGACGTCATTTCCGATACCCTCCAGAGAAAAGGGAAAGAAGGAGCTCACTTCTTATCAGGATCCTTCTTTGTGTCTCCCGGATTTGCACAGGCGTCGCTATTCTCCCCCCAGAAGATTATAGAAGATTAACCTGCCACTCAAAATTCTTACAAAAGCAGCTTCCCTCTCCTCCTTTTACTTGGTGTGCAAATGTGTGCGATGTGACGTCAATGCAAGGAGCCTATAGGCTCCTTGCACAGGGCGTCATTTCCGATACTCTCCAGAGAAAAGGGAAAGAAGGAGGTCACTTCTTATCAGGATCCTTTTTTGTGTCTCCCGGATTTGCACAGGCGTCGCCATTCTCCCCCCCAGAAGATTATAGAAGATTAACCTGCCACTCAAAATTCTTACAAAAGCAGCTTCCCCCTCCTCCTTTTACTTGGTGTGCAAATGTGTGCGATGTGACGTCAATGCAAGGAGCCTATAGGCTCCTTGCACAGGGCGTCATTTCCGATACCCTCCAGAGAAAAGGGAAAGAAGGAGCTCACTTCTTATCAGGATCCTTCTTTGTGTCTCCCGGATTTGCACAGGCGTCGCTATTCTCCCCCCAGAAGATTATAGAAGATTAACCTGCCACTCAAAATTCTTACAAAAGCAGCTTCCCTCTCCTCCTTTTACTTGGTGTGCAAATGTGTGCGATGTGACGTCAATGCAAGGAGCCTATAGGCTCCTTGCACAGGGCGTCATTTCCGATACCCTCCAGAGAAAAGGGAAAGAAGGAGCTCACTTCTTATCAGGATCCTTTTTTGTGTCTCCCGGATTTGCACAGGCGTCGCTATTCTCCCCCCAGAAGATTATAGAAGATTAACCTGCCACTCAAAATTCTTACAAAAGCAGCTTCCCTCTCCTCCTTTTACTTGGTGTGCAAATGTGTGCGATGTGACGTCAATGCAAGGAGCCTATAGGCTCCTTGCACAGGGCGTCATTTCCGATACTCTCCAGAGAAAAGGGAAAGAAGGAGGTCACTTCTTATCAGGATCCTTTTTTGTGTCTCCCGGATTTGCACAGGCGTCGCTATTCTCCCCCCAGAAGATTATAGAAGATTAACCTGCCACTCAAAATTCTTACAAAAGCAGCTTCCCTCTCCTCCTCTTACTTGGTGTTCAAAAGTATGCGATGTGACGTCAGTGCAAGGAGCCTATAGGCTCCTTGCACAGGGCGTCATTTCCGATACTTTCCAGAGAAAAGGGAAAGAAGGAGGTCACTTCTTATCAGGATCCTTTTTTGTGTCTCCCGGATTTGCACAGGCGTCGCCATTCTCCCCCCCAGAAGATTATAGAAGATTAACCTGCCACTCAAAATTTTTACAAAAGCAGCTTCCCCCTCCTCCTTTTACTTGGTGTGCAAATGTGTGCGATGTGACGTCAATGCAAGGAGCCTATAGGCTCCTTGCACAGGGCGTCATTTCCGATACCCTCCAGAGAAAAGGGAAAGAAGGAGCTCACTTCTTATCAGGATCCTTCTTTGTGTCTCCCGGATTTGCACAGGCGTCGCTATTCTCCCCCCAGAAGATTATAGAAGATTAACCTGCCACTCAAAATTCTTACAAAAGCAGCTTCCCTCTCCTCCTTTTACTTGGTGTGCAAATGTGTGCGATGTGACGTCAATGCAAGGAGCCTATAGGCTCCTTGCACAGGGCGTCATTTCCGATACCCTCCAGAGAAAAGGGAAAGAAGGAGCTCACTTCTTATCAGGATCCTTTTTTGTGTCTCCCGGATTTGCACAGGCGTCGCTATTCTCCCCCCAGAAGATTATAGAAGATTAACCTGCCACTCAAAATTCTTACAAAAGCAGCTTCCCTCTCCTCCTTTTACTTGGTGTGCAAATGTGTGCGATGTGACGTCAATGCAAGGAGCCTATAGGCTCCTTGCACAGGGCGTCATTTCCGATACTCTCCAGAGAAAAGGGAAAGAAGGAGGTCACTTCTTATCAGGATCCTTTTTTGTGTCTCCCGGATTTGCACAGGCGTCGCTATTCTCCCCCCAGAAGATTATAGAAGATTAACCTGCCACTCAAAATTCTTACAAAAGCAGCTTCCCTCTCCTCCTCTTACTTGGTGTTCAAAAGTATGCGATGTGACGTCAGTGCAAGGAGCCTATAGGCTCCTTGCACAGGGCGTCATTTCCGATACTCTCCAGAGAAAAGGGAAAGAAGGAGGTCACTTCTTATCAGGATCCTTTTTTGTGTCTCCCGGATTTGCACAGGCGTCGCCATTCTCCCCCCCCAGAAGATTATAGAAGATTAACCTGCCACTCAAAATTCTTACAAAAGCAGCTTCCCCCTCCTCCTTTTACTTGGTGTGCAAATGTGTGCGATGTGACGTCAATGCAAGGAGCCTATAGGCTCCTTGCACAGGGCGTCATTTCCGATACCCTCCAGAGAAAAGGGAAAGAAGGAGCTCACTTCTTATCAGGATCCTTTTTTGTGTCTCCCGGATTTGCACAGGCGTCGCTATTCTCCCCCCAGAAGATTATAGAAGATTAACCTGCCACTCAAAATTCTTACAAAAGCAGCTTCCCCCTCCTCCTTTTACTTGGTGTGCAAATGTGTGCGATGTGACGTCAATGCAAGGAGCCTATAGGCTCCTTGCACAGGGCGTCATTTCCGATACCCTCCAGAGAAAAGGGAAAGAAGGAGCTCACTTCTTATCAGGATCCTTTTTTGTGTCTCCCGGATTTGCACAGGCGTCGCTATTCTCCCCCCAGAAGATTATAGAAGATTAACCTGCCACTCAAAATTCTTACAAAAGCAGCTTCCCTCTCCTCCTCTTACTTGGTGTTCAAAAGTATGCGATGTGACGTCAGTGCAAGGAGCCTATAGGCTCCTTGCACAGGACGTCATTTCCGTTGCCCTCCAAAGAAGAGGGGAAGAAGGAGCTCCCCTCTTATCAGGATCCTCCTTTGTGCCTCCCGGATTTGTACAGGAGTCGCTATTCTCCCCCCAGAAGATTATAGAAGATTAACCCGTCACTCAAAATTCTTACAAAAGCAGCTTCCCTCTCCTCCTCTTACTTGGTGTTCAAAAGTGTGCGATGTGACGTCAGTGCAAGAAGCCTATACCATCGACGGAAATAAGAGGAATGAAAGAACTTTAATTTCGACGGTGCTGGCAGTGTTACTTCGAGAGCGCAATGATTTCAGGCTTCCACCATGCTATTTACAAACATCATCGAACTTGTTGTTCGCAAGGTAATGACCTCACAAGGGGGAACCATAGGAGGGCGCCACCAAAACATCTTGCCGCTAATACATATTTTCCCCAATAGCTCAGCCATCTTGAATGTCGTCACTTCTGGTATGCGGTAAAACATCGTTTTGATCTCTCCAAGTTGCTGGAAGGTGTTAAGAAAAAATGCGTGATTGCCACAAATTCTTCTTTTTCCTCGCCTATGATTTCTCGCTTATTCCAGGTTGAAATGTTTTATTTTTTTTTTTTTTTTGTACCGCATACCAGAACGTACCCCACGTGATTGAGAAAAACAGGAAACAGAAGAAGTCAATACATTAGGCGACACCGTTGGCGCGAACACGACAAGGGCGTTTTTAGGCATTTTAGTTGGATACCGGCGGGCACCAAATTCCAGGGTAGGGTTGGGTTAGGTTAGGTTAGGTCCACAGCCTTTTCATCTTAAAAAAAAAAAATAATAAATAAAAATAAACAGGAAAAATCTGGCGATCGCTCGTTCGCGCTAATGATGTAGCGTTATGTATGTACATATGGTTTCCAGTCCGCATTTACCGGAAACCAGATATAACTGGGGAGCATTCGAAGATCTTTTAAAGTTTCTCAAAATTATGATTTCAATTTCCTTTGATTTACTCGTTGTGCATTTTACCTTCGAGCACTTGCTCAAACGCTAAACACTGACACCTGCCAAAATAAGAATAATAAATAAATAAACGTAAAAGACATTTTGCGTACGTCAGAAAAGTCAGACAGTTATAACAACAAAAAACTCGCATCGTTTCGCTAGTTTTCGTTTAATGTGTTGACATCACCCATCAATCAGCAAGAGCTAACGCTCAACCATACGACGTAGTGGACGACAGATTTCAAAACGATCAAAAGGCGGGTAACAGGGAAACCAACACAACTCCCTTTAAGAGTCTGCACCACCACCAAGACAGCTCGAAACAAGATCCCGAGTGATCAACTGAAAAAGCTGAAATACGAAGTAAAATACCAAACACAAAAGAGGACACGGAGAAAAGCAACGAAAAAGAGACACGCAGACACAAAGCAAAAAAACAGTTAAGGTTACGAGAAAGAAAAAAAAAAAAGCGAGTCGGGAGAAAAAAGAAATCAGCCCGTAACGTTTCCGTAATAGTTACAGCAAGAGCGATCTGCCCGCGAACCACGTAATGCGCACAGGCAAAAGAGCAGCAGGGAAACGTACAAAGCAAAAACAAAACAAACAAAAACGAACGAGAGGTCCTCTCTCTAAGTTGCGTATATTCCGGCAAATGTTTCCTGAAAACGCGCTCATCCAAGAAACGCGAGCAGCCTTTCCTTCTCTCCCCCTCTCTTCGGGGCAAGAAAATAGTCCCAAAACAGAACAGCCGGAAAACGCAGAAACAGGCATAAAAAGATTAATGCCGACGCAACCCTCCTCTCGGCATCTTCCGAGCGCTCTGACCCGTGAGAATCTCCGTAGAGTCAACCGTGGCTTCCTGCCCGCTTCACGGTCAGCCCTGCCTGTTCGTCCCTGTCGCGTCTTGACGAGCACTTCCACTACGGCCTTCAAAATTGGCTTATGCAAGCCGTTTATTACACCGTCGCTCTAAGGTCAACCTTAGCGGCGTAGGAACCTCGTGGACCCCTAAAAACCGTTTTATTTTATTTTTTTTTTTCTCACGTGGCGGTATTTTTTTTTTTATTTTGGGAAGAGGCCGATATGCTTGAGCAAAAGCTTTGGCCTGGTTCATGTGTAACCCCACCAAGAGGCGACCTGTTGTAGATAGCGTCCATGACAGGCCTCTCTCTATTTCTGACTTGAAATAGGCGTTTGGAGATTTTTTTTTTTTCCTTTATTTCAACGAACGTTTTGATTGTAGTTGTCTTGAAAACTCCATCTTGAAACAACATCCATACTCAATGCCCCCTTAAAAAAGAAAAAAAGAGAGTCACTTGCGCGCTTTTTATGTGGTGCGTAAAGTAGCTATCTAGGCTCGTTCGCACACTTGCGTCGACTGCGTTGCGCAGCGTTCCGTCGTGCAGCTCAGCGCATCCCCATTGACTCGTCGCAAGGGTCGCCATAGCAACAGCTCGACGCAAGCAGTCTTAACGCAGTCAAACGCAACTGTGTGAACGAGCATTTAGACAAATAGGTGGTCAGGAAAAAAAAAAAGTCGTTCTTATTGTGCCTTAAATCTGTACTTTGATAGTCATCAAATATTATATCTTAAATGCACATACATACATGCACGTTAATGCGCCACATAAAATGGGTAACGTTCCGTCAGAAGCCATACTTTTGAACGAAAATATAAAATCTGATGTATGGAAAATGTTTTCGTGCAAAAAAAAAAAAAAAACTGTCGATTTGTGCACTAACGTCGGTGACGAAGCCTGTTTCTGTGCTCCAGTTTCCTCTGTCCGAAACTGTACCTTAAGGTCCCATCCTTAAGTCGCTTCGTTCTCCGCAGAAAACACCGAGAAAAGCTGCCAGCGAGACGACATTTTTCCAAACTGGTAATCGAGAAGGCTGGATGCATATTCGGGTTTGCTCGCAGCCAAGCCAGCCGGATGAGGTCACAAGCTCATCGGTCCTATCGCCGTCTACAACGAACTGCCAACAGACAGCCGAACTCTCGAGTCGCTCGTTATCCCCGAGTCCCATTAGAGCGACAAACGGAAACAACCAACAAGGCCCAAACACGTGCAGCATGCATGGTACCTTTGGCGGGCTTACAATCGCTCGTGCGAAGATCAGAAGCACCGAGGTAGCCTGCCAATGGCTCGCGGTACAGGCTGCGCCCCCTGTAAGTGAGCTTTAGGGGCGAAGGTGCGTGGCCTGCTCTGATGTGTTCAGGCCCTTCGGCAAAACAGGCAATCCTTTGGTCTGCGTGTTTTGCCAACAACATAGCCGACAGAAAAGATCAGCGCGAGTCACGTGCTACTTACGGTTCCAGGAGGCGCCCGCCCTGTAGGAGAACACGTGAAGATCGACGCAACACGACTGATTAAAAAATAAACGCCGAGTTCACACTTTTCGAAACTAGTCTGTCGTGAAGTCGGCATAGCACTAAACACTTCATCGAAGTTTTCGTAATATAGGATGCGAGTGAATTTTTGGAGAAGGCAATTTCCAAGGCAATGGCGTTTGAAGCAGACGATTTGTTTTTTACCCAGCGGAGATGGACTTTTGAGGTTGGCCGGAGCGGGTCACTTGTACGGTGTGACGTTTTTTTCGCGCGTTTTCCGAACAGCGTGAGAGACCGTCGATGCACGGAGCGATCGTTCTCCAGTGCGCCGCGTCGTCTTCTGCATGATGCCGCTCAGGCAATGCCGCTTGGCGCAAATTATTGTAAAATGTTCTTTTATTATGGCAAAGACTATTGTCGTTCCGTATATATCCCCAAAACATTGGAAAAAAAAAACAAAAAAAAACGGTTTCCTTATGCTCCCCATGCATACGTGACCGTAGTCGGAACCTCCGGGCGTTCGCCGCTAGTCGCCGAGAGATGGCGTTCTAGTTTGCGCTACTCTGCTCCGAAGGCCCGTGCTGGAGGCCAGGTGTTGGAAAGGCACACCCTGTCGTTCTCGCCTATTACACTAACCATCTGGTAAAGAAAAACAAACGAACTATTCTAAAGTGGAGCAACTGCCTTGACTCGCTTCGTCCTGAGTGCTATGCCGAGAAGCGATAACATTTCTTTTAGGAGCCGGTTTTACGGATATTGTATTAGAGACTGCGCAGAATTATTATTAGTTGTACCAATGCTTTTTAGTAAGACAGAGTGCACAAACTTCCGAACACGGTTTTTCCTTTGACAGACAGCCGAGAAAAAGATCGGACACTTGGGACCTTAATAAGTGCTGAGGTGGTCACTGGCCAAACGATTATGTTAAAAAAGTGGGCTATATAAGGCTCTGGAGCAGTCAACGGGACTGTGATTCAGGTTTTCAGCGCTTCACGGTGTTAGTGATTCGTTTCTAATATGTGCTTTTGAGATGTATGTACTGCGTTCAAGTACCACAAAAACACCAGTTCCTAACAAAATAAAAACATTAATTCGAGTGTCTTTTTTTACGTTATTTTTCAGCAGTCAATATGGAGCAGAGTGGAAAGCCGTAGTAACCCTTCAAAACTTTGTTTAAAAAAATAGTTAAGGTGTAAAGCTTTTCTTTTTTTTTTTTAACGGCTGCATTTTTAAGTTGAAGAGTTCCAGAAAGAGCATCTTGGAGGCGACAGAAAGTCTTGACTTTTTTTTTTTTATTAAAAAGTGGGCCAATGGCCCAATATTCACAAGAAAGTGAACAGAAAAGATAGAGATGACCCCTAATGACCTTTTATTTTTTTTTAACAGTCTTTCAACCGAAAAGCACCCACAATGGTTGACTCGTAAAACATAGTACTAGCAACGTGACCTTTTTTTCTCGTCCTTCGGAAGATAAAAAGGAAACATTGTTATCTCGCACGCGACAGGGACCGCGTGAGAGAAAACAGAATAAACACGCACGCAAGTGTAAAGCGTGAGAAAGACGCGGCGTCCCATTGCTTGGCGGTCAACAGGCTAGGAGGGTACGACAGCTCCCAGCCGACCTCGTCACAAAGGGATCGTGTAGCCGCAACGACACAGGCGAGGCCCGAATCAGAAGACGAGAACCCAGGAATCAAGGGTGCAGCCAGGCGGGAAGAACGATTAAAATGCCAAACATCTCGGCAAGCGGCAGAAATAAAGAAAGAGAATGCAACGAGCCGTCCAACAATCCACGCAAAACGTGGGAGATCGGGGAGGTCTTTGAAGTGCTACACACACCTTGTAGCAGCAGCTCCTCCTCCTCTCAGTGGAACAACGTGCTCGCCGTGAATCCAGGTCGCGCTGGTTGCTTCATCAGCGAACACCACCGCCGCCGCGGAGGATCCAGAAATAACGGCCCGTAGAGCGTTGAGGCGACAAGCGCCCCGCGGGCACCTCCAAGAAGAAACAGCGCACCGCCGAGTGTAACCTGTCGCTCGAAACGCGTCGTGTATATCCGTGGACGTCTCCAATTTTTGGTCGGAGAGAAGGTTCGAAGTCGAACTGTCCACTAATTCGGTGAACCTTCGATCTTTCGCCAATGTTCGACCGAGTTCGGCCTCTCGAACACTTTTACGAGATCATACCGATAATAAGCATACACATTTCTCCGCCAACGTCTTATCCGAATGATCTACGAAAACTCTACCGTTTTGCTGAATTCTACACAATACAAAACCAGGCATATAAATAGCCTTTTCAAAAGTGTCCGCCACTTTTACGTTAGCCACTTAATCCTTACGGGCAGTACTCCGGAAGCCACGGGCGGGGCGGGAGACGGGGGGGGGGGGGGGGGGGGGGGTTCAATTTTGAGAAAGAAGCTAACCGTCGCGACGTGCATGTACCCAAGGAGGGTCCGAGCCCTTCCCTGAACATTGAAGTTAGTGGACAAAGAATGGCCACCGCCCATGTTGCCCGATAAGCTTTTCAAAAGCATATATTGAAATAATCGAGCTAGTTGAAAAACAAAATTGTCACAGTGACCTTTAATAACCTGGTAATATTTCGAATTGATTAAAAACAGGACTGGCGCGGGAGGTCGCTGAGGAGGCCAATGGGCGACCTTAGGGCCGCCGATGCATCGAGATAGGCTCACATTGGAGGACGTGATCGTCTGCTGTTTGTACCAGCGAGTCGAGTCTTCTTTGGTTGGACGCATTCGACCTCCGACGCGTGACCGACGAAGGAGCAGAAGCAGGGAGCGGAGGCGAAAGAGGACACGCGTAATAACAGCTCCCATGATTGTAGAGAAGAAAATACAGGGACACCAAAGTCAACAGAAGAAATTTAGGGGTTATCATTACAAGCTGCCCGCGAGAGGTCGGGCAGCTATCGCGGCAACGCTAACCTCGCAAAAGGCGGATTACTGCTCTATTAAAATTAATAAATAAAGTCCGTTCCAAAGTACGTTTGCTTCAAGCTCATGGAATGACTTCGATGGACCACGAATTCTAGGAAAACTGCAGCTCGGTATTCCCGGTAAATCGAAAAAATAATAATTAAAAAAAAAGAGTAGCCTACAGGTCCAGAAATGCGAACAATCAGCAAATATCGTTCATCGACATGATAAACGCACTTTATAGTCAGTAAGAGGGTAAGATTAAAGTGGAAGCTTGGGGGGGGGGGGGCACCCTTTTTCTGCTTTATCAGAGCGAACACTGAAAAGGACGCGACCTCCTCTCCAGCGTTCGTTTCGTTAAAAAGGAGAGAGGTGGGAGGAGCTTTCCAATTTACTTTTACGTCACCGACCGTAATAGTAACTTTCTCTTTTCTGCATTTTTAATTAGTTTTAAACGGACATGGCACGCTAGTGCACGACTGCCCGGGTCGTAATTTTGCCTTGCTGACAAGAAGTACCGGTCTTTGTTCGCCTGATGCCATTCGGTAGGGTTGCAACCAAGACCACTCTTCTAAATTCCCCGACTTCTCCAGTGGTCCCCGAATATTGCGATGACGTTTCCCAATCATTACAAATGGAGGAAAATGTGGAGTGCTGCTAAAGGACCCCTACACCGCCCTTATTTCTTTTCTTGCTCGTTGATTTGCGTAAAAGTTTGCAACACGCACCAATATAGTTCGCTGCAATATAGTAATTAGCTGAAAATATTACGTCAAAATAACTTGCTTTCGTGAGGTTATTACATTAATTTCAACTTTAACTCTCACCTTTTTTTTATTGTTAAACATGTGTACTAGCCTATCTGCATGTAAAAATGCACCTGGAAGAAACGCAGCACAAAAATAAGCACACCTTGCACGCGTGACTGGACGGAAGAACCGTTGGAAAAATAGTCACCCGATGGGTATTCCGTTCGTGCATGATATAGAGGATGGTGTTGCAGCGGCTGGTACCATTGAATCTGCTTAATCGGGTGATGGCTCCCGCTGCCTATAGCGTCGCCTCGGGAAGCCGTTACTCTGCGCGAAGGCCACCTACGCCATCGTACGCCTCATTGCGCTTCACCACGCCACTCTCTCATCGGTGATGTTTTCCGGGCTTAGCCAACTTGTTGACGATTGCCTTAACAATTACCTGATTTTTCCATATGCTTTCAAATTTTCAGATAACTCCTGGGTCGTGGAAATTTTTCTTTTTTAATATTTACTTTAAAATATGGTTTTTTCTTCCCGTTTTAAGACAGTTCTTAGTTTTAACGTGGCTTCTACAGTTTTCTGTTCAAAGGGAGAAACAACTACATAAAGTTTTTTTTTTTTTTTTTTTTTTTTGTGGACACCGACGTACACTACTTATTTTATAACGAGTATGATGCAATAGCTTATTATGCTCCCCATGAAGTGGAGTGTGCCAGTATCTAACCAAAAGCTGTGTACACAATTTTAATTTCATAACAAAAAAATTAATAAAGACGTCATAGTCTTCTCTTCCGAAGCCCTATAAAAGTCAAAATTTTCACAAACATAATTAGAATATTGACATTTCATATAGATATCGGCGCTACACGTGTCCTCAAAATAGTGCATATAAAAATAATTCTGATTGGAAGATTTTAAGTACCATAACAGATTGCACATACTCTGAAGACAACCCACAGTTGCAAAACAACAAAAATGCATTGGAAACTTAAGATATGCATTCTCTACAAATATCGCCTGTAATGGACTTCTTCCAAAACCGACGCGCCCCATCGCGGCGAAATACCACGCAGTGCACTCTGGGAACTAGTTGGCCACTCAGTTTCGGTTTTGACTGAGCAGCTTCATCTCATGCTATGACGCCGCGACCGAACGCGCTGCTTGCGTTTTCGATTATCTGACTTTTCACGAACGTACAATACACTCATTCTCGAGCGATACAAAAACGAAGACCGTTGCACTTTCCTTGGTTCCCGAAACACCGGATATTGTGCGTGCGTATGCGAACGTAGTAAGTCGTGGCTTAGTCACGTCACCCCACGAGTGCATCTTTGAGCTCAATGTCAGTAATCCCGTCTAGTACCAGTGAACTACAACTGAAATTTGTTCGTCTGGAGCCTTGCACGCATTTTGTTTGCCAAACGTCCGCTTCTTGTTACTTCAGTGGGCGAAAAGCAAGCCGCATCCTCACAGGGTATCAAAGTTGAGGCCAGCGTTTACGCATGAACTTCTAATGAAACGCAATAAATTCGACCTCACTACTGCACAAACGTTACTACGATGTCTTCCTCGTGTCATCATATATCTTCCACTCAAATTTTATGCTGATAGAAGATTAACTTTTCGCAAACACTGAGATCGGCTAGCTACGACGGAGGCCCTAACAAGCGTCCCCTACTCCTCGCTAAGCCTTTTTGGACGAGCTTTTACTGACGCCCGAGATCTGTGCCGGGAACGGTGCGTCTGAAATTATCTCGGCATACTCAGGCAGGAAGAAAGCAAACACATAACAAATATTATGGCCATTAGCCACCGTCAAATGCGCTTTGAATTCGTTCGAGCACTTGTGTGAAGAATGTCGCACCGTGCGCCGGACGGGCATGAACCACAATGCGGTGCGCAGAGGGGTTCATGCCCGTCTGACGCACTTCCGGCGAACGGTGCGACATTCTTCACACAAGTGCTCGACTTTTACATTCTTAAAACGGTCTGTATGCGCGAATGTGCCTATATGATTGCAGGATAACTTTATGCGCATACGCGATGTTGAATATTACTGAAATGCAAGCGGGTGGGGACTTCACTTCGTGCAGAGCTGCGGGTCAGTACAGATAAGAGATAAGAAGTGTGTTAAAATTGAGCTTTTCAATGGCACCTCTGAGTTTTACCTCGCGTACTCAGGCACATTAAGAAAAACAGTAATTGAAAAAAGAAATTTTTCGTCTATGGACTCACGAAGCAAACAAACTTCCTGATCAACAACACTAATGTGAAGGTGCGAGTTCGATGTATGCATACTTATTGTTTGCTACAGCTTGTTGATTCGTACACAAGCAAGATCCCCGAGCACCCGAGCTTCCCAGCGTCGAGACCCCCAGCACTGGCTCGTCCACATACCTCGATTAGAGCGCTAACAGGAAGGCTCAAGTACAAAAATACAACAAGCATGTGTTAAGACAAGCTATACGTCTCGGGCTTGTGCTAAAGCTTTGAGGTCTGGCCATTTAGGTCAGTTTAGAGACCACAAATGACGCTCTCGGGACCAGAAAACAATCTCTTGTCGACGTGTCGATCGAAACCGAAACCATGCCCCCCTCCTCCCTGGCCAACTAGTTCCCAGAGTGCAACGCGCGCCGTGTTGCATGCAGGGCTTTATGGAAGTAGTCCATTGTACGACCCCCCTTGTATAATGCCCTAACGGGCCCTCAAGGAATAATAAATGAATGAATGAATGAATGAACATAAATAGGCTGTTCATGAGCATTCACGGTCAATAAATCCGCCTCACACTGTGATGTGACCTTTCTAGCCCCTCTTGAACCACGTGCCCTCTGTTGCAAAAGGCCTCAGGGGACGACCTTGCCGTTCCATACCGACCGGCACGGGTGAACGCCCTGGAGCATCGTCGCCAGGTGGCTAAGGTCAGCTGTGCCCGGAGACAGAGCGAGAGGCGCCCTGGAGTCGCCAACACACCTTGGTTTGCGGGGACGACGTGACCTTCTCCGAGGGATCATCGGGTTGACCCACGTCATCTAGCCGACTTTGCCGTCCACTCCCTCTTGCTTCTCGGCCTGACCTTGACGCACGGCGACCCAAGAGCCTTGGGACGTCCTCGACAAAGGAGGGGGCTTTACTCAATTTCCCCAGCTGAGATCAACCATGGGATTATCCCCTAACACACGGAAGCCAGGACGCCTGCAATTATGGATGTCTTCCGCCTTCCTCGACTTCGATGGCACCATTGTCCGCCGACATTGACCGGCGACACCGCGGCCAAGGATGTCTGGCCCTTCCGTGTGTGTGCCGTGTGTGTCGCTGAGTGCGAGGGAGAGGGAAATGGCGTGCCTGGACATTACGAACAAAGGAACCCTGGGGATTCCCTACTGGGGATGTGGGGAAAAGCGACATTATAAAAGTAGCAGCCAGCGGCTGCTACTGTGTGTTCTCTGTGTTTTCGACAGTGTTCTCAAGTGTTCTTGAGTTGATGTAACCTGTTCATATGTATATGTAAAGAGTTATATTATATAAGAGACACCCCTCCTGCTCCCTGGTCCTCCCCGAGTCCGGCTGCCACATGAGTTCCTGCCCTGACTCGGCTCCCTGCCGTACCCAAGCTCCCGGACAACCACGCTGTCCCAACACCTCTGACATCAGCATTATAGCTGATCCCCCCACGTTGGCATTTCGGTCTTCACGAGGTTTTGGTTGGCACTTTTCGCGGTAACGGAATGAACTTTCTTGCTAGTGAAGGCCTTGTGGTACAGTGATGTAAGCTGAGAATCGCACG
This sequence comes from Ixodes scapularis, assembly GCF_016920785.2. Lineage (NCBI taxonomy): Eukaryota > Metazoa > Arthropoda > Arachnida > Ixodida > Ixodidae > Ixodes > Ixodes scapularis. The sequence continues at coordinate 95,751,218 of NW_024609879.1, read as the reverse complement.
GAAGCGCATAAGTTGATGGCAAAACTCGCGCGGGCTCCCGCTGTCGTAGCTTCGCTTTGGGCTTGCTTATACGTCTCCATCTGACGTTTCGACGGAAAACGAAAGAATGAACCCCTTCTGGCCCTTGCTCTTCTCAATGTAGTTTGAGGGACGCTAAAAAATCCCTCGCGTTTTCCAGCCTCCTTCCGAACGCGTGTAGAGAAAATGCACTCGCGACAAGCGGGACAGATGGCATCGCCGACAAGTATCGTCAGCGCGCCGATGCCACACATCCCAAAACTCGCAGAGCCATAGTGCCGTGTTCCGTATTTGTTCACGAAGGACGCGATCTTCTCCGTAGCGCGAACAAACGTGAACAGAGCATGTGCGTCGGAATAGTCGACCGTGGTAAGGCTTAGCAGGCCCCGGTTAACGTTCCCCCGTTGACGTTCTCGGCTTGCGTTTGAGCCGCCTTTCTGGAAATATCCACTTGCTTCGGTATATAGTTCCAAACGCGAAAAAATCGAATCGGAGATACGTAGAACGTGCTGCTGTCCCGAACGACGACAGCTTCTAGAAGCTGGCCATAATGCGCGTAAACTCGTGATTTTTCGAGCACCGCGTGTCAGTAACACACTTTTTTCCCAACTGCAGGTGCGAATATTCGTTTGATTTTTTTTTAGTAATAAAATTAAGGTGTTCGAGAATAATAAAGCGAGAAAAAACAAAAAAAGAAAACGAACAATTTCCAAAATAAACTTAATTTTTAGACCAGCGTTAAACCACCTACGAACACGCAAGAGAAATCGCAACATGGGTAAGTTCCAAAAAAAAATGAAACAACAAGTGAGCGGGAAAGCAAACATGCCTACAAACGAAACGGAAAAGATTCTGCATGGTCTCTCGCTCTCTCCTGCAAATGAACCGCGGCGATAGCCAAGGCGTGCCCATCCCCGCTAATGTTAGCGGGGAAATTCACGAAGCATTCGCCCGCAAAATTTAGCGCGAAGATTTCCCAGCTACCTTTGGCGGAGCGCCACGACCCTACACGAAGCATACCCGCGGTGATTGCGAAACTGCGCCAAAACAAAACCACTTTCAGCGACATACATACAACTGTTCCTGCCGCGTCCTCGATATCCGATTCGGCACAGATTGTTTCCCCGTACTTCCCGGTAATGCGGAGCCTATAACGGATCGTCCGTCCGGCCACGATGTGCCTTCGGGCGCAGAGCAAAAAAAAGCGGAGGCGCCAACTATCCAATACCCTGATCGCATCGTATATAGCGGCAAAAACCGATCTGTTCGAGCTCGCGAATATATGCGTCGAAACCGGAAGCCAAGCGTTTCTGACTGGGCCCTGTTATCGCCCGTGACCTATTCGCAAACGGGACTTCTTTCTTCCCGTTGGGACACCTGTGGGCCCACACCGCGTGCGAGAGTGGCGCCGAAGCCGCCGAACAAGGATTCCCGCTTTTCGTGCAAAAGCTGTTAACATCCCTTCAAACATTTGTATCAATGCCATGTTAGAGATAAGGGAGGTTTAGTCGATCGTTTTCGCACTACGATAACGATGTGGTAGAGAAAGCGGAACGATTCAGAATACGCTTTTATCGGATCGTTGTGAGGCCGGACAGTCATACAGGAGCCAACGAATCTAAATATAAATCCCAGTATAGGATGTCTCTCTCTCTGAAGTATATATATATATATATATATATATATGTAGTGGCGTAGACTTCTGTTGCTGCGAAAAATTATGTTAAACTTGCGAGGGAGCCGAATAATCAGCAGTCAGCCAAGTCAAAACGATCCATATTTTCGCTTCATTTGATGCATTGAGTTCTGCTGCAGTCGATTTTTATGCTTTCAACTTCGACACATTTCATAACATATTTGGCATAAAAATATATCACTGGGAATGAAAACTATTTTAGCTTAATTGCTGCGACACAATTTGCAGGTGTATGAACAGCACAGGATATTAAATGTGTTAACAGAGCCTCGATTCGTGGTGTGCGTGTTCATAAATTCCCTCTACCTCTACCCCCCCCCCCCCCCCCCCCCCCCCCCCCCCGCCCCGCGTGTCCCGCATTTTGCTAGCAGGAAGGTGGTCACCCTACTTGTGTCGTTCACAGCAGAGGTCATCCAGATTGGCGGAGACATTAGCATACATCACGCGCACTGCATTAACCGGACAAACGCATACATGCGTACATGATAAGGTTAATGTACGTAAATATTAACGAGTAAACGTCGTGCAAATTCGCCTGCTGCTTGCGCAGCTCGTGCGTTTGTTTACTTCCCACACGCGCCCACGTGCTTTTGTTTACCCCCTATCTCAACCAATGGCGGCGGGCGTTTGGCCGTCTCGTCATAGCGCGTGCCCTGGGCGTTCTCTATGTTGCCCTTAGGCGTGCCCCTTTCTTGAGTGCCGATGCGATACTGTCAGTCCTTGCAGGGGTTTTGCAGGGGTGGTAATATATTATTAAAAGAAGAACATTTATGCACTCACAATTAGCAAAAAAGCGCCGATACATCCAAACCGCACCGAAATGATAAATTTGTGGATGATTTCACACACTATACGTTGTTGTTTTTTTTTTACATTTTTCACAAAATCACAACAAACACTTGTTAAAATGAAGGTTTCATTAGGAAGTTCGCTCCGTTCCTTAATTGCCCTTAGAGAGAAACTAAATTTTAAACAATAATGTTTAACGGCTAATTTCTTCATGTACATGCTATGCCGGTGTCACGTATATTCACCATAGCGTACGTCCGTGTAATAGTTCTTGTCGATTTTAAGGGGAAGCGGAAGCCGTTCTGCATTTGAGGAAAAACAAATCATCTTCATTTGGCCTCCAAGAACAAGGAAATCGAGATTAGTTCTCAATTGGGTGCACGGAAGCTGCAGAATGTTATTTTCAAAGTACCGCCGAAGTCCCCCTTTCCCGGAGCGGTACGTCATAAAAGGAGTTTTCTGAACCACCGCCGTCGCGTATCTTCATTGCCTATCAAAGCTCCTGTTATCTTCAAAGAAGTCAACAAAAAACAAAGTAAAAAAAAAAAAAAAGGCGTTACGACTGGTGTCAGGGCGGGGGAACACATTTGGCAAGCTTGCAATGGCACGCGTTGCCCACACGAGCGACACGCGCTTGGCGGCCCAGTAGTGATCATTTTAGGACGGACCGACTGGTCGGAGGTTTTTCGTGTTTTCTCGCGCTTAGTTATATCTTCCGGGAAAACGAACGTGATAGCAGATACACGGGATAGAACAATTCTAGAATTAACCTCTAACTCGTTTTTTCTTTTCAATCATTTTTTTTTAGCTTTTCTTTAGACTAAACCATGAAGAAGATCTAACAAAGTTCAGTGGGTGAATGGGAAGGATGGTAGTTGTTAAAACTGAACCTGAATTCAAGCCGTTAGACTTGATCGAGTTTTGACGAATTTGTTACTGTATATGAATCCCACAATATTTTCCCTCATTCGAGAACGGATCGCACCAAAGTTTTGCAAGCCATATTTTGTTCTATGTAACAAAACCCTTTTTTTTTCTTTTCTTTTCTTTTTTTTTTTTTTTTTTTTTTTGGGGGGGGGGGGGGGTGTTAAGGTGCCTGGTTAGCTTTTGTGGAAACATTTTTGACGTGAGTATTCCATCGTAAATCACTCGACAACGTCAACCATAAATACCTATTTCTGTCTACACTGACGAGTTGGTAGCACCAAGAAAATATTGATAACTTAATTGATATATTTTTTCGTTCTTGAAATAAAATCCGATTTTCGAGGGTTTTAGCGCCATTTGCCATTCGTCGCACCAATACTTGATTTTCAGCACCTTATCGTTTAGATTAATTTGACCTTGAGAGTTTCAATTTTGTTGTACAATACACAGTCATCACCGAACAACTTAATTGGGACTGAAACACCACAGCGGATGTCGTTTATGAACAATAAAAAACACAAAGGGCCTTGCACACTACCCTATGGTACTCCTGAAGTGTTTTTGTCTTTTTAGACTTAGGCTAGGTGGCGCAAGCTACCGCCCGTTACAAAGTGTATAGCCATTAACATCCATCCATCCATCAAACAGGAGCGGGCCCACCAGCTTCCAGAAACATATTGTTCCCTCGATTATAAATAATAGCGAAACCAATTCGTAAACATTGGGTGCCTGTGTGAGGCTTCACATAGGCACACTTTATTAAAAGCTTCTGCTAAGTCTAAGAATAGTATGGCCACTTGATCATGATTATTTATAGTTAGGGAACGATCATGCTCTGTTTTAATGAGTTGGGTTGATGTAGAAAAAGATTTACGGAAACCGTCTTGACACTGATACAAAATATCATGATTGTTAATTAAAGTTAAAAGATGTTTCGAAAAGATGTGTAAAGAAGTGTTCAGCATGTAGTAAGGAGATATAAGCCGGTAATTATCCGCACAAGAAGCCGATTTTACTTTGTGTGTAGGAATAATTTTGGCAACTTTCCAGGGTTTTGGTGCAGAAAAATCATTTTGTTGCGGACTGAAAAATTTGTCATTAGGTACTTAGCGGCCCACTCAGCGTACAGTTCTAAAAATGGATTTGGAATTCCACCGTGACCGGGACTTTTCTCAATGTCAATATTAAATAAGAGCTTCAGAACTTCCTGCTCTTGAATTATTAAATCATTGACGGGAGGACAATAAAAAAAGATCTACCCCTACTCGAAAAGCTACCTTAGCACGCGTAAACACGGACGAAAAGAAATAATTAAATTCCTCAACTCGTTGCTGACTATTATCCGAAGTGCATGGGGGGGATCGGTGGCCGAATCGGCTAGCGCACACCAGCTCGGAGAAGGTGGAGCAAAAGCTCGCGCTGCAGAACCCGGGGATCCTGGGTTCAATCCCCACCCCTGCCCGTTTCGATCTGGATGAGCATCGTACCGGCGTGCGGTCGTGTATCACTACTGCGTGGTGCACGTTAAAGACCCCAGGCACTGGCTAAATTTCTCATCTACAGCTCAGAGACAATTAAGTCGCCCGTTGAGACAGACTAAGTTCAGGCATAGCCTCCTCTATACTCACAAAGCATGGCAGTTTGACGACAGAGCCATAGAGAACCGGGTCACAGATTTGGAGCGCGAGGATCTGGTAGCACAGAGCATCTAAGAGCCATTTCTCGGGGAACCAGGACGTCAGCGCACAGCTTTTGCAGTGGCGAGGACCCGAAACACACTTGTTCGCTAGGGAGAAGTGTGTCTCGCCGCAGCGGGGCAGAAGTCACGTGGCTCTCCTCTCATCCGTTGTCTGCCGCTCCACCTTTTCATTTCGGCGGCCGCTTCTCGTGGCGATCTGCCAGGCTTTGTGAGTATATAGGAGGCCATGGTTCAGGCTGTATAGACGCTTTCAGCGCGTCAGTTACCCGAGCCGCAACCAGCAGGCGCGCTCCCCAGGCCGCCCTTGTCGGCCTGTATTTTGGACTGCGCCTGCACTCCGGTTACCTCGCTTGCGGGTGTGACGACGAGCAACCGCAGTGGGACCGTGGGAAGCGCGAACGGCGTTTAACGGGCAAGACATGCTCTGTATTGAGTTGCAAACACTGCAGTGGTGACATTGAGGTCTGGAAACACGCTGTGTGCGCTGAACATGCCCCGCTGAAGCACATGGACTGTCCGTGCTTGGTGGCGTTTTCGATGCACGGATTCATATTGAATAACCCGAGCAGACCATCTTTAAGACGGGACTGGCACAACTTCCTCTCGGGCGGCGCTCGAAAATCACTCGTTCGCGCAAGACTTTCTACCCAACGCACAGGCTGACTGCTTTAACTCATGATGCACCCGATATCGAACACGGTATTTTTCTGATGAGCCACGAGGCGCACCGCCAAGGACCGCACGCGAGCGACTCCTCGGCGACGAGCGAAGTTTACTAGGGGTTTACTACAACCGAGCGGTCCGATGAGCGAGAGCAAGCAATCCGCTCCAGCCCGTCGTCAAGCTCTTCGCTTTCCAGATCGCCTACGTGATTATTAAAGTGTCCAAATGCAGCGAGAAACAAGACCTCGACATACGCACCTGCAGCGATGGATAAGACTGCGACAGCCTTGCTGTGTCATCTCGACATTTGCGGAAGTCGCACTGGGTTCCAACTCCCTTTATATCCGGCAAAAATGCAACAAATGTGATGAACTTGCATGGTCACTGAAGTCTAGGCCATGATCTAGTGTTGTCGACGCATCGACAGTCCAATTCCATCGTATAAGACACCCCGGCAGTGGCTGGCCAAGCGCAGTACGCGGTACCATACGTAGTGCAGCAGCGGGAGAGTAAAGGCCGGCAGAGGAGGACGTGTCACGTGATGCCAAGATGGCGGCGCCGATGCAAAGTTGCCTGAAAGTGTCTATAAACATACCCAAAACTCTTCTTTTTTTCGGAAGTACATTTTCTTTTATTGGCTTTGGGATTAACATATTGCCAAAATTTAGTGATGCTTCAGTAAGAAATCGTTTAAGAGTGATAGTGTAAAATTTATCTTTTGAATCTTTAACGAGTCCAGTTCGTGACTCGGGATTTGAAGTGCCTCCTTTCTATCGTCACTTGGTTTAAGCGCGTTGGCTTTCCGACGACATCAGCAAAAAAATTTCCACAAAACATCGGTAGTAGCACTTGACTGATAGAGTAATTGCAAGGCATCAAATGATCCGTTCAGGATAATCAAAATTACCACCGTGATCCGCTGCCTCAAGATTAAAAACCCATTTGTGCCAACACTAAACAATATATATTAACGAGGTGAACGTATATGCATTGACATGTATACATAAACGAGGTTAGTGTGTACATCTCGTTTGCGTGTCAGATCATTCTATACGGCAGGTGCTTATTCTAACGTTTCGCTGGCCTCGTAACACCAGTTCGATCGAGTAAAATGGAAGGCCCTTCGTAGTCGACACCGACAGGCCACCAACATGGTGGACCAAATTCGGTCAGCGCAACCTATCTGTGTCATTGTAATCTAGACTATTCTACAAACCATCGAGCAATACACGCCTCCAAGCCGATCAAGAAGACCACCCAACGAAAACACGCTGAAAAAAAAAAGGGGGGAAAAGATTTGAAGTTCAAACAAATATACCGTCGCGCAGAGAAACAAAAAGAAAAGGTTCATGCAGGTGCGACGCCGGGTGGTTCCAGAGACACATTTCGCGATCAGGAATCGAGGCCAAACTTCGTAACCCGGGCGCTGTGAAAAATATACACCTGCGTCCACTTCGCTCTTGTCTATTCCCGCATTCGCAACGCGCAATCGAGTGGGAAGAAAACAAAACAAAGAGCTAGAGGAAGGTAATCTTCATCACCTCCACACAAAAAACTTCCGTCTCCCACCCGGCGGGAGAAAGACGAAGCAAGCCCAAAGCAAAGGCAAAAAAAAAAAAAAAAAAAAAGTAAGGATTCAATTGACCCCGCCGGCGTGGCCTATTCACGCAAGACTCATAGCGTTCCACGCAACAAATTGCGCCTCCATTCACTATCGACGTCTTTCATCGAAAGCACGATTTGTACCTTTCGCGTCGGTCGCCTTTCCATCTTTCTACGCGTTGTTGCCGGGATTTCTTCTTTTTTTTTTTTTTTTTACTTTTATTTTGGTGGCGTTGTGTTGTTATCACCCGAAACTGGGTGAGTTCCCACGGTGGGTTACTGCCAACGACGAAACAAGTATCTCACCAATAAGAGATAGCTAGAAGAAATGATAAGTTGGGAAGTAAACGATACAATATTATTCTCATCTTGTATAGATAGAAAAACGGGAGTATGACCCCTAACGTTGGAAGCAATGGAGCTACGCTGCCAGGTGTCATCGAGGAAAATATGGAATTCGAACCTAATCCAGTCAATCGTCATCATGCGCAGTATGAAGGCGCAAAACAAAAAGTAAGCGACTTGAATATATGCTACATACGTTAAAATTTTGACGGCAACGAATGGTCCGCAAGGCGACTCGAGAAGTTATGGAAAAGTAACTTCCCTACAGACGACATATTAGTTTCAATTTATAAAATTAAACGTAATTTTCTGCTGGCATAGCACGCTGGAAGCTCGTCGGGATCATGAGCTGATTGGCCGATCATTTAATGTCAACCGATGGAAATATTGAAGTTTACCGTGTGGCAGGGGTAGCAACGTCATTTCCATCCAATGAGATTGTTGAGCAATCTGTCAATGAGCGCGCGACACTGCGTTCAACGAGCGGAGATCGTAGTCAGGATAGCGAGCTGATTGCCGATCACACACAGCGCCTGCTCACAAACTGTTCCACAGCCCAGAACACAAAAACTGAACACTCATCATCTCAGTGTATGGCTTCTGTGCCAACATAATGGCGGCCTTCTTTAGGATGACGAAGAGAGAAATTGAAGGTACTATTAGTTACATCTAAAGTCCTGGGAAATTAGAGTCATTGCCTTCCCTGCCTGCTATCCGGACACAAACAGGTACTAACATACACACGACCAACACCTCGCAAGGTAGGTCTCGGTCTATTTTGGCCTACTTGAATAGAGCGAGGTGACGATCGGCATGGCAACCATGGCCCGATCGCCATTTTGGTCTATCCAAATCTTCGAAAGCTTCGGGAGAGTCGTTCTAAACCAGTCGCACCAAGATCACCATGGGGCATCATCGTACTGAAGGCGTTCCTCGCCAATATAAGCGTCTCTGGCACTGTGCATGCAATCAACTTATCAATCATGCCCATCTCCACGGATCTCTTACAATGATATAGTTTTCCTTGGAGATTTTGAAACAGGAGAATTGTTTTTCAATGCCACCAAGCACCAACACCGCAGGTAGTGGTGGTACGAAGATGTACGCTGGTTCCGCCGGTGTGTGGATAGCAAAAACCTTTCGCCAGCGAATTTAGATCGGCTCGCCAAGAATAGAGAGGCGAAGCAGAAGTCGCTCATTTCATGAACCAAAATGGCGACCATACAGGGAGCTTGGCGCTACTTTCCCAGCATCCAGTTACCGTAGCGTTATCAGGCGGAGGATATGAAGCCCGTACGTTCGAGACGTCAGTGACACAAAGGAAGCACGAACTACTAGATACAACGGCCGCGTAAACGTTTATTTCGATCAATCTCTCGGTCGACTCTGAGGCCTTTCGATGGAGGAAATTGAATCGAGGGGCTTATGGGTCGCGGCTTTGCACTGGTCAGTTCTTACGTTCACACCATCTAAACTGAATCAAATCAAGAATTACACGATCAAAGATGCGATTCTCATCTGCCAGTGACGTGCGAATGTGACGGTGCCCGATGAAATGCAGTTTCACGACCGTCATTGGTTTGTTAAAAGTGAAACTGCTTTTTGAGCAACCAGATGGCACTGAACCTCGAAAAGGGTCCATAGCAACGAGGAATATATAAGCACATAATTAAAAAAAAAATATATATATATATGTAATTCTAGCTGGGCAATTTACACCGACCTATACGAAAGCCTTCCGCACCAACGAATCCTGATACCGCGCACCTTCTTTTCAGGTAACGAGAACAAAAAGGCGTGACGAAGCCCATTGGCCCGATCGGCGCGGCTTGTTCAATCTGTACACCTTGCTGAGACTCGCATCGTCACGCCAGTTGGTGCCGCGAAGAATGCCGCTAGTTGCAAGAAGCGTGCTCATTCGTGCTTTCACGACAGTTCGCACCGCGTGTTCTTCCTTCCTTCCTTCGTCGTTTTATTCTTCCCGGCCCTCGTCATCCAGGCTGAAAATGCAGTGGTGATGCGGACGCATGCACGGCCTCAGTTTTTCGGCAGAAGAGAGCTATACCGCGCATGCTCACAAATGCCTTCCGCAGCCCAGTAGACAAAGATGGCGGCGCGCAGAAAGCAATTTTTGGAATAGTCTAACGCTGGCCCGCTCCGGCATCTAAAGAAAATGTTGAGGTGTGCGAATATAGGGGTTTGAATAGGGACCTTTGAAAGATGGGCTCCACCTAGTAACTGCTGCGCCAATTATCCGTCTCGGCCATTATTTGGCCACGTACTTGTATAGGCCACGAGGGCTGCGTTCGGCGTGGCTCAGTTCTTATCGAAAACGAATGCTGCGTCAAGGCTCGGCAACGAATCGGGTCCAGTCACAAGCTTTGCGTCCAATGGATGGATGTTAATGGCTATACCCTTTGTAACGGGCGGTGGCTTGCGCCACCTAGCCTAGGTCTAAACAGACCTCCAATGTTGCTCGATGGAGTTTCGAAAGAGGGTTTACAGAATAGTGCCACGTCATTCATAGCCTTCAGAGTGTTAGCAAGACTCACGACACAGCAGCTCCCTTTGCAGTGGTGATGACAGGACGCCGTATGCTATTTAACCGTCATTCGCACATACAAAAGATACATACACTGATGGACTAAAACCCTGAGAATACATTCAGACGAAGCCGACGCTACGAACTGATGGAACCAATTCAGAGAGCGTCAAAAGCGCACCGTCACGGTGTTGGTCATGCTTGTGTACGTGTTCCATCATCGCTGAGCCAATGATAAATAGACAAGATCCAGTGACTCGCGCTATTGACGCAGCTTGATTTATCAGATTACCTCGTAGCTTCGGCTGCGTCTACGCGACGCGACGCATAAGTCTCAAACATAGCTCAAAGCTGTGTTTGATGGCTTCAGTGTCGTCCCTCCTCCTCCCTGGCTTTGTAGGCTTTGCCTGTCGTGTTCAATCATCGACAGCTCGTTTGCGCCCTTTCTGTTCATACATTGCTTTGGCGAGCAAGCGTCATACGTCCAAAGCCTCTTCATCGAAATACACAGAGCTGCGCGCTTAATAGAATCTACGAGCGACAATGCAAGCACGGACGACGTGTGTAACGCCTCACGCTCTACGGGAGACTAGCGCGATGCGCAGAACGCAGAGTCAACAACACACGAGAGAGGTCGGCAGCGGAGTGGCGGGGCATCAGCGGCCGTCGGCGCCGCAGAGTACGTTTACACGACCCGGTAACCATGCGTGAAGAGACTGTCAGTCATCGGAGACAATTAACCGACAGAGTCCAAGTTCTACAATGCTGCCGCCACGCCGGGTGACACTGACGATCAATTAAGTGAATACGGCCGGCTCACGGGCCGAGCCAACGAAGGCCAGCGGGCACGCGCGAGGAGGACTGAAGATTAATGTAGACCCCCAGGGGAATCCTTTGACGTGCCACCGACGGCTTCTCTGCAATACACCTCCGTTCTGCGGAGGCTTCTCTGCAATACACTTCCGTTCTGAAGTGAGGAAGGGAACGTAGCGGCTTTCAATTTCGTCGCCTCAAGACTGGCGCAATAAAGTAAAACGTAACACCGTACCCATCCACGAGACCATTTTATCGTACGTAGTTTCGTTTGCGTTTTTATTTCCCGTGAAAGTGATCACGAGAGCTGTGCAATGTTTCGTGTCCGTCTTGATATAATCGAAATTGCTACCCTGTTTATTTATTCGCTTTATCTCTCGAGTTCTACAGAGATCGAATGGGAAGTGCTCGAAGTTCAGTACAGGTACAGTCGGGGACAAAAGTCTCCAGGACGTGCGAGCTGCGGCTGAAACGCATCGCTCTGCCATCTGCCGGCGGGTGGCCTGGTTTCGAGATCACACAAAAGCGCATGCGCGTCCTACTCTGCCTGCAAACATGCCTGTTTTCCCGCTCCTCTGCGGCACTCGGAATCGGGCGCGTGGTACCGCCTCGGAGATAGCGCTGGCGGCTGACGAGCGTCTGCTACACATTCCGAAACTCGAGATACCGCCTGGCGCATTTCGCCGCATTTCGCCGTGTCAGCGCACCTTGCTTTATAACCAGTTGAGCTTATCTCTCAGTTGAGATGCCGTGACTTCTTGCTTGATAGGTGCCATGTCAGTAAGCGCTATCTCCGAGGCGGTACCACGCGCCCGATTCCGAGTTAGGCGCCGCGCCGCAGAAGAGCGGGAAAGCGCACACGTTGGCAGGCACAGTAGGACGCGCATGCGCTTTTCTGTGATCTCGAAACCAGGCGACCCACCGGCAGATGGCAGAGCAATGCGTTCCAGTCGCAGCTCGCGTGTCCTGGAGACTTTTGTCCCCGACTGTACATTCTGTTGACCGTGGGAACCACGCCTACCTTCACTGCCGCCACGTAAAAGGTGGAGTGCTCGCAAAACATAAAGAGCCTGCCCCAGGAAGAAGCCTGAGGTTTGTCGCCTAACAAGTACAGACGACATATGTGAACTGTTCGGCAATATGTAAGGGGAGGAGATCACCACGACTGACGCAGCCGAGAAAAGTCGAAAGCAACCAGAAACAAACACAAACCGTTTCGCCGGTTTGTGTTTGTTTCTGGTTGCTTTCGACTTTCGACGACACATGTTTTTTTTTTTTTTTTTTTTTTTTTTCGTAGTTTGGGAGGTGATTACTATACTTCGTTTCAGCTTCGGTCCGAGCGCGGCCGATGTTATGAGCCGAAGGGCCAATCAAACAGCGAAAGAGGCATAACGTCATGGCGTGCTCTCTGCAGTTGATAGGACCAGCCGGTATTCGCCGTTTCTCTGTGTGCGCTCCTCCGCCGGCTAGTCCTATCAAGCGCTGAGAGCACACCATGACGCTGCGCTTTTTGCGCTGTTTGATTGGCCCTTCGGCTCATAACATCGGCCGCGCTCGGACCGAAGCTGAAACGAAGTATAGTGCGTTTGGATGGTTTAAGTACGAATAATACAGATCATTAAAAAATAAATGTTCCAAGTGCAGAATGGTAAACACTGAGACTCGAGTGGTTTTGCGTACTGTTTCTTTCCCCTTTTTGACCCCAGCCTCAGGGTTTACCATCGAGTTCAGTACATCAAAAACTTACAGGCACGACAAAAAGCCTTAACACCGTTCAGTCAGCAATGAGAGTTATTTGGTTTATCGTATCCTCACTGACCTTTTTAATGGGAATTAGCGAAAAGTCATGGCAGATTGTCTTCAATCTGAGGACGTGGGGAAACATTAAATGCCGTACCCTAGACACCTATCCGGTAACCACATTGCTGATCATCACACTGTACGGGGGTGTACGGAATGCTTCATACCAGCATGCCGTGCATTCAGTAACCGCGTAAAATAGCCTCGACCACGAAGTCCTAATTCCTACGCCCATCTGTTCCGACTGTGAAGCCAGCTGAACCAATAACGTTTCGTAAGTTTCCAAAGTTACAAACCGCCAATCTGGACTTAGGTCTATTTTCCTGTGCTCAGTTGTCCTGGGATGCTTCTCAAAAAAGCAAAAAAAGAAAAAGAAAAACATGTTTCGCTATTTATTTGAACGAGGCCATGGCAGGGGTGGAATACAAATCGACCCGTTCATCCTCCATCATCGCTATATATTTTTCTAAGAGTAAACGTTGCAGAACATTCAGTGTTTTGTTGTCGTTCTTCGTTAAAAAATAAAGAAAATAAAGGTAAGTTTATAGATGGGACATCGAAGATTAAAGGGCCAGAAAATCGTACAACGCTACACCAAATCATTCTAGTGCGTCACATTGAACATCGCGCCTGCCATTAGCATGTGCAAAATAATCACAGTTTTTAAAAAAAAAAAAAAAAAAAGCAGAGTAGTATGCGTATTTGTATCTGCGTTCCCGAGGGTCAGTTCAGCAAGCCAAATAACATGGTTTCCGGAAGAAGAAAAAAAACAACAGAAACATCAATCGAGTGGCGAAGCGATGACAATTGTAATATTAACAACAAAACAAAAACAGAGCGCTGGACACACCTCTTCAATATCACGGTCGGGAGGATCCGAAATACGCCCTCAAATAATTCCGCCGTAGATCCAAAATTCCATCAAAATAACAAAACAAAGAGCGGGAGGGGGATGCCAAATATGGGTCAAGAGCGACAGGGCTGAAAAATCGGTTCACAAAGCCCCGGAAATCAGACCCTTCCAGAAGAAAAATACATAAATAGGCATCTAAGATGTCCCCAGCTCTTAAAAGTAAAAAAGAGCATGAAACAAACTTTTTATTATTATTTACTTATTTTTTTTTTCTTTAAGAAAGCTAGGCATTTTGGTGAAGCGAAGTACCGGCGCGAGCACCTAGCCTCTAATCAAAGGCTGCGCGCTGTGCAAAGAAAATGGCACAGTCCCTCAAACTCGGACATTCTGTAAGTGCACTATTCACGGCTGTTTAGGAAAACACAAATACCCAAAAAGACAAAAAAAAAAAACAATCGTATGTTTGAAAAACGGCGTTTAGAACACATCGAACGCTAAACGCACGTTCTTTGACAAGCCGCGCGCGCTTCGCGAATCCGGCTGAAGAGGACCCACCCAAAAATCCGCAATATAATCAAAAGAAACACACGACCGACATGAATTCGAGCATTGTAGACAGCGTACGGAGACGACGCGATAGTACGAGACAACGCTTCATTCATCGCTCACCTTCCAGGGGAGGAGTGCTTTGCTGCTAGCCTTCAGGATGCGCTTGCATTGTTCGGAGACCAAACCGCGGATGATTCGGGTCCCCGCACCGAACTGCGGCCCGTAGTTGTCGTAAACAAGCTCGTATTTTTTTTCACAGCACGAAGCACCAGCACCACGGATGAGAAGTCAGCGAGGCTACGACGGCGCGGAGACGTTCACGGCATCCAGACAACGTCCGCACCGGCACAACAACACAACGCGGACTCGAAGCTTGTCGCTTGTCGTTCTTTCAGCCTCTATGCCATGCTGGATGAGCGGAGGAGAGAGGCCGGAGTGGCGGCAGGCTGGATTTGGCGCGTAGAGCGGTGCTGCCATCTGTCGTCGACCGACGGAAGCCTCAAATCGGTCCAGTGGATTGGATTGAGTCGTATAATGCCTTCGTTTGATTTTGACTAGTTCTAGTTTCGCTTTAACTAGCCGCACTTGCGCTGCTTGGGAACACTGCAAAGGGATAGCGCAGTAATACCTCCCGAAGTCGGTTATAAGTAATATCAGCTTGAGTTATCTATCTAACTTGATCACTGCCTTTGTGTTGCTCTCTTATCCAAAATAAAACTACATCATCGTTCATTTATTTCGTAAAAATCATTATTTGTCACGATTATCCTTCTCGTCGCAAGCTTCTACTCGACGAATCCAAAGCTAAAAGTATGTTTAGACATGAAAAAAAAAAAAAGCCTCCGCTGTGGCAATGGGCATGGCGCTTTACCATGCTCAGTGCCAGAACGCAGGCTGTTTAGGTATAAGCAGGCTACGCTTGCGCGTTTAGCGGAGGTGTAGACATATTTTCAGCCTCGTCGTTCGCCGACCTCCAGCCGTAGATTTCAGGACTCTCGCAAGTGTTTTGCAGGAAAATTCGAATTTTTCAAGGTGCGCCAAATGTTTAGGTTCTTAAAACCGTACCATCTACTTCTTTTCTAAATTTTGCATTGGATTGCAAGCCCTTATTGAGTATCTATTTCGAAGTGAAGGGAACGGGGGAAGCAGGGTTAAGTGTCCTCCATCCACGGCAGGGTTACAACACACGGACCAACGAATTCGCCTGTCTGAAAAGAAACTTCCTTTTCAGTCAGACGAATGAGCCAAGCATCATGTTTTCCCAAAGATAGATGGCGCCACGGCCCCATGGCGCTAGTATGTGCCATTTTGCGCTCTCCTGCCCCGTCGCCTCTCCGAGGATGATTTAAAAGCAAGACCAGGCTTTCGATCTCTTTCACAATTTTCTTATCTAACAGCTGTTATCCCCCCCCCCCCCCCCCCCCCCCCCCCCCTATCTAACGATGACCGTTCGGCCCTTGGCTGTAACTCCCACGCTAGCATTTTCTCTTTCGCAAGTCTTCCCTCTCTCCCCCTCTCTAGGCTCTCGGAGCTACCGAAAGGTGACATATTCGGCCACTGGCCGTGCAATACTTCCTTTGATTTCCTTTCTCCAGTACTCTGCCTGACTCATTCGGAGCTACCGACTTCGTGCGAGAATAAGAGGGCTCAAAGATCGTGTAATCCAGCGGACGTGAACACACCCAAGTGTAATTTCTTTGTACCCTGACTGAATTCAGAAATATTCCGTTGCACGTCAAGCACGATTTCTTGTCCATTACTTTTCTTTTGTGATTTCGGAAACGACGTGTTATATTTTTGCTACAATTATTCGTATTATATACTTTCATTGAAAAACATATTGCGACGAGTTACTTTAATCGATCGTTACTTTTAAAAACATTATGGGTGCAATACGGTAATTATGATCACTCTGATTTTAATTACAACTATAAATGAAACGAAAGGATCCCCTCATCACTCATTACTGAGCACCTCCACTGGCGCTTCCGGTCGTCAGAGTCATTTCATTTTGTTTAATTAATTTCATTAATTTGATTTTATTTACCTCAAGGGCGCATCCAAAGGAAACATTACATGAGGAGGGATTCAAGCACCACATAATACACAGCTCACCATTAAAAAAAAAAAAAAAAAAAGATAATAACAAAACAAGCACAAAGAAGTGAAACCGGATTGCAGTTGATAAGATCTGTAATATTATTCTTTCGGAAGTTCCAATAAACGTGGCCAGGGAGCGCAAGACGTCAGGGGAGAAGCGGACAATGGCGCTCGGGTTATGAAAGTCTCTTCGCGTGGTGTTGCTATCATTACGAATCACCATTACACAGTTATACCACATGGTCAGTGAAGGCATAATAAGAAAAATTACAGAGGAGATGACTGAACACAAAAAGCAAAAATAAAACTTCCGCAATCTCGCGCTACAACGATACACTGAAATACATGTAGGGTCAGCAGCTATAGAATTGTTTAAATTGGTCTTTAAATGGAATGG
Organism: Ixodes scapularis; assembly: GCF_016920785.2. Taxonomy (NCBI): domain Eukaryota; kingdom Metazoa; phylum Arthropoda; class Arachnida; order Ixodida; family Ixodidae; genus Ixodes; species Ixodes scapularis. Next base: position 95,734,425 of record NW_024609879.1, on the reverse strand, counting down.
CATTATGATTGGTTACAATATGGTCAGGTAAATTGTTCCATCATTGATGCAAAGTTCTCAAAGGGGAAAAAAGAAAAGTGTTAGTGCGGATGGAAATGGTTCTATGTTGCCTGGTTGATTAAAGGGGGTGATATGATATTGAGTGGGTGGCAAGAAATAGACTTAAAATGGGAATCGATTATAGACTTCGTGAAACAGACACACACACACACAAATTTTTTTTTTTCTTTCATTTAAAAGTGCGGGTTGATTTTACTTTTCAACTCGGAGACACTAGATTCGGATGAGTAATTGTTGCATATAAAGCGAGCTGCTTTGTTCTGAACGGATTATGGTCTCGATAATAAGTAATTTTGATGGATTTCCAAATGGTTATTGCGTGCACTATTATTGGGAGGATTAGTGTTTTGTATGCGAGTAATTTTATTTCAATGGAGGCAGGATATACGCTTCATCTAAAGAAACCAAGTGTTTTAGTGTTTTATTTTGTTTTCTGTTCTACATGCTCGTTCCATAATAGTGTGTCTTTGAAATGTATGCCCAAATACTTGTATGGTGATACTCGTTCTAGTTGAACACAACTACACACATTTGTGTTCTAGATAAACAGAAATCATTTACCACAACTCTATGAGTTGTGGTGGAGGATTTAGTTACTGACACTTCTTTGAATTAGCGAATGTTAATGTTATCCATGAAGATATAACATTCATATCGTCTTGTAGAATATTTTGGTCATAGTGTGTATAGTCGGCGACAGGTCAAGAACGATGTGGTAGCTCTTCCCCACCTCTTTCCACTTCAGCATAGAGAACGCTGGATAGAAGGTCACCTGTTCTCCAGCGATGTTGACCGATGCACTTTACCAATTTCGTCTAACGCCCTTTGGCCTGAGCAATGCCCCGGCCACATTTGAGCGGATGAGGGACACTTTACTTCGCGGTTTACGCTGGCAGCGTATTCTATCTTGACGATGTTGTAGTTTTTGGCGTCCACCTTTGACCAACATCTCTCCCACCTCACTTTGGTCGTGAAAAGCTTTCGCGAATAGGGTGACCACCTTCCTGCTAGTGAAATGCGGGACACGCGGGGCAGAAGGGGGGGGGGGGGGGGGATTTGTTAAGACGCACACAACGAACCAAGGCTCTTTCAACACATTTATTATCCCGTACTGTTTATGCACCTGCTAATTGTATTGCAGCAATTAAGCTCAAATAATTTTCACTACCAGTGATAGATTATTTTGAATGCCAAAGATGGTATTACTTGTGCCGAAGTTGAAAACATAAAATCGACTGTACCGGAACTCAATGCATCAAATGGAAACAAGAAACTAAATATTTTTCTGGTTATTGTTTCCGGTCCACGCTTACTTCTATCAACATGGTCCTACACAAATTTTTAACATTATGCTATTTTTCGACCGTTGCATGCGTGGCTGCCTTCACTAAAAAAAAAAAAAGAAAAAAGAAATCCACACCAAACCTTTCGCATTAGCATGGTGCTACACAAATTTTTAACATTATGATCTTTTTCGACTGTTCCATGTGTAACTGCCCTCACAAAAAAAAAAAAAGAGAAAAAAAAGCCGCATTACATCTTTCGCATTGGCCCGGCAATTTGAAAATAATTACAATATTTTATATTTAAACTTTTGGCGAGAACTTTTTCGTACAATATTTCCCCGCCAAAGGGAGAGGCACAACGGCGCATGCGCGTCGGTCCTCTTACAAGAACGACGGTCGCTGCCCGTAATGCTTGGATTGATCATAGAGCATGCATGGCGTACCATTTCGATTCACACAATTACAAGCGACCTCCGCACTTCCCCGTGCCCCATTTTTCGGCAGTACCGTGAGATGCGGAGTGAATTTTACGACAGTTTGAAATGCGGGACATTTTGTAGATTTGGGACTTTCTCGGGCGGAACGCGGGACACGAGCCCTCAATGCGGGACAGTCCCGCGAGTCACGGGACGGGTGGAGCAGCTCTACAACATAAAGGGGCCCTGCAATCATATTTAAAGGGATACTCCACCGATTTTTTTAGCTACCTCAACTAACTATATTTTCTGACTCCCCGGCCTTTAGCCTTTCCGGTATGCTATTTAGCGTCGCGAAATTCATAATAGGTATTGTGAAATCGGCAAATGAAAATGGTGCAAAAACCAATATTCAAATATTCGCGCACTTTTCAGTGCCGTGACGCCAGTGGCAGGCAGGCTTGCCAGTCGAGCAAGTCGTCTAAAAATAGAATATGCCAATCATTTGTTCCGTGCTGGAGCGCGGATACGGGAGCGAGCTTCCAAAGCACTCATTTGACACCATGAAACTGCTTCAAATCCGTTGGGAACAATTTCTGTAGTCCAAAAAGTTCACCCCTGCCTTCCACTGACGTCACTTGTTCATTGTTGCCAGTAGAGACTGTCAGTTTGAAAAACATGGTGAAGACCAAAACTGTAAATTCAATAACTTCGCGAAAAAACAATATTGTGACCTAATATTTGGGATACTATTTTAGCAATGTTTGTTGGTTAGTTTAGCAAAATTTCAAGCAAATCGGAGACAATGAAAAAAACGGTGGAGTATCCCTTTAAGCGTCTACCTTTTTTGCGGTTACGGGAGCTAGCTTCCAAAGCACTCATTTGACACCAAGAAACTGCTTCAAATCCGTTGGGAACAACTTCTGTAGTTTAAAAAGTTAACCCCTGCCTTCCACTGACGTCACTTTGTTGTTGTTGCCAGTACAGGCTTTCAGCTTGAAAAACATGGTGAAGACCAAAACTTCTCCTCCCCCCCCCCCCCCCCGCTTTTTATTCTCTTCATACATAACAACGCTTAGTAGAAGTAGTAGTTGCTCGATGTACTTTCGAAAACGGTCAATTCCTGGGCACGCAAAGCAACCGTACATTTTCTGATACTATTTTTTTTTAATACTCCGACTTCACTTTCTTTCGCGTGTTTTCAAAAAACAAGCGAAACCACAAGCTAGAAAGCCCAAACCACTGATCTCTATGACACCGCCAATGAGGCCACCGTCGGCCATCTTACGAGATATGCTCTAGTGCTGGCAAGCAGTTCACACGGTGAAGGCCCTGTCACACTGAGGCAACAGTTGGACAACTCTATCCGGCAACACGGGGAAATCGTGTTGCCGGCGACCCTGTCACATCGAGGCAACAACAACAACAGTTGGGCAACATGTTGCTGCCGCCCGGCAACCGTGTTGCCCGATTTCTTGTCCGACAACCCTGTCACACCGTGCTGACGGCGCGGACAACACGGGGAACACTCCGCCATCTTGATTGTTTACCTTCGTTCGTGTGCGGTGCGGAATCGCTAGAAATGTCACTCTACAAAGTGCTACAGCTTTCGAAGGGCCGGAAATTACTACGGTACGATATCATCCAGTGACTGTGATTAGAAAACTTGACATGGGGAGTTTTTTCGCTCTTTATTTTATGAAAGTGTTCTTCATTCGCTGACAAGCAGATAGCTTTGTCAGCGAAAGATGACAAAGCAGATGTTCGGGATTTATGCCACCGTATGAAGTGTTTCTGTCCGGTTCTTTCTTTCATGCAATTCCTATTTCTACTGTAAAATTGAGTTAGCACCGGCAGTACCCCAAAGCGTCTTTTGTTGCTTGGTGTTGAACTGAACAGGCGGCTTTGACTAACTGACAGTGCTTCAAAACCAGGGTGTCGAACCGGAACCGAACCGAACCGAAATCTTCGCCGCCATCTTGGAACTGAACCGAAACCGAACCGAAAAAAAAAATATAACGGTAACCGGTTCAAAACGTTTCAAGGTATTTTTTTTCTTTTTTGTTAGTATCGCACAATGAACATGTGGGAATAAAAATTGGCGGCTTTATTTCAATGTATTAATCAAATCGTCATATACAGGATTGCAATGTATGGTAAATTGCGGGTTTTCGTGGCACTTTTTTATTGGCACTATGATTAACCATGTGTCACGTGATGTCATGGTGTCAATACATGCTGTCAAGTAATGTCACGTGACCTCGTGACGTCACGTGACTCACTGAGTCAACTCTATTTAATTTGAGGAAGTCACTAGATGTATTAGCCTTGTTGACAGCGTGAAGTAACATGACATCACGAGTTTGCACCGCAAGTCACGTGACACCGTGACGTAAGCGATTTTCATAACCCCTAGTCGATTGCTCGGGTTCTTGACAGTCAGCATCGTCAGACATTCGGGTAACGACTCATTTTCAATTAAATATGATAATAGCCCGCCTCTAACAATATCTGAAGCTCAGCCCAAGCTTTTGCTTTCCAAACCCTAGCGCAGTGGTTCTCAAATGGGGGTCCGCGGACCCTTTGGGGTCGGCGAAGTCATTCTGGGGGTCCGTGAAGTCCTGCCTCATCAGTCTTTACTTTTTTTTCAAGTTGAGAAAAAAAGTTCCAATTTTCGGTTGAGTTTTCTCGTGTGTACGTCAATGAGAGAGGTGTACTTCACACAGCCCCTAGCTATATTCATTTATTAAATCATTATTATATTTAACCTATACCTTTACCTTCCCCTGACCACGAACAAGGTCCTCCATCATCTCCGCCGACCTACAAGGGGTCCCTCAAACATCAACGGTTGAGAACCACTGCCCTAAGGCATGACTATGATGAACACTGACGGTATATAATTAGCGTCAGATCACGTGGCTGCTTGTTCAAATTGCGAGTTGAGGAGGGGATCGACAACTGTCTCTTTCCTTTATTTTTTCTGCATCTGGTATTGCGCGGAAAGGAAAACTAATGGATGTTTTCGCAAGCTATCAACGTCAGGGGTTACTTCTGAACAGTATTTATTGAAAGTAGAAAAAAAATTATTACAAGACCAATTTTACATAATTGAGATACCCAAACATTTTTTCGTTGTTGCTGAACTGCATCCGAAAGATGTCCCCGCGAATAGAAGTATTGAAACGACTAAATGCGACTTATTAATATGACGTTACATAGAACTACATGTGTGTATGGAAGAAATACCTAAAGAGAAGATTTTAGTGACCTCTGAGGGACAGCCGAACGTAGGCGGTCGCTGTAAGTCTCACATGAGTGTCGTTCTCAAGTTATTGCCCAAGTTTTGACCCCTTCTGTATTTTGCTTAAAGGAGCTATAAAACGATTTATATGCATTACTAAATACTAATCAGGATCAGTCCTTAACGTTAATAACTGATTGGACTTGGCTTTGCTCTTTTTTGATTTTGATTAGCATTTTGATTTGCCACTCTGTGTTTCTATAAAAATAGGCTAAAAAAAATCATCGGAAAACTTCTGTGACATTTTGAAAATTTCCTTGCTTTTAGCTCAGTTGTGTCGTCATCATATACATATATATTGTGAAGCCTATTTCGTAAACCATATTTCATGATATATATGGCCACGATGTGTTCATTTCATAAATTTCATAATTTTATGTGATGCAATTAATTCCTGAGTTCAAGGACACAATCACGATTTCACTTTTAATACTGCGACACAAAGTTGTGCCAATTAAGGGTATTTTAGGCGACCTACCACACTTCGCGATAACATTTTATACCGTGTAACTAGATCAGCCTGAACTTTAGAATTTTACTTTAACATAAAAAAAGGACAGGAAAGTACAGTATAATTCTAAATTTCAAGCTGATCTATTTACAGGTATGTACCCACAAGCTCAACTCTTTACTGTTGTACTTTAACATTCGGATTCAGTTAAAATATATGTGACATGTAAAAAAAAAGTGATGTTGAGGCGTATGAACACGACGTTATGTAGGTTAATGTAGATTTTCTTCTACTCTTGCGTCGAAATTAAATAACTGGATTTCATGTTTTTGGTACCTAAGAACAGAAATAAATTGCACGGACGATCGAAGAAACTATATAGTTCATCGTCTTACGGCGTAAATAGTGTACATTGCAAGAACAACGCGAAAAATATATTCTTAATTTAGCGGTTCAAGCCGGTTCGAACCGGATCGAACCGGTTTGAACCATTATTTTTGGCTCCCCGGAACTGAACCGGAACCGAACCGAAAGCCGTGAACCCGAACCGGAACCGAACCGATAAAAATTTCAGTTCAACACTCTGTTCAAAACTGCGACACCGACACGATCGGCCTTCATAACAATCGGCGGAATAAATATTTTTTAGCGCTGTCTATTTGCCTACCGCCTGCTATGCGATCGCTTCATTCGCCAAAACGCCCTGTGTATTTTTGAAACAAATGAGGTGTCTGCGGCTGTTTCCAAGTTCCAAGCATCAACAATCATGATCATAGTGGCGGTTTTAATGCTTCGATTTTTTAATCTATTGGTTTTCTGGATTATTTTTATTATACTCTATCAGCGGGTGAGTAGGCATACCATTTTATTTCATTATCAGTAATGTGAGCTGGTCTCTCGGCAACTCTGATTTCAAAACCAGTGAACGTTCACGACCATAGCTGTGACCATTTCGAATATCGCTTTCCGTAATTACGCAGCAAAAACATTAATAAAAAATACCTTAGCAGCACGCCAGCCCTAAGTATTGTTAAATAACTTTTCCAATCCTTTATTTTACGTTATTGATAGGGGACTAACTCTGCCATCGAAGCTACCTATGTTGTCGTGTTGCCGGCCCGACATTCGCTCAGCCAGCGACCAGGGCAACACACCTTGTTCAACACAAGTTGCTGCTGCTGTTTTTGTTGCCGAAAGCTGTCATACCGAGGCAACATTTTAGTTCTCGCCCATTTTGTCGTGCTGTTGCCACGATGTGACAGGTTTGTCGGACAACACAGGGAACGAGCAACAAGTTGCCCGACTGTTGGACAACGTGTTGTGTTGCTGTTGCCGTCGCGTTGCCTCAGTGTGACAGGGCCTTTACCGTGTGTAGGTCACGTGAAAACAGAGGCAAGGTCACGTGACCGCCGCCTTGACAACGCTTCAGCGGATCTCGTAAGATGGCCGACCGGTGGCCTCAATCGCGCAATGGGCTCGAAACGGGGAAGCGCGATCCAGCAATTGTCATGGAGATCACTGGCCCAAGCCATTCATCGGATCGTCATAATTACACGATCGCACGCGCCAGCAGTGTTACCGAAAAACTTCCGCAACAGCCTATGATAAGATTGCCAGTGACTGCAGAGCTCTTGACTAGCACAAAATCGCCACAGTTAGAAAATTATATTGCTTTTTCAGCCAACAGTAAGTTTTTTCAAGGGAAGCTACAATAACAACGCATTTGTGTTCATTTCTTTTTTCTTGAGAAGTCCCTGAGAAAAGTACAGAGGAAACTTTTCATTACTTTCTGACGCACAGTGAATCGAGAGAGCAGGCTGTCACAAGGGCGCCATCCACCCCTTGGAACACTTCCAGTCTGCGCATAACTAGACCGAAAGATTTTCACTATTGGCAATATTAAATCTACGCACTTCCTACGAGGAATGGTTGTTTATAACATTGTCAAAATCATTTCGATCCCACGGTGACAGGATTAAGGTAAGTTCACACAGGGTCGTTTGTTTACGTTACGTTAGGTTACGACGGCAGACGTCCCGTTTACGAGTAACCGTGACATCCATGCTTTGAATGAAGCGTGGCGACCTATTCAAGGAGTAGCTTTGAAAGTGAACATTTGAGAGAAGTCTCTCTGGTTGGGGAGCAACAATAATAATAAATAAAATATACACCAACCAAATCCTCGCTTAAAGGCGGAACCCTACGTTTCAAGACCTGCTCGGTCTCTTCTTCAGGGGTTGACTGCGCCTATAGCCGTTGAGGAGCAGTATTCTATTTTTCTTCTTCCCCTACGGCAGTGTCTATCATTTTGCATCGGTGAGGTGGCGAAGTACGTTCACGTAGACGGTCGGCAGAGTGCCTAGGGACCTATTTATGTTTTCTGGCGTCGTTTGCGTGTGCCAGGATTCAATACAAAGTCTATATCTGGGATTGGTCTCAACGGCCAGGATGCTGATGTTGGCAAAGTCCATTCTGTGGTCATTGACGTCGCAGTACTCAGGTACGGCGCTTCGTTCATGGTCGAACTTTCGAACGTCGTTCTCATACCGGCAGATTCTCTCCTGAAAGTTCTTTGTTTCCCTGATGTATGCGACCGGGCACTCCGCGCAGGGAATTTTATAAATAACGCCTTCTGCTTTTTTCTTGGGCGGGCGATCCTTTGGACGGGGCATGAGTCTTCCAAGCGTAGACATCGGCTTGTGGGCCACCTGGATCCCTTCTTTGGTCAGTACACGTGTCAGCGCCTCGCTTGTATTGTTTTATGTAGAGGAACGCTGACGCATGAGGTAGGGCGCGTCTGTGTACTTGCTTAGGGTTGAAGGTGTCGGCGATCTCGGGCTTCATGACGGGCAATGCGGCGGAAGAAGCTGCTTGTATAACCATTATGTTGTAAGTCGGCAAAGATGGTGTGTTCTTCTTTTTTACGGTCAGCTTCGGATGAGCAGATATTTTTTTACCTGGATAAGAGCGTTGTGACCACTGATGCCTTGTGACAGGCTGGGTGATTGGAATGGAAATGGAGATAACGTCCAGTATTTGTCAGTTTTCTGTAGCTTTGCACGCGACATACGAAGCACGAATGTACCGGTGACTTCTCACGTAACGCAGGAAATGGTAAGCAAACGCCTTTGTGTGAACCCACCTTTATTCTAAGAACACTGAAAATATACGCAGGATGAATATGTTCCATGGCTAACCGAGAGATGGCGCCGCTGAGTTATCTCGCGGTGAGCAATCCCAATTTGTTGCAACTCACTCGGTCACGCTTAAAGTCTGCAGACAGTACTGTCTTAGGCGTCTTTAATTTTTCGTCCTAACGACGGTCACACTGATCCTACACAAACGGCCTGCAGACATCTCCGAAACAAGATATGCATCGAATATGCTTGACGCGTGTCCACAAACGTCTTTTGTATGGTGTGGGAGCACTGCGGCATTAAACCCCTGTTTGCGTACATAAAAAAAGTGCAGACCGTCTAAAAATCTGCTCACCAAATTCTACTTCCGAACCCTAAATTATTAAATGAAAAAAAGAGAAATAAAAATATACGATAACATTGACGGTACCGGGCCCGGTCTCCCCCCTGAAGATTTAAATATTTATATGAGGCTAATAAATTATTCAATGTGCGAGCATCTCTCCTTCTTCACCACGAAAGGTTTAAAGCCGGTACGGAGTTTCCGAAGGTCGCGAAACACTAATTCCGGGATTCGCCAACGTGGCGCTTTCGGACAAAACCAACACCGAAGTCCTCTCGGAGCTCCGGAAACGGCGCTTTCATTCTAGTAATTAAGTGACGTTCTGGGCACCGCTTGGCTTTTACCAGTGCTTAAGCAAAACTGCGGGTTCGAGGCGGGAAATCCGTGCAAAGTAAACACTCGACCCGGACTGTCGAATCTCATCTTATTTGACTCGTAGTGTTTTTTTTTTTTTTTTTCCAGAACTTATTTGAACTGCTTGAGGATGAAATCGTTAATTCGGGGACCTAAGAAGGGCTTCGTTAGCGAGCTCGTTAATTGCTCGTTGAGGTAAAGATACTGTCCTCTCCCATTTGCTGTCGGCCGCTTCGGTGGCCCTGAGGCGAGAGCGCCGGCCTACGGATCCCCATGGGGCGGGTTCGAATCCCGGCCGAGGTGCCCGCAATCTGACGGAGGCTTATAGCGGAGAAGGCGCCGTGTAACGGAGCTTTTGGTTGCACGTCAAAACATCCCCATGTGGTCGAAAGTAATCCTCAGTCCTCCGCTGGGGCGTACCAGATGCCCGTCGTTGGTTTGGCACGTAAAACTCCCAAATTTGACTTTTGACCCATTTGCTGTCCTTTTTAATCTTGTGGCACTGTTTGCTCTTTTTCTTCATTACAGCAGACAGGCTTGGCTTCTACCTTAAGCAGTTATCAGACGTACGTATCAGGTCAAGGTCGGTCGCGATCTGTCTTCGGAAAGCTGGTGACCCCGACTTCCCAATGCCGCTGACTGCATTATGCGACCCGAGTTGTCTCTCGCAACCTGCCAGCTATCCAGCGGCCACTGAGCAACTCATTCGCATGCAAGGACTCCGGTAAATATTCAGTCGTCTGCGATTCAGTAGGCAGCCCCTCATCAATTCTTTTAATGCGTCAGAAGAACGTTCGTGTTCACGAAAACCCGTTGGTATCAGTCCGCATGCGTCCGTTTGTCGGCACCATACATGACGTCGTGAAGAGAGTGGGGTGGTGAGGAGGTATCGTGTTTGCATATTCAATGTCTCACTCGACACCGCCTAGAAGACAAGGCCGTAGTTCGGTCATTTTTTGCGTCGCCAGCGAAGGCCAACGCTGGACAAAGATTGTAAACAAGTGCTGCGTCAGCACTCGGCTTTGAGTCAAGTTTGAGCCGAACGTTGCCGCGCGCAATCGTCGTGTTCAATCTGTGCACAGCTTTGACCTTCGGTGATGACGACACCTCTATCAGCACTACGGCTTTGCTATCTAAGAGGTGTTGTCTGACCACGGCGGCGGGGAGAGAGGGTGAGGATGACCCGTGCTGACGTCGGCGCTTCGGAACAATACGAGCGTCGCACAGCTGGCGTGAAGCCAGATATGAGCAGGCGCCGCGCCGCTTTGGAATGCGGCCCAGTTTAGTTGCCGCTCCACCGATGGATGTGGTTTTTTCCAGGAGTGATGAAGGGGGTGAAAGAATATTTAAGGGGGGGACACTACCCAGAAAAAAAATTCAGTAAAAAACTTTGATTTCAGAAAATTACATATTCACATCCACTAAGATCTAGAGAGTATTCCCAGAAATTTTCACTAGTTTACACTGCATAGTTCTGTCCACCCATGCTAAAGAAAATGTAGGGTTTGGAGCACTTTGGACGCATTTTTCTACGTTCCACTTTTTGCTACAAATTCCATTTTAGTCAATCTATCGTTTCATAACGGCAATACAGGGAAGGCTCGTTCTTCACTTGTCCTGACTGAAATTTAACAAGGAATCCGGCTATGGAACTTTTTTGTCACTTTACCAATAAAAAAAAAAAATGTTGACATTTTCTCGAAGACACAGAAGACCAAAAAGTTGACAAATTTCGCAGAAGAGAAAATAGATTGAAATAAATGAATTTTTACGAAAAGCTTTCCATAGCCGCACCCCCTAGGCACTCTGCTACATATCTAGCGAAAAAAATTCTTGAACATTGTGATAGTTTTCCGACGATAGATTAACTAAACAATGTAGGCGTGTTCCTGATAAAAGCTGCTCTAATTTCCTTCCCACTTGACCGACAGACCTGAAACTTTGTTATGCACCCTCTAGCATGACCACCAGCCTACCCCGTAAATTTCATTAATTTTGAGCCAAGGGATCAAATATTTACCCTCCCAGGGGGTGTGCCCCCTTAAAACGGGGCATAAACAATTTGAAAGCAGTCATAAACGAACGGAAAGGGATAAATAACGACAGGAAGGCGCTGATAAACGCATGGCAAGCTGTCCTAACCAATGGAAAAGGGTAAAAAGGGGGTGAGGAAGAACCAAGGCTGACGCATTTACTGTTTGGTGGGAACAGCGCAAAAAAAGACGTATAACCGTGACGAAGAAATACACACACAGGGTGCTGGACTTACAACTGAAAGTGCATTGCTCTACAAAAAGAGAAATAAACACAGAAAGGAGGAAGGGAAGAGAAAAAACAAAGCAAACCGATAACATTCGACATCATCCACACCCACACGCTGTCGCACGAACCTGCCACACTTTTTAACGAAATCTACCTCGTCATCTGCAAGGGCAATAGAACGAGCGCTCGTGCACGTGTCAGCTCTGGTAGACGCCATAAAATACGCTTCGTCTATCTCCCTCGCAGTCTTGTTTTTGTGTCAAGACAAAATCGCTTTATAATGAAATGACGGCGAGCAGCCACACCTATCATAATGGACCGCTAAGTTCCCTGAGGGCGAAGATAGAAATGAAAGCGAATGCTCCCTTGCCCTTATGTTTACACACCGCCCAGTCTGACCAATATATCCCCGGCCGCAGGACAGGGGGATCTGGTACACGACCCCACTTGCACAAGCGACGTACGGGGTGTGATGTTTGACGTCCCACTGAACGGTGTGGGAACCTTGCGGTTCCCTAAATCCCTATCTAGGTCTAGCTTCAAGCAGGCCGTAAGAGTCGTCCTCACCAATGGCGGCGGCTACCCGAATACGAGGAGCCGAGGCTGTATTCCCCGAAGGGGACGGCTCTCCCTCGCCCACGTAGGGTGAATGTGTCGACGGCGCACCCTTGAGAGTGATAGCGGCGGCCACCCCGGGCGCGTCTACATAAGCCGGCCCTGACGGAGGGCCGGGGCCTCTCGCCGGTGGAGGCCCTGGCTCTGCGGAGATCGGATTTTCTTTGTGGGCCTCCGACTTGCCGTGAATCTGTCTATTGTGGCAGCGCGGGAAACCGACCGGGTGATACTGGCATGAGCCAGCGCCCAGACTTTTCCTGTCTAAGATCAAATTGTGTTGGCGTTTGAGTCAATAAATACGTGGAAAACGGACTCACTGTGTTGGTGTTGTGTCTCGTCCACCAGTGCCCCAGAAATGCAGTCAATAGGTGAACCCGGCCGTAGCCGCGCAAAGAGCGGACTACGAGTGTGTATTTACCTCGATGAGGACCAGGGGTTAATTGTGAAAGCCCACAACGGAAGGGCGTCCCGCTCTTCCCACGGCGGCTCAATAGCTTAAATGGCGTCGAGAAGACGACAGGCACCTCAAACCTACTGGCAACGTGCTTGATTCGGTGGGACAAGGCACGGATATACGGGAGTAAAACGGGTTTGGTGGATGGCCTTTGTTTTTTTCGAGGACAAGTGATACCTCCTAAACATTCTCACAAGGGACTCGTAACACCCACATCAACCGCCAAAGGAAAGCCCGCAGAGGCAAGCCTTTCGACCTGAGTCACAAAACTTAACCCACACCTAAGATGACAGGATTTTAACAAAGACGCCTAACGCATTTCCATCGGATAATCGTCGAGCAGTTTTTTTTAAAATTATTTTTGTCTGAACTATTTTGTCCTTTCGCCCCTGTCTTTCTCCTTACAATAAATTTCTTTTCCTTCCCTTTTCTTTCGAAGATAACGAATTTAGCCCTAATGCTAGCCCAGCTTTCTTTCTCCTCGCGACACACGCGTTCACACACGCACTCACAAACAACGTACACGCAAGCACGCACACGCGAGCTAATTAAAAAGGGAACATTTTCCACCAGGCAGTTAGGCAGAAGCCCCGAGAAAGGCAGCATTTTGTCGTACCTGACAAACTCGTCATACGTAGAATAGTTATGAGTCTCGTGTGTTTTGTGCCACTGTGGGTCACGTGGTTTGTGCCACTACGCAGGGCCGGATTATCAGTTACGAGGACCCGGTTTAAGCAAGAGGGGGAGGAGTGCTTTATTTTGTAACTCACCCCTTTTTGGATTTATTTCAGCGAAATCAATGTTAATCGTTTTCGACATTGACCGAATATCTGCGCACATTCCAGTACTCGAAAGATTTTAACGTGGAAAAGTAGCTTTCTAAAGCGCACAGACTTTTCTTTTTTTCACGCCAAATTAACGTCACAAATCAACGTTAAGTTTTTAGTTAAAGAAAGTTCCTCTTTGCCCCCTCGATCCAGTCTTAAGTTTTTATTACTTCTCGTGTTGGATAGGAGATGCGAAACATTTATGAAGCGCGCGCACACTGGTGTTGCACGTACATTTGTCCAATTTTATCAGCATTTTCTTTTGGAGAAAATCAGCGCATTTACATTTGCCACAAACCTCAGTGTGTTTGTGTGTGCGTGTGTGTGTGTGCACGTGTGTGTGTGTGCGCGCGTGCGTGCGTGCGTGCGTGTGTGTGTGTGTTTCCCATTAGATGCCGGTAATTTTTTATATCCAACCATGGAAATCCGCATTTCTTTGTTACTGTTTTACTGCCTTTCACTTATATTTTAGTAAAACACAAAATTCATAGATGCAATTTTTGTATGAAATTATGCATGCCAAGCGTGAACTATTAGTTGTATCGGACGAATCTTAAAAAAATTGGCGACGAAATGCAATTGTAAATATTATCAATCAATCAATCAATTTTATTTACATCATTATCAAATAGTGATGTGGGGTGCAGAGGCAAAAAGTCAAAACAGTTTTGACTTGACAAGGCCTCTGCAGCCTTACAATTGGCATACGGTGACAAACAACAGCAACCGGGGAAAACAAGCAGACAGCGACATGGGAAAAAAAAAAAATAAAACACTTATATACTCTATTTGCTGGTAGAGGAAGGATTTGACCTCTTACACAAAGAACGAAAAGAAACGACAGCATCTAGTGACTGGATGTATACAGGAAACAAAAATATATAAACCGGATGCATTTACAGCTCACAAAGACAATTTATTTTTTATTTGTGAAAACAAAGTTCTCGAATTTCATTGAGATGTAGGTTTTCAATGTTTGACAAATTTTGTATTTCAACTTTATTTAAGACAAGTGGAAGATTATAGCATAACATTTGAAACCCGTAGTTCGTGCGATTAAATGGAATTTTCCAGCGCTCCCTTTCCCTAACGTCATAAAATTTAGAAATAAGGAACAGGTACAGAACCTCTTCCCCAACTATCCCTCAGGAGATCGCGAAAAGCCATCAGTGCAGATTAGCGTATTCCGTTTTTTTGAATACTGTCGAAACCGGTTAGTAACCGAATTCGGTTAACGAAGTGCAAAAGGGAATGGGAAATCGTAATCGCTTCGGTGTAGCCGCTATTTCGTTATAACCGACTTCGTTATAACCGGTCTCGACAGTACAATAATTTCCACCCAAAAATTGGGGCCTTACAGAGAGTTGGTATTTAGCGTAACCCAGCTGCTCGGAAGACCTTTCGGCATCAACTGAATAGCCTCGTTTGTCATGGCCTAAAAAAAATGTAAAAAAACAGGTTTAGGTATTTTACTGCTACATCCCTCCAAAAGACGTAAAACAAACACGGCTAGTAAAATAAAACTGAGGTATTGATAATAAACCAGACTGCTAATTAATGTTTCCAAACAAAGCGTCATTTCTATAAGAAAGTATAAAACAGAACTGAGCCATCAACTTAAAGGGGCCCTGCAAGGACTTTTTTTACTGGGTTTTAATTTGCACCGAACATGAGCGCAGTGAACGCAGTAACTTAATGAAACTTTTCTCGAACTTCGCTTTATTTTAAAGGTTATAGGCAAATTAAAATTAAAAAAACAAGCAAAACATAACCTCCTTCATGACGTCCTTGGTTGCTTGAGTGGCCGTGAACTAGAGGAGGGGTTGTGAGCTCAGCGAGGCGTTCACAGCTGCCGCACTACGCGTGTGGACGGCTCGAGAGGGCGCCAATAAAGCATGTTCTGGATAGGCTGTGTGAAGCGGGCAGCCAGGGCGGCTTGCATTGCATTTGCTGCGCGATTGAACACTAATGCGGCATGACACTTCATTGGCCACAAACGACAGCAAACACGGGGTAAAGAGCAGTTCAGAACGGGAGCCACTTCGCGCTGTCATACCGCCAAAGGGCTGAACCGCAAGCCAAAGCTGCTCGCCAAAGGCCTTCGGAACGCTCGGAACCGGTCGGATCCTCGACTGCATCCATTGACACGAAACGCGTGATTAAATCCAAGTCCCCGTCGAACGCTGAGGCAAACCTCGTGTCCAATACATGCTCAGAGTTCGAGATAAAGCAATGTCCGACCGGCGATGGCGCGGACTTTTGAATGGGTCTAATGTAGCCGAAACGAATGATCATGTGTAAAGTATGATGAGAAGCGCGCATGTGCATCACGCAACGCATCCACTTTCCTGAATAAGCTGTAGAAAAACAAAAAAACAACAACAACAACAACACGACTTAGGTTTTGAACTAGCTACTGTTTGTAATCCGTGGTGTCCAACATTCGTTATTTGAGTGCTTACTTGGCGGGCAGAGGTAACTAGCATGATCTTAACGACGACAATTTGAAGCCCCTGAAAAAAAAGTGGTATATTTTTATTTATTTCTTTTTCATATATATATATATATATATTTTTTTTTTCCTGCGACAGACACCGAGCGAAAAAACAAAAAGCATATATGTGTCATGGGGACACATAAAGAACTGTCCACCAGCACATATTCAACTTGCAATGCATACCTTTTTTTCGGAGTCCTTGTCGCAAAATGTCTTTGTCGCTTTAGTATGACATCAGCCACGTTCAGATTCGCTCAGTCAGAGTAAAGGCCTGTTCACACATACAGCGGAGCGCTAAGTTAGCGCTACGTGAGCGCTCCAAGGAGCGCTCATGTGGCGCTTCCTAGCGCGTGACTTAGTTCTACATAGCGAGCGATTAGCTCTTCTGTAGCGCCTTGTTAGCGCTCCAGTAGCGCCTTGTTAGCGCTCCAGTAGCGCCTTGTTAGCGCTTCAGTAGCGCCGTGTTAGCGCTTCAGTAGCGCTTCTTGTACCGCGGTGCTGCGGATTAGTACGTGCACTGCGGTTCCGATTCCTGTAGTTGGGTGTGCATCAGCAGCACCATGGCGGACATGTGGGATGCTCAAATAGAAATGCGACAAATGCTTTAACATACGCAATTAGTGCATGTGTGTGTGAACGGCTTAAAGGGGCCCTGCAATCATATTTAAGCGTCTACCTTTTTTGCGGTTTCCACGTCTCTTGGGGTTCGGGCAAGCCAGCGGGCACGGAGAGAGTAACTAAATATCAGTGCGTCATATTTTAACCGGACGACGCGGAAACCTCCTCCACCGACGAGGGCGACCCGCGGTACCGAAAACGCGCAGAATGTGACGTCTTAGGTCCTGGGCTTACTACTGGTCAGAGCCACTAAAAGCTTCGTTTCAGTCGAAATACAAAATATAAGTGGCGTGATCCGCTTCAATTATTTACAAAAGTAGTTTTTGTTTACTGCTTGAGACCAGAAAAGAAACAAATGCAGTTTATAAAGTACGGAAAGAAGAAGTGACCCGTCGACATACCTGCCACCAAGCGGTGGAAAAGGCGGCGCATACTAGAAAGGAGTAGTGGGATCAGGTGCCGACACGGAAAGGTCCCGGATGTACGCGGCGGCACTGCGGTCGTTTACGGACTGGGAGATCCGACCGGCTCCGAGCGTTCCGAAGGCCTTCGGCGAGTAGCTTTGTCATGCGGTTTGGCTGTTTCGCGGTACGGCAGCGCGAAGTGGCTCCCATTCTTAACTGATCTTTACCCCGTGTTTGCTGTCGTTTGTGGCCGATGAAGTGTCATGTAGAATTAGCGTTTATTCGCGCAGCCAATGCAATGAGAGCCGCTCTGGCTGCCCGCTGTATACAGCCTATACAAAAGATGCTTTAGTGGCGCCCTCTCGTGCCGTCGACTAGGAGTGCTGCAGCCGTGAGCGCTCGCATAGCTCACTGCCCCTCCTCTAGTTCACGGCCACTCAAGCAACCAAGGACGTCACGAAAGAGGTTATTTTTTGCTTGTTTTTGTAATTTTAATTTGCCTATAACTTTTAAAATAAAGCGAATTTCGAGAAAAGAAAAGTTGCATTAGGTTACTACGTTCAGTGGGCTCAGGTTCGGTGCAAATTAAAAACCAGTAAAAAAAGTGCTTGCAGGGCCCCTTTAAGGCCCAGAAGAGCCTTCTGGGTGCGCGACATCTTTCGCGACCGAGATACCGACAGGTACCTGGTGAACCTTGTTCCTAGGCTGAGGGACCGAGACACAGAGCTCTTTCGAAGGCGGTTATTTTTAACTGAGTGTCTTTGAAACTAGGGTCACCCATTCGAATAGAAAGCGATGAGGTCGTACCCAAACAATTAGTCGCTCAAGGTCTATGACTCTAAGTCACCTGCCCGACCCTTCGCTTGGAGAGCGGCTGTTTTACTTCCTGTTCTTTCAATGCCAACGGAAAAACAACAACAAAGGAATTGCCGTGCACGCGCTGTTCCGCAGCAGCAGGCACGGCACAAGGAGCGTGAGAGCGCTAAGAAAGCGCTTCTGCAGCGCTAACAGAACGCTAACAAAGTGCTTCTGTAGCGCTAACAGAGCGCCGCTTCTGGAGTGCTAACCGAGCGCTACTGAAGCGCTAACTGAGCGCTACATCACGCGCTAGGAAGCGCCACATGAGCGCTCCTTGGAGCGCTCACGTAGCGCTAACTTAGCGCTTCGCTGTATGTGTGAACCGGCCTTAAAGGGACACTGACACCCCCAAATTTTTTTTTTAATTTTTTGCCAGGCGCTTTATTATGGTGTTGGAGGACTACCCAATTAATATTTTGCAACAGAGTAGCGTATTTTTTTACTAAAACCAAAAGACGCAACTGCTCGAAACCGAAACCGAAACCCGACGGAGGTCGGAGAAGTGGAGAGAAGAGAGTGAGTGGCGGAAGTCACGTGGCTACACCCGACAGTGTGTGTTTTTTTTTTTTTTTTTCTCCTTCCCGGTAGCAGACGACATGCGGCGTATGGGAAGAACTGCTCGCCGTGGGATTCTTTTGCAGTTATGTATGTTCGGCTCGTCGTTCTCTACTCCAAGATGAGTTGTTTTGTACATTGAGGAGTTGGAGATGAGTAGTGAGTGCCCGTGGTGAATTTTGATCGGCTCCGAAAAGAATACACCCAAGATGTTGCGTGAAGAGCTGGCTCAGATGTCCCGCGTCCGAAACAGAAGTGGCATTGTGCGACAGAGTTTCCGAAAGATCAACGGGATCGGGACCAATGGCTGGCTGCAATTCCTGTAGACCATTTACGGGCACCTCGGAAAGCGGACGCTACCTGATTTATATGCTCCTTGCATTTTGTGGAAAGTGATTACATTGAGTTCGCAGGTGTCAAAAAGGATATCCCATACCATCTAATTCAGCGACGTGTCGTCCACAACATTTGTTTCTTATTTTTTTTTGTTTCTTCAGTAATAATTGTAAAAAAAAAAAAGAAATGTAGACATCAAAAAATATTTAAAAAAAAAAAAAAAAAAAAAAAGGTTCACGGGGGATCGAACCCGGCTCTACCGGGTGTGAAGGGGACGTCTTTCCCACTGAGCTACTGGGGCATATCGAAAGTGGGGTATCTTTTTCCTTAGTAATAATTCAGCCGATAAACTAAGTTGGAAAGTTTACTGCCGATTTTCCTCTAGCAAAAGCACTCCCGGGTCGAAGTCGGGATGCACCACGCATTGGTGACATTCTCACCTAGTAAAGAAATCGTACGCGTGCATATTCCACTCGAAGTAGACACGTCGCGCTTGACGTTTGCGCGAGCGATGTCTTCAGCCACAAGAAGGGAGCGACGGCTCGGCGACGTCTTCGTGCAAATCGGCTTGGTGGTCGGGCGTGTCGTACGGTATGAATACCAATTCTTTTGACCAGTCCCAAATTTCTCTTTTAAAGGCAGACAAAATTCGCCGGTACCGCGAACGACAGTTCTGAAATAGAGGTCCCACGCCCGTTGTCCGCTGCCATCGCCGTCCCTGCGAGTCCCACGATACGCGAAACGACGCACGCACAGAATGCTTCCGGTTGTCTGTGGAACTTTTTTTTCAATCAACGTATTTGCAGCTTTTTAGAAGCCACAAAAAATGGGTTTTATATTTTTTTCTATTTTTAATATTGAGTGTGTGCTTTCAGTGACCCACGACTTTGATTAAATTTGGTGGTCGCATCGATACCTTAGAAAACGGCCCGTGACCGCGGAAAAGAGAGTGAGCGAGACTCGAAGCGGCCAGTTCTTGATCGACGGTTTTCGGGCGGAAAGAAACCGAATTTCGAGCCGCAAATTCTGTTCTGGGTAGTTGAGCTCTCGTATGTCACGTACAACTAAAAACCTCGGCGAGCATAAATACCCTGTCAGTGTCCCTTTAACTCCGCTTTGCCCAATTCTGCAGAGAGGGCAGATCAAAATCCCCGTGGTTTCCTGCAAGGCTGCGCGCCCTTCTGACCTGGAGAAAATCGGGAAAGCTTGGAATCCTTCAATAAGATGTGGTGCTTTGAATAACTCTGACATCTTATTTTAGAGACTACAAAGTCAAGACGATGCACCCGGATCAGTCATGACGTAACATGTGCGTCGAACAAAGTTAGGTTTGTAAGCTATATATAAATGGTGCGGGTGATTTTCCGTGTCTTCTTGTGTTTACCGTCCAGAACAGTTGCTCAAAAAGTTTTCGCAATAAAGAAAAAAAAAAAAAGAGAAAAGTAGACGTTCGTGCTTAGACAGCACAAGGTCAGTTCACCTTTGAGGTATGGCGACGCTGGCTGGCACTGTAGATGAGAAATTTAGCCATTGCAGTATCACTGCTAGCCAGGGGTCTGTTCATCACGTAGAAGTCGTACACACTGAACTGAGGAGCATTTTTGGCGTCTCATTTGTTGGAATTTTAACGGGAGCATTCGGATTTCGCTTGCAAAGCTTCAAAATATAAATCTCACAAAAAATATGAGAGACTTCTAAAGCGGTGCTTATACGCAGACAGACGCATGTCTAGGCGACGTAGGTGTACAGTGTTCTAGTAGGGGGAAATCGGTGGCCGAGTGGTCTAGCGCACACCAGCTTGGAGCACGTGGAGCGAAAGCTCGCGCTGCAGAACCCAGGATCCTGGGCTCACTCCCCACCCCTGCCCGTTTCGATCTGGTTGAGCATATATCGGTCGTACCGGCGCGGCACGACCCAGTGGCGGTACGACCGCACGCCGGTCGTACCGGCGTGCGGTCGTGTATCACTACTGCGTGGTGCACGTTAAAGACCCCAGGCTAGCGATTCTACTGCACTGGCTAAATTTCTCATCTACAGCTGGGAGACTCGTCGCCCGGTGAGGAAGATCAAGTTCTAGGCTGTATAAACATACACACAACCAAATTTTTTTAGGCGGCGTAGGTATGTTTAGCCAAGGACGCCAGAGCGAAAGTCCCTGAGTGCACGAATGTGCGGTAAAATTAGACTTTTTTTTTTTTTTTTGTCAATCAGATTTACATCTTTGGCGCAGCAGTCAAATGCTGGCTGGATTGCTTCGTTTGTGAGTTGTTTTCCTCTGTTCGCAGTGCGAGGTCTGCGTTAAAATAATCACTCGCGCCGTCGTCCAGCAACGAACGCAGTAAAAGAAACAAACGTAGTATCATTGCCTCCTCAGTGTCTATTGGAAAATACAAAAACGCAGAGCACATAGCTTCTTCTCTTATATAATCGCCACATTCAATCTTCCACGATAACACATAACAAACACGATCAACGTCAAACGCCCCTTACCCTAGATTACACCCTCTTGGCTCTTCGGGACGCTTGCTGTGACCCGGATGCGACTCCCCCAAGCATGACTTTTACCTCCATTATGGGTTAGCTTTGGCCTCGTATAGTTGATACAAATAACCTATCTTTCTTCTCTGGTCGGCCAGCAGAAAGAGAGGGAGGGTAGCAAATACATTTACTCTCAAAACCACATCCCTAGAAAATGTGCATTACCGATGTTAAAATCTCTCGCTTTTGACTTCACGAAATAAGAAAAAAAAAAAAAAAAAAGGGAACACGAAACACCGCCCATGGGCGTCCGCGGTAAGAGAAGGGGAGGATCTGCACACCCTTGGAGCTGCGGGGGTATTGGGCAATGGGGTGCCTTGCCTGAGCTCCTAAATCACGTGTAGTCTTCAAGTTCGGAAAGTTATGTAGCCGGACAAGCGCACGTAGGCTGGCGCTACACGAACATGCTCGAAGAAGGTCCCTCTTTCAAATTCTACACCATCAGAAACCCCGGGGCGACGCAGACAATCGGGACATTTTCTACTTCGAGTCCAGAAGCCGACAAATAATTGCACCATTTTGTTTTACTTCGAAACACAATTGGAATACGTACTTCTCTATTCTATAAAGAGATATATATATATATCTCCTGCGCTATCTTTTATCCCTTAGCGACCAAACGTAGGCACGAGTGCCCCCCTTTCCTTCCTAGGAAAGAAAATCCGCGGACGGTCCACGCTTAACGAGCTATTTTTGGAACGTTCGCTAATTAAGACCTGATTAGCTCTATGAAATGCCGACTGCGTCTTCGAGTGGCACGAACGGTTTTTAATGAAGGAAAAAAAATCTTGGCTTATTAAAATTTCCCGTGAAGATTTTGCTCCAGCGTTTTAATTGGAGCGATTTCCTCAATGAAGCAGTTCCCCGTGGTCTGTCTATCCTCCGTACTACGACTAAAGAAGATGGAATGTTCGCGGGCGGCCGAGAATAGTTCACCGGAGAAAAGCTTACCGCAAAGCTGTTCGATGTGAAGAAAAGCTTACTGACTTTTTGACGGATGCGAAGAAAAGCTCACCTACGAGCCCAAGAATCGAGCGCTCACTCAAGTGAAATACTTTCGCTCAACTAAAGTACACTAGGATGCCTTATGCGCATGCGGTTATTGTGCAATTCACTAGCGGAATTCATTTTTAAGATATGAAAGTATCCTGAAATACACCAGGCGTTGCCTGATTATAATAAATTTAATGTTTTCAATAGAACGTTAACGAAAACCTAACGAGGTCAATTATAACCAGTGTAAAGGGCTGCAGCTTGAGTAGTTTCGTTATATTTATTTTTCAGGAAATGGCCATTAATGTAGTATACCGACACAGCATTGCCAAATCTCCACAGCTCACCATTTGTTAAAGAAGCAGTTGTTTCAACCCTTACCTCATTCGAACGAAAAATAAAAAAAAGTTTTATTTTCTCTATACCGGCTACGTCAGAATTGAATACGAAAACACTCGCGGCGAAACAAGCTGCCATAAAAGCGGAACGAGGACTATATAAAAAAAATGAAGTTGAGAATCAGACCGGTTTTGCTAGGACGATTTAAATCAAACCTTTCCCGCAAAGATAATCCGAAAAAGATTAGTTTATATACACCGTTTTGTTTATCATTTGATGCGTTCAATATGCGCGTTTGTCCTATATGTAAATAAAAGAATCATCACCCAAGAAAGATTTATACCTGACTGAACACGAGCAAAAAGCAGTGGTCTTCAGAGCAAATCCATCGTTTGAGCATTATTTCTACCTTCGACTTGGTTCGTCTGTTACGTCATATCGTTTTCCGATCAAATCAGAACGCGAAAGATAGAAACGAAAACTGAGAAAGTAATATCCTATTGCAAGAAAATCAGATCGCGAAAAAAGAAAAAAATAAGACAATACAGCTTCTTCGCGAACAAAAAAAGCTAAGCTGTTTTTGTTTTAGTGTCGCCGGGTTTCCTTTGACAAAAAGTTGCTAAAATTTCAGTAATTCTTTTTTTTTCCTTGTTTTCACTGATCAGAAGAATTGATGAAACAATCTGCAGAGTTTAAAATGCAGATAGTGATACATAATCAATTTTTTCGAGCTCCAGTGATATATAAAGGTATCAAACTTGTATGATTTAAGTCAAATAAATCTAATATAGTTTTTTTTTTTTGGTTTTTGTTACAGCAGAGCGATTTTATGTGAAGTGTGTACGCTGCGTCACCCTCTCAACACAAAGAGCGATGAGCTTTTCTTTTCTTTTTACATTTTAGTTGCTGTTATCAAATGTATTGTGTGGTGGAAATCGCTCATTCGGGGCACAAACTTGTGCGGTAAATGTTTGACGCTGTTCAACCCCTTCTCTAAGTAAAACGCGAAAAATCGTTTCGCGCTAACTTTGTTGCACTGTGTACCACCTGCGTGAGAGACGCCTAAAACACTGCACTATCAGGAAAAAGAAAAAAGGTGCATTCTTACACCCTTTGTCCCATTAATACACCCCAAAACTATAGTTCGACCTACAGCTCGCTGACATCAAACCGGCGGTAACAAGTTTTGCGAGCGGCTTGATAGCCGAGTGCTACAACTTATGAAAATATCTAATGTTCGTGTTCCTGCCTATAAACAAAAAAATCAAAAAAAAGAAAAATCAAAGTTTTCTTAGCTTCACAGCAAAACCTCAGTATTTTCTTTCTGTAGTCTATGACACGTACTTTTGCTGTTTATTAAGTTATATCGCACCGTTATCAGGCGCCTTGTAAACATCCGGGGCCGTCTGTTCGACTGTAGTGCGATATACGTCGAACTGAAGTTTTGGGGTGCATTATATGAAACAAAAGAGTGTAAGATGATACCCTCTGTTTTTTAGAGTGTATTATCTTGACATCTATTTGATTTATTATGAGCTGTTGTGCTGCGTTTAGTTTATTAAAGATTGGAGCATAGGCTTTAGAGCATAGTACACATCGCTTGTGTTGCAATCAATAAGACAAACTTGACATATTTTTCTTACAAATCATGCTAGTTGAGTGACCTGGTTTTTCTTTAATTCATCAATATGTTTAGCTCAACACGTCGTGTACCGCTGTTTTTTGTATAGATTTGTGTGATCGAAAAAAGGTTGTTTAGGATCGTCAGTCACAGCAAAACAGTAGGGTCTGTGACGACATCCTGGACAAAGAAGGTTGTTTTGCTGTGCTTGGAAGTTGTTTTTTGTATATCGTGAGAAATTTGCAGTAGCTATTTTGTCACAGATGTTTTTGTAGTTGAACAGGAGGGCTTCTTGAAAAGGCGACTTGTCTAGATGGTGACAAATGTGCACTATTTTGCCTTATAGCAATAAATATTTTCTTGTCTTAATTTTGTATGTGATTTGTCTTCCGTGATTAATAAAACATCATTTACTGACAATAACAAAATTGCTTTTGTCTTTTGAAGGCTTTGCTAAAGGATCTCTTTGTCCTCATTTGTAGCTCAAGCAGTAAGGTACGCCAGCGGCTGTGGGGCAAAGCTTATACGCTTTGCAAGTGAACTCAAGGGCGTGCCTTGCGTTTGAGAACTTCAAAACAATATCTCAAAACAGAGTAAAAATGAAAAAGGGCCTCGCTAATAAATGAGCTAAATGAGAAACACGCTGAAAAGGTAACCGAGCAAGCGCTATTTTTTTTTTTTTTAATTTGAACTGGAGGGATACAAGTGAGTGTATTTTTGGTGGTTATAGCTATATGCACGAGGCGCGTAAATAGCAGACGTCGCATATTCCTCCGCGCGCATGTGCACAGTTGCAGGTAGTATTCGAAGCTTCTAAATGTTTACAAAGTAAACCTAGCTGCTGGTTCGGCAAAACGATCGGTAAAGCTACGAATTACCAAAACGTCCTGGTTTTGCACGCGTTGTGGTGTCTTTAATTTGCCTCACTCAAATGATAGTAAGGGCTCAAACCACGGCTCTCGCAAAGTTGTGAAACGTCACGTTGACGTCAGCGACAACTTCGACAAACGAGGTATCTAATAATTTTTTTTATATATATATATACAAACTTTGGAGGGATTTGGAGCGTCAACAGGTCGCCTAGAGAAAACCTGCGAAGCATTAATTTTAGCTTGGCGTAAGGATGTAGGGACAAACGGGCGCTACGTCATCAGCCAAGCCGTTCAATCAAAGGGGCTCTTCGCGCCCCTCACGCGCTGCACGCGCGCCTCGGCGAACTTTGCTGCATTCTGCCGCTGTCAAAGAAATGAGCATTCTAATGATTGACACCTCGCTCGGCGCGACGTCAGCGTCGCGAAAGTCCAAGTAGCGCGTTCCGCAAACTTCGGGCACAAAGTTGCGCTCAATAAGTTTAGCGACCCAAGTCTACAAATGCACTTCGTTCAAAACACTAAAATGTTTAGGTAGAGCGTATGTTAAGGATTGCGAGCCTTGCGGGCGCGTGCCCAATCCATGCCCAAAGAGACTGCACGAGCTCCCGCTAGCAACGCACTCTAGCCTACGAAACTCAATTTACAAGCAGGGATGCATTCTATCGTGTGCCTGCTTTCAGCTCATGCTGCAATAAATGGGTAAGCGTAATAGATTTTTGCTGTGCACGCCGATATCCCAAAATACTCAAAACTACCTGCCTTTTTTTTTATCGTCTGCGTTTAGCGGAATCGGAGAAAGTTTACCTTAACACACGAGCGATCCCAACCCAACTCTCGTTATTAAATTTGCAGATCGAGACGTCTTCCCGTGCTTTATAACTCTAATAAAAGTGCAAAAACGCAAGTGTCTTCATGTTAGAAAACAAAACTGTGTTTATATTCGAAAAAAAAATTCTCTAGTTCGCCGTGGGTACCGTGGGCCCCGCTCAGACATGGCAGCGGGGGGCATGGAGCGGAAGGAGAACTTCCCTCGATGGAAAGGAGAAAACATCCGGTGTCTGCCGCTCCACCTTTTCCATTTCGGCGGCCGCTTTTTGTGGCGATCTGCCGGTTCTTTGTTAAAAAGAGATCTCTAGCCGCCGCCATTTTGCGAAACGAGCGTCCCCTATCAGCCACAAATTTCTGCCACCCGCCTGAGCTGTGGAAACCCGGTCAGCGTGACTCCATTCGGTGTTCGCCGACTTTTCTTGGAAGTTTTTACTTTATTCGCCTGTTTAGGATGCTTACCCTTTGTGTGTTATCTTCCACTGTGGGAACCAGGGAATACCAGGGCTCGTAGCCTGCTCGGCCTTCCCAGGAAACGAACCACGAAAGGGAACATCAAGCAGCCCGCGATGCAGGCAGTTCGACGTTCTTGGAGGACTATTTCCGTTGAGATAATCTCCAAAAAGCTATCCTGGCTGTGTTCTGGGTCTTCACGAAAAATAGCTGATAGGGTAGGGTCCGGGGTGTGGGGACGGAATAGACACGTTCGTTGATTTGCTTTAAAGGTGTGCAGAAAAGCAGCTCTCTTTTACATGTGCCCGAAAACACGCCGGATTCCGTCCTATGATCGTGAAGTGATTATCGTCGACACTGTATATTGGATATGCTGTATTATTTTTGACCTTTCTCAAATCCTGTTCGGATAACGCGGCACCGTGGGTATACGTACAATATATGTTGTTCAATGAATAAGACTCGTTGAGTTTCATGTTGTGGGCGGGGAATATTCACGCAGTTCGGATACCCTGTGTGGTCAAATATTTTCGGCGGTTAAAACCTGTGTAGATTGACACAGCAGAGTGTATGTTGACGTAAAAATATCAACATAATATGAAACAAACATTTCAGTAGCATTTGTTTTGTCGCGCACGGGACTCACCAAAACAGCTTTTGATTATTTGTTTTTGTTCCCAAAAATAGATCAATGCATTCTTAAAAACTCCGAAAAATTCTATTCGCCATAGAACCAAAAATGAAAAATTAAAACGCGGCAATTTAGCACCAGCGTCCGGAAGTGCGCCTACGCAGGCTGTCACAGCCCATGACTAGAAAAACCACAGCGCAGCACAGTCGGGCAACACTGAATCACGCTCTCAAAACCAGGGACGCGCGCTGTAAATCGCTTGATTCGCTTCGTTCGAGTATGGTGCCTGGAACGCGTCTCCGACTGGTGTGTTTACCGCGCCCAAAAAAGTGGTCCCTAGATTTCCGCCTGATGACGTCATAAAAGTGTCATGCTGCCGTTGGTTCTGCTGCAGGTGCAAGTCGCGCTCTACTGTGACAGTTCACGGAAGCTGCAGCGGCCGGAAGTTCGGACGCCTGGGGCGCCGTGACGACAGCGACACTCGCGTTCGCTCGTGCTTTTCGCCAGCATTTCTACGGCCAACCGCCAGGATCGCGACAGGCAACAGCATAAAACTCCGATTTCTGTGACGTCATTTGTTGCCACTTTGGGACCACGTTTGATGTATGGGCGGAATAGGACGCTAAACGCACCAGTCGGAGACGCGCTCCAGGCACCATAGTTCGAGATTGCCGCTGGAAAGTTCTTATGAATGTGCTTTGGCTGCGCACGAGCCCGAGGTGCATGAGACGCCGAATTAGTTTTTGAAGGTCTCGAGTCGGTACAGCTGAAGCTCTTCCCTGCTCAATTTTGTGAGTGATTGAGTATTCCCTGGCGGTAATTGCTGCGTGCATTACAGCCGAGAGCGTGCCGACAACGAGCTTCCACAGTTATTTTGCCACCTCCATTCTACACCGCCACTGTTGCCGGTCTTAGGAGCCTATTAATGGGAGCTCGCTGCGAGCATGCGCCCCGAACAGCCCCCTCGAATATGGAGTCCACTGAATGCTCCCTATTAGCGGCGAGATGTTTTGGTGGCGCCGTCCTATGGTTCCCTCTCTGGACGTCATTACCTTGCTGACAGCAAGTTCGATGGTGTTTGCAATGAGCATGGTGGAAGCTTGAAATCATCAAAATTGAAGTTCTTACATTACTCTTATTTCTGTCGACGAGAAAACCTTTGCTGACGTCATATTTAACATTCGGTTAATCCTGGAAGACCGATCACAGCAACGCTTTCGATCACGCACGTCGCCACTAGAACTTAATCATCGTCCCCCACGGAGCAACAGACAGAATCACGATGCCTGAGACAGAAAAGGAAACACGAAGACGAACTTTGTCTTCAAGTTTCCTTCTCAGTCTCAGAGTTTAACAATCATAATTAATGGGCAACATGTACTTTGAGCATTTTTTTTGCCAACCAGAATTAAGCGAATGTCTCGAGCCAAAGCCAATGTTGAGCGATCAAAGCAGTCTTCGCTGGCACGTTCACAAACGTATCCTTTCGAGGCAATCCAGAGACGCTCAACAAAGCGTGAAAAAGTAAGAAGAAGGCTGCAGCTTGTAGGCAACCTGGCGATTCCAAGCGGTTGTTTGTTTGTTTGTTTATTTCTGGGGTGACGGGAAAGGGTGGACACCAGGAGATCGTGGGCCTCCGTTGATGGGGCGAATCACTTCCTGGTGGATTAGGGAAGGGGATGAAAAGGGGAATAGGAGAGAGTAAAAGAATGAGAAAAATGGCAATCTTTGCATACTGTTAGTGCTATGCAGAGAGGCTCAAGAAGGGACATGAAATTTTCAGCACAGCGCCACCGCAATAATGTCACTGCCTCGCCACGCCGGGAGCAGACCCCGAACCGACCGCAAGGAGACGCTCCATCCTTCCTGCGTGCCCTACTGCCCGAGAGTTTTTGTTCTAGCTCGGAACCCACATGACGGCCGACCAAAACGTCGCCCCTCCTCCTTCTCCGGTGCGGCCCCAGCCCTACCCCGGCAACGCAGCAACAGAAACGGCACCGCGGTACCGCTATGTTATAACTCTCTAGTCACTGATTCGCTGGAAACGTGATCAATTACCGGCATCTGGCCGACTTCCTAGTAAACTCAAAGTCTGTCTTCAAAACCTGTTTCTCGAAGGAATCTTAGAAGTGCACGGAACGCTCTTTCTGTCGCCCCCTGGTGACCCTCAGGATTCAATATGTCGCTGGCAGTGCCATGCACAAGTCCTGCTTGGGCGTAACTCTGAAGAAGCGTTCTTCTGGGTTCTTCATGAGCAGGGCACAACAGGAGCGCGTGCTTCGAATCTTCTGGATCCCCACAGTCTGGGCAGTTGGGGTCTTTTTTGCGGCCCATCGTGTGAAGCCGCTTTCCCGTGTATGGACATTCAGCCCGGTGTCTGTGTAGCAGTGAGGCATCGGCACGTAAAAGTTTCCGAGGAATCGTTGGAGGCTGCTCGCCAATCGCCACTCCAGGATGTGGATGAAATTGCTGAAGCTCATCATGAATTAATCGATGCGCCTCGTTGAATCGGCCGAAGAGAAACGTCGGCGCCTGATCGTCATGGTCCGTTGCAGCCAGTGTGTCTGCTCGCTCATTGCCGGAAATTTCAACATTAGAGGGGACCCACGGCATGGCGAGGGTCCACCCCAGATCTTGCACTGTTCGAGCCTCTAATGCAACTCTTGCCAGTAGTGGCGTGCGTTTATCTGTTCGTTGGAGCTGTTGGAGTGCACATTTAGAGTCGGTTAAAATTACAGCCTTAGTGGGCAACGTAATGTTCTTGATAGGCTCAAGCGCTCCCCAAATTGCCACCAGCTCTGCCGTTGTTGATGACATCACAAAGTTGAGTCGTCCAGCAACATCAAAGTCCATTTCTGGAATTGTGATTGCAACTGTTGCTGTCTTCTTGGCCCTGTTGATGGATGCGTCTGTATATACCTGAAGCCAGTCCTTGTAGTCGTCATCTAGGCGTTCTATAGCAGCTGATTTTGCAACAGTTGTCAGTACATTTGCTTTTTGCTGTGGAAGAGCGAAAAGCAAATCACCAGTGGTTGACGTGTCAAATTCGGAGGCAAAAAAGGAAGGGACTCTCCAGGTCCTCCAATCTGTCGATCGAATCGCACTATTAAATGCCCCAGGTGAGAGTTTCGTCTAGCCCGAAGGTGAGATCGGATGCTAGACTCAGAGGGTACAGCACTCATGCGACTAATGTTGCGCATGGTTCTCTCCTCCAGTCTCAGGCAAAGCGGCCATTCCTCGGAAGACACAAGTGTCGCAATATTTTCCGCCGAAGGGGGGAGCCCCAAGCAGCTGCGGAGAGCAATTCGGTGGAATGTGTCAAGTTCTCCGATTTGGGCTCTTCCAATGGCTAAAAGAGGGAGCGAGTACAGGAGCCTGGACATTATGAGACCCTTATAAAGTTGGAGAAGAGCGCGTTGTGGAGCGCCCCAAGAGCATCCTCCAAGTTGTCGTATGACATGCAAGAGCCGTCGGCATCGACCCAGTGTCCTACGAACTTCTGGCCTCCAAGTCACGCGGTCATCCAAGACAACTACGAGATAGGTGTGCTGTCTAACCCTTCTCGATGGCATCCCAGCAAGTTTCAGCTGCAGTGCGTTTTGTAGTGCTCGACCTGCAGGCCGGTATAGAAGTGAAGCTGTTTTTTCAGCCTGAGAGGGTAAGGCCCAATCTCGATATCATTAGCGCCGTGGCATCAACGGCCACTTGAAGGCGATTGCGAATTGCGATCGCGTTCTTCGAGGGTCCGACGCACCAAATTGCAACATCATCCGCGTATATGGCCATTCGTGTACGGAGATTGGAGTGTCCTGTTGGTAAGCAACCAGGGAGGGTAGCCATCGCAATGCTGAAAAGCATGGGGCTCAACACGCTGCCTTGAGGAACTCCTCGGTCCGTTGGACGTGGTGAGCTGACAGCTTCAGGCACCTTGACGCGGATGGTTTGTCCAGAAAGGAACGCCTTGATAAAGGAAAGAATCCGTCCACCAATTCCGAGTTGCTTCAGCCGGTGGACGATGGTGAAGTGAGGGAGAGTGTCAAACGCACGACTGATGTCTAAAAACACACAGTGTACCATCTTCCCTGTTGCTTTTGCCTCCTCGAGGGTTTACGCAATACCTCCAATGGCATCGCCGGTGCACCTTTTTGCTTGAAAGCCTGCTAGTTCTGGTGGAAACGCTTTCATCCTATCCAATAACCAGGTGAGACGGCGAAGGACCATCCGTTCAAGGGTGATTTCAGATAAGATCGACCAAAGGATGGCTAGTCGACATTTTCAAATCAACTGATGTCTTTATATGTTATTGTCTAGTGTCTGGTATGAACGAATCCAAACTTAGTTTTGACTAGAAAAAATACTTGGGGACAGGAAAAATCGTAATGCATGAGGTGGTGGACAGTTGCATTAACGCGCACTGATGGAGGGGGCCCGTTTGAGAGTGAATAACTAAAGCGATAACATTAGGAGAACTCTAATACGTTTTAGGCGCAAACTATGGGTATAGCTTGCTTGTAATATAAAGTAATCATATTTATTTAAAATTTATTTATTTTTCTAAAAATTGACAAACATGCCTTCTCGAACGACAAATGGCAAACTTTGGAGGTCTGTATCTCATGAAATAATTTAATCATTATGATATAATTTTCAGATATTATTCTACTAATATATAGCTAATATTTAAAAAATAACTAAGGTATCTGTGTGATACAATAGTTAGGATATATTTAGTCAAACATGGAAAAAAAATCAAACAAAGAAAAATTCCGATGCGAATAAAAAAAAAACACCACCCTCGATTTTTTTTTTAAATTTAGGTAACCTGTTATACTCTATTTCGGCATTCATTTCCATTAAAAACATGTTGTATCCTTTTATTGAGAAAGAAGATACAGCTCCACAAAGTAGGGTCCTTTTTCAAAGCCTACACTTAGCAGTGTTTTATACAAGAACTGACTCTGAGTTCCAGTTTCATGAAACCAACACACATCTTTTATATATTTTTATTCAGATGAGGTCAATGATAACTAAAGGAATCGTTCACACACTTAAATTAAGGAGAAACTACTGTGTACAAAGAGGTATCATATTACGGACTAGTGATCCGAGAAAAGATCATGCAGCCATCGGCCACTAGGAACTTTGTTTACTTTATTCTCCTGCGACACTATATGCTATTCCCTCTTCCGCTCTACCTTCATCTCTCTCTCTCACATATATATCCCTTATATATATCCAGAACAAAAACATGTTCAAGCATTCCCTTTCTGCGTGGTAGTGTTCTGTGGCTAGCAAAAATCATTTCCTCGCTAAGCTCACGATTATGGCAAAATAGTTGCCGGAAACCGCAGACGACACTCGTTGCTAGTTCTGGCCAAACGGCCGATACAATCTTTTTTTCGCATTTCCCCGCTCGCTGTCAAGGACAAGGGGGTTCGCTTCAACCAGCAAAACATGGCCGCCGACGCCTGTTTACAGAGCAGTCATGCCTGTCGCCATCTCACTCGCTGGCGTCACGGGCGATAATATCAGGCACAAAGGGGCACACCAACCGGCAGCATTATCCCCAAATACTCGAGCCTCGCGTAAATACATAGAGTGTAAACGCTGTCGCCATGTTATCGTAGTAAGACCGCCCCCCCCCCCTCCCCCAACGGGGGACTGCAGTACGCGACGGCGTACTAACACAACGGCGACGATATCGACATCGCGGGCTCCGAATTTTCCCATAGTTCTACACCACGGGCATTTCTCGAAACGCTTGATATTGTGTACGCCCGCCTGGAAGGATTTCAGGCGCGTAGTTAAGATAAGGCGGTTCTCCGCGGCAAAAGAAAGCAATTTCACAAAAGCTTAAAAGCGGCGGCGACGCGTGTGCGGTGAACGCTTGTAGTTTTGGTGTAGACAGGGTGTGTGTGTTCTCGTTGTTGACACCAGCCGGCGATAAGGCACTGCAGGCGGTAGCTCAGTACAGCAAGGGCTAATCCGAGTGACCATCAACGTAACCCCACCGCCAACCCCTCGCGAACCGGTCGCCGACATGGCTCAGGCTGTGTCATGAACCACGTGGTAGAAGCTCGGGTGCTTTCATATCAGCGCGTGGAGGGACGACAGTGCAATTCCGGAAAGTCTTTTTCGAAGGCCGCTGACCACAATTTTTTGTCTGGAGACTTTCCCTCTTTCTTCCTTTGACGTGGATCAAGCTTTGCCGACAGCCTCAGTTGTGACCTCTCTTTTCAAATGTACGTTTGCAGTGAGTGAGCTCCTCAGCCTCGGACTTGTCACTTGTGCACCCAGTAGTTCTTTTACTTGGCAATTATATGCCATCAGTTGGGGTTTAATTTCTATTATTTATGTATACATTATGAAGACGTCCTGGAGCTCCGAACGAGTGTTTTGTGCAGATTACTTTTGCAAACACAAAAAGACTATACCAAAGCAGCGGAATTTTCGAAGTGTTGGCGAGTTGGACCTAAACTCGTTGAAGCAAATTCTTCCGCCTGACTGTTCCACCAAAGTGAGTGCGACGGACTACCTGTGCTACCATTGCTTCATGCACATCACTAAGGAGATCTCGATGCGAAGCTCAGAGCAGTGCCCTGACATATTTGTGCCAGCTGAAGAAGCAATTGAAGATCTAAATCGCAGCATACTACCTACAGATGTGTCGCCGCTGAGACAACCAAGCGTCGTAAGAAGTCGGGACAGGCCTGCCTATGTCAAGAGAAAGCAGACAAAACTGGAGCAGGTTGCTGTCAAGAATATACGCTCAAGGCTACGTATTGCGTACGACAGGGACGCACCATCGGGGTCGTCCGAACCAACACGCTCCACATGCACTGAGTGGGTGGACAACTTTCGGCAGGCCTTTGAAACTGCCACCTCTCTCCGGGAACGTTGTCAACTGCTTACACTCCTGCCGTCAACACTGACGAAGAATGAGGTTCAAAAGATGATTCCACAGGCCTCAATGTACCTCATCAGTAAATCCCGAAAACTCAAGGAAAAGCATGGCGTGTGGTATGAGCCGGATCCTTACACGAGGTGCAAGGTGAGCCCTGAGAACCTGTCTGCTGCCCTAGAGTACTTCACGAAAGACGAGCTACAATGCTCGCGCCAAAGTCCCAACCAGAAGGACGTCATCTCTGTCATGCTCAACGGAGAGAAAACGTTCGTGCCAAAGCGCTTCATGACACGCTCAATACGAGAGGCCTTCCGTATATACAAAGACAAGCATCCCGATTCTGGCGTTGGGCTAACGAAATTTTATTCGTTGCGCCCTAGATGGGTCCAATGTATTCCACACCAGGAAGTGTGCGTTTGTGTGCACTGCGCCAATTATTATCTTTGTATTGCCGCTCTAGAGAACGTTACAGGCTCAACATTCAACACTGGTGAAATGAACTCGGCATTTCTGTGCGACCCAGCAACAGAACTGTGCCTTCAAGGAGACTGTGATCACTGCCCAAAAGGCCAGTTTCTTACACTCCAGGAACTTGATATCCCGGAGGATGAAGAGATTGTGCTTGCAACATGGGAGTCCGGCGACCTTGTGAAAAAAAACTTTGAAACCTGAGACTTTCCTAAAAGTCATCCAAGTGATAGTTGGAAGTTGGTTACTTCACAACCATATCCGGCAAACGCAGGGTAAAGCGATCTACGATGAAAAACAGTGCATGGAACGCGGGAGCATTGTCTTTCATTTTGACATTGCTGAAAACTGGACCATCGTGCTTCCTGACGAAGTGCAAGCATATCACTGGAAAAAAAAAACAAGTTTCGATATTTACATGTGTAGTGACGACAAGAAAATCTACAAACACCTTTGCCATCATCAGTGAGGACCTGTGTCACGACGCCGCTCACGCTTGCTTGGCTCTAGAAAAAGTGAAGGAGTGGGTTGAAGACAACGTTGCGGTATACTCGTACGTGACGTACGTAAGTGACGGCGCCGCCAGTCATTTCAAGAATCGCTACCAGCTTCACCAATTTGCAAAGGACGATTGCCCACAAGCCCAGTGGTTATTTTCTGCATCTGGACATGGGAAAAATGCATGTGACGGAGTTGGCGGACTCGTGAAGCACCAGGCCACGCTGAACAACCTGAGAGAACGTTCAGTAAGCGCAATTCAGACGGCCAGGACAATGGTGAGCGTTCTATCAAAGAAACTGAAAGGCGTGCATCTTGTATATCTGGACGAAAATGAGGTTGTTTGGTATCGTGAACAAAAAAAAGAAGAGTGGCTGACGGTGCGCGCCTTTCCTGGCATTCAGTCTTGGCACGCGTGGCGGCTCAGCAAGTCATCAACAGAAGGGACCTGTGACGTATATGTAGCACGGACAGTCGGATCTGCTTGGAAGCAACTTTATTAAATGGGTACAGCGAGGAAAACCTTAGCGTAAAGTGCCGAATTTTATTTCCCAAGGACTGCTCATTTTGAATGCAGGGACATCTTATTTATCACATTTTTCTTCACGGGGTATTTAACCTACTGTTTTTGTTGGTGGTTACTAATAATTTTTATCTGATCACTATAAAAAAAATCCCAAAATGTTATCCTCGAGCAGGATAAAATATATCGGCTTGCCACGATTCATTCATACACCGAGAGCATCGAAGTTGCTCCAGTTAGGCAGTATGGCATCCGTCACCTGAAATTGTTTGTAATCGTAAATACACAGCCAACCTAAATATCTTACTATTATATCTTTGTTTTTGTGTGTGGAAGTAAAGTTATTTATTTTACTCTAGATGTAAAATATACCGGAAGGTATAACTTCACACTGCATCATCTTTTCTCAAATCATTAGTCTCTAATATGATACCACTTTGTACGCTTATGTAAAATGCTGTATATAGTTTCTCCTCCCTTTTACTGTGTGACCGATCGCTCTTTTTATCAATGACCTCATCTGAATAAATGTATATAAAAGATTTGTGCAAGTTTCATGAAACTGGAACTCAGAGTCACTTCTAGTATAGGACACTGCTAAGTGTAGGCTTTGAAAAAGGACCCTACTTTGGGGAGTTGTTTCTTCTTTCACAGTGCAATGATGCAACATGTTTTTAATAGAAATGAATGCCGAAATAGAGTATAACAAGGTACCCAAATTTTAAAAAAAATCGAAGGTGGTGTTTTTTTTTTATTCGCATTGGAATTTTTCTTTGTTTGATTTTTTCCCATGTTTGCCTAAATATATTGTAACTATTGTGTCACTCAGATACCTTATTTATTTTTTCAATAATAGCCATATATTAGTAAAATAATGTCTGCAAGTTATGTAATAATGATTAAATTATTTCATGAGATACAGATTTCCAAAGTTTGCCATTTGTCGTTCAAGTAGGCATGTTTGGCAATTTTTAGAAAACTAAATAAATTTTTAATAAATATTATTACTTTATATTACAAGCAAGTTGCACCCATAGTTTGTTTGTAAAAAGTTCTAAAATTCTCCTAATTTTATTGTTTTAATTATTCACTTTCAAACTTGCCCCCTCCATCACTGCGCGTTAATGCAACTGTCCACCTCTCCCTGCCTTACGATTTTTCTTGTCTCCAAATTTTTTTTCTGGTCAAAGCTAAGTGTGGATTCGTTTATACCAGACACTAGACAATGTCATATAAAAACATCAGTTGATTTAAAAATGTCGACCAGCCACCCTTTGGTCGATCTTATCTGAAATCACCCTCAAGTAGTTTGCCTACACAACTTCAACTTGTAAGTGACACTGGTCTGTAAGACGACGGCAGCGCGGCCGGTTTTCCTTGTTTGAGTATTGGGATGATAGTTGACTCCTTCCATGCGTCAGGAATGATGCCGGTTGTCCATACGAGGTTCAGTTTTTCAAGAACATCAAGGTGGTAAGCAGGTTCGACGTTTCGGAGCGCTTGGAAGGTTATACCATTCGGTCCTGGAGCACTCTTTTTGTTACTCTTGTGAAGGGCTGCTGTGAGCTCCGCCAGAGTGAAATCAAATTGGCTCGCCAACATTGCCTCGTTATTTTGATCTTCGGTGAGTGGAACTTGAGGTAGTCGTCCTAACTGTTCCCGGTGCTGTAACGGAGTCGATGACCGCCGCGAAAATTCGTCCGCTAATGCCTTCGCCACCACTAGTCATGGGCCAACCGGACTCAATTGCAAGAGCTGCGATAGGATGACGCGGACCTTTCGCGCCGGTGAGGGCTCGAGCGAGTCTCCAAGCACGTCTACCACCACCAGCACCGCCGAGCGATGCGCATCCGTGTCTCCATTGCTATCTTTGAAGTTTTTTTTCGTATGTCGTCTAAATTTAGCGTCGATCCGGTTGTAGCGCGTCCAGTCCCACGAGGCGTCCGTGTTAAGTGCCCTTCGCTGTGTCTGCCTTCGGGCTGCGCGGAGATTTAGCCATTCCAAGTCAGGTGCCGGGCATGTAACGGGCACCGTGACGGAGCGCGTGGCAAGTCGCAGGCACTCCGCAATACAAGATGTTAGATATTCATAGTTGCCAGTCTCAATGGCGGTAGCAACATGCTGACGAAATAAATCCCAGTTCGTCACCTTACAGGTTTTTAGGTTTTTGGGGCTTGTAGTTGGATGTGTCACTCTGATAGGCACGTGGTCACTTCCATCTGTGTCGGGTCGAGCCGTCCATAACCCAAATATTTCGGAGGACACGAATGTCAGGTCGATAGTAGTGGGGCTGGGCCCTTTCCTACGAAATGTGGAGGACCCATCATTTAGAGCTGGAAGTCGAATCTCTGCCATGATAGCCTCTAGCCGTCGTCCTCTGGCGTCCGTTCGTCTACCACCCCAAGCCTCGTTGTGAGCATTAAAATCTCCGCAGATGATAAGCTGACCGCGGCTTCTCTTTTTAATCTCTTCCAGCACTTTTGTGTTCCAGACTCCGTGTGGCGTGATGTAAGATGAAACAATCGTTGTTTCGCATCCTTTTATTCTAACAATCACGCCGGAGTACTCTTCCATGGCCGAATTCAAGTCCGAAAGGTCTATGGGGTTATGATATGCATCATCACGTACAAGTATCGCCACTCGTGACCTATCATATGGATTTATGGGGGCACTGTAATAGAAAACATATGGAGAGAGGCGCTCTTCTCCAGGTACGACATTCGTTTCTTGAAGAGCCAGGACGTCAGCACGCTCAGCTTTTAAAGATTCGCGCATCCCTGGTGGGCGCGTGCGCAGCCCATTTACGTTGCATTGAAGAATCGAAGGAAACACTGGACTGCGCTTTGTTGACGAGTGCTATTCTCTTGGCGAGATATTGGAGCTCTTTGTCTGTTCAAAGTCTTCTGCCCACGGTGTCGCGCATTTGCGTTACTTGGTCGCCCTAACATGCCCCAAGAAGGGGAAGCTATGCCTGCAAGATTGTAGCAATTTCCCGGGCCCACGATGCTTCAAATTTAGACAATATTGCCAGGGATACGTTTGCAAACTGTCTTGATAATGGAGACCCAGGCGGGTGTTGTTGCGGTGGGCCAGCCTGAAGTCTCGTCGCTTTCTTTCCTTTGAGTGCTTCGTTTTGTTGCCTGACTTCCTGGAAGCGCCTGCGAGGAAGGTTGCTGCGTGGACGGCATTGGCCTTTCATCACTTGGGGTATCATTCGGTGGTACTTGGTTGATAACAATTTTTCTCTGACAGTCCTCAGC
Source organism: Ixodes scapularis (assembly GCF_016920785.2). Classification (NCBI taxonomy): domain Eukaryota; kingdom Metazoa; phylum Arthropoda; class Arachnida; order Ixodida; family Ixodidae; genus Ixodes; species Ixodes scapularis. Next base: position 95,695,723 of record NW_024609879.1, on the reverse strand, counting down.
GACGAGAGTTTTTTTGTCTCTTTTGGGGATCCCAGGCTGACTTCGCTTCGCGGAATCCCACTGAATTCTTCTTGGAGTACACTATAATGTCACGCTCTTTAATCCATTTTGGACAGTCATGTGATGTGGCTTGGTGCTTTTCACTGCAGTTGGCGCATTTCACTGTCGTGGACTGACATTCAGCACCCGTCCCATCATGGTGTTGCCCACAACGGCAGCAGGCCTTCGGACGTTGACAGGCAATTTTCTTATGGCCGAATCCGTTACAATTTTGACATCGTAACGGTCTGTCTGTGAACGGTGAGACTGGATAACGAACGTGCCCTAGAAGCACGTAGCTTGGCAGCTTAGTGCTGGTGAAGGCGACCTTCACGACGCAGGAGCGTCCAAGTCACCGAACGTTGGCAATCTTGCAGCATGTGTCTTCAGCAAGAAGATTGCGCGCAATCTCGTATTCTGTGATTTCGGCGTCGATGCCTTGGATGACACCATACGAAATGAACCCTGACAGTGGTGAGTAGGATCTTACTGGAACAGCACAGAGCATTGCAGTGTTAAGTAGAGTTTTCGCTGTCTGCTCGTTGCGAACATCAACAGCGATCAGGTTCAGCCGATCGTTGGGGCGCACTTGGATGATGCACTCTTGGCAGAGCTTCTCAAGGGCTTCGGAAACTTTCAGGCTATTGAGCGCTGTAAGTCTGGTCTCCTCTTTCACAGGAACGAAGATGACGGTGAGGCTGGAGTTGTCTTGCTTCTTTGGTCGTTGCGGAACGTCTGGGGACGAGTCGCTGTTCTTTGGACGACAGCGCTTCCTGCCGGATCTGCGCCATTCGCCTCCGGAATCTTCGCCCTCCATGTTGGTGGTCTCTGAGCAGACAGATCGACTGCAATCCTGGGATGCATCGAGTGCGCTGCTGGCCTGGTGTTGTGCTGCCGTGATGGATATGTCGTTTTCGGAAAGAGACATACCAGCATGCATCCCTTCTCTTGCTGTGCAGGGAGCTGTCCTAGCTCCTGCCGCCCGAGTAGACCCCAAAGTCCAAGGGACCGACGAAGTCGCGTAGAATAGAAAAATTCCAGAGATAGAAGCTTTTGCGTTCCGGCTCAGATCACTCGTCGTCTTCCCCTTCCAAGCGGTTGTCCCAGGCTGCCCCTCCGACAATCATAAGTGGTCATCTTGACCACGAGGGGGCCAAGGGCAACTGGCCACGGGAGCGGCGCTCCGCCACTCATAAAAGGCCGTCGCAGCCAACGAGGTAGAGGGGCTTAGAGTGATAAACCGGAAGTTCGGAAGTGGCACCCCCACGGTCGCCGCCATATTTTACGCAAATGTGACCACTCGACACGTGACCTCCCAAGAGCCGTGACGTCACAGGTAAGATGGCAGCGCCCAGAGCTGGCGGATGCGAGTTTGTTCGGTGCGCGGTAGCCGTGATGTGCAGCTGCTTTCCGACGACTTCGGGCTTCTTCGTGCTCGCTGACGCAGGTATAATGTGAAAATATGAAGGAATGGTACTTTATACCGTTTTTGCGCAAGATCGCTCTGGATCATCTGGATATTAACGCCTGTGAGACAGCATCAGCTCTGCATCGCCGTACCGGTGCTCGGATTCCGGGGTGTGTCCGAGGACCGATAGAACTTTGAGTGTTTTTAACATGAAATTTTCGCATTCTCTTAGCTTTGTTTGAACGTTGAAATATCTGGGAATCTACGCGAAATGTATACGTCGCGTTAGGGCCTAAGGGAAGTTGTTTCAGCCCTCCGTCACCGAACAACCATAGCAACTTTTAGCGAGGAAGCTCCTGCGATTCTTTTGTACTAATCCACGATTCTACATTCGATCGCTTTTCTTCCTTTTTTTTTTTTTGTGAGTGCGAAGTGCACATTTATTTTCAGCTACGAGGATGACGTTTTCTTGAGTATGGGGAAGAATAAATCGTTGCAGGCACCTGCTTCAAAGCTATTTGAGTTGCTATAAGAACAACTGTTTTGGTGCATGCATAGATTAACTGCGCATTTTTTCTGTTTTGTAAGATTTATTACAGCTATACTCTTTTCCATCAAGAGTGCATTGTATTAGTCGGTCAATTATTTAATTGTTCTAATTACCTGGAAAAGATGATTCATATTTGTGTTCATCCCTTGCCTGGAGAGCAGTCTTGTTGAAAAATGTTGACTACCATTTCTTTCGGTCTCTTCAATAGACTCTTTTTTAAAAGTGTGGGCTGTCTATACTTCGCATCACCGTAATTTGGCAAAGGCCAACCGCCACAGCCCCCTCGAGCCAATCAGAGAGACGGAGCGAAGGTGTGTGACAAATCTGTGCAGACGAGCACTCTGGTGATATGTTGTCATGTGCCTCTCTCCAATGTGTGTATTTACTCACCGAGACCGTAGCCTTTGCCGTCTGCCGAATTCTGAAAGCAAATTACAGTAGCTACTACTGTAATTACCACAGGCTTTCAGACTTTGGGCATTTGTTCGACAAGAACGTTATGTCCGCCATCCCTGTGAATTCGGCTCAGCACCTATTGGACTCGAATGCTGCATTAGCGTTCGACGTGAACTGGGGCCCATTCGTGTGCTTTACGCCGAAAAAAATGGTGACAGTTCTGTTGCTTGATAAGGTACTGCAAAGGGTCTATTGTGTCATACATATAGGAAGTGTCATGCTATATAACAATGCATCAACACATACTATTAAACTATAAGCTCAGAGGTGTGTTTGTTTTTCCAATTAACAAGTTACAGCACTGTGCTTTAATGCTATTATCATGTGTGTAGTTTTAAGTATCCTCTCTGCAATGCCTACGAAGGCCCCTGGTAGGAATAAATTAATAAATAACATTTTCACATCACTGGAGTTGGTCTTCGGATGCACCACATGTTCAGGAAAGGTTGAACTAGTGCAGCCCCTTGCAAGAAGTCTGCCAGTATGGTATGACCCCTTAATTAATACTGAAGGGTCAGAGATGCGAGTGTCCTCGTAAGGTCCAGAGCGTGCAGTGGACACAATTCTCGGTGTATAGACTCAAGGCATGAAGGCAAGCGGAAATATTTTTATCTGGTTAGTGTATCAAATATGTTTATTTCCACTTGATTACATAATTATTGATTCTTAGGAAATGGTTCCATAACGAGTTCTGTCAGCGACAGTCTCGTGTCAGGCGTTCAGTCGTAGTACCTGTGGACCTTGTTGTCGGATGACACTCCTGGCACGTCGGTGTTCAGTTTGGTCGAGTGGCAACTTTGACCGACTGATGCTGTCTTGTAATCATACGTCATGTGCGGCCACTGACATCTGATGCACTGAAGCTGCAGGGCTGGCTTCCAATCCGAAAATTTTCCTGGTAGTTTTCGGCATCAATGCAGCAAGCTCGGGCATGTATTGCTTACGTGTATGTGCCTTTTGCTGTACCGTTGACTTGATAGCTGGAAACAATTTTTGTTTGCTATCCAAGTCTGGTGATGCTTGCAGTTCACTTTTGAGAGCAAGCAACCATTGTATTCCTTCAAGTCACTCAGGGGCATTCTCCCTCAAAGTTGGAAATTGTCTGCTTCGTGGAGTGGACACAGAAAATTGGTGTCAGCAAATTTTTAGGTATTGTCCTTGGACGACAACCGACACCAAATCTACTGTCACTGCATCGCCGCTCACCTGCTTTGTCGTGCTTACCTCTCGTTGAGGTGATGGACATGAGGAGCTTCGGGGTAATCAGGGATTCAGAATCTTCGATTCAGCACCTTCGGCATCAGGGACAAAGGTCGCCGAAGGTAATCTTTAATCTCCCGTGGTCGCTCCTCGAGACGTAATCGAGGGTCGTTTGGCACGAACCCTGCAGACCAATTCATTGGTACGGGCTGCTTTGGTAGACATGGTCGGCTTCATGCAGTGGTAACAAAGTGGTTTTCGGTCGCACATTCGCATCACCTACGTTTTCCTCGGTGTACTTTGTTGAGCACAGACCTACACACGATGTCGGGAATGCTTCGGCGTTAGAGTGTCTCATTGAATTGGCATTGAATACTAAGGGGCAGCCGGTGGCGGTCGTCGTGCCATTGTGGCGTAAGTTGCCCTTGGTTTGTCAGATGCCGCTTCGCTCGCCGAAGTCTCGGTTGAAATACCTGTCAAACTTGTTTCGAAACAATCTCGGCAATCAAAATAAAAGCCGGGCAACTGATGGCAGGAAGTAGCTTCCTGCTCTCCTCCCAGACAACGTCGTGGATGATGTCGTGGATGCCTGGGAGGTTGGCGTCGAAGTAGTAGCTGGACAACTCGAGTGTCGAGACGCCGGGAAGTCGTTCATAGTTGCAGGCTCGGGCATGCAGTGCACATTCCATGTTGGAAGCCTCGGTGATATGAACACTTCGACTGTTGTTGGGGGTTGCGGACGAGGCTGCCGAAGGTGTTCTCCCTCACGTGAGGGGCATGGGATTCTTAGGTTCTTGTCTTCTGTAGCATCCAGGTCGGCGTGGGCGTGGGCGCTCGATCAAGCGCAAAACATCCTCCACGAGTGCGGTGGCGCTCTCGTTGGGGCAGTGTCCTGGACAGAACCAAGAATGCGACTCTCTCTCGTTGATGTTGGCTGACGAATGCGCGCTTCAGCTCGATCTTGCAAACTTCCCATGACGTTAAGGAGGATTCATGGTTCTCAGACCAGCGCCGGCAGTTTCTTCCACGTGAAGTATAGGTTCTGCAGGAGCTGGTTGTCTGTCCACCCAATGTGGCGGGCGACACTGTCATATTGTTCAATCCAGTCCTTGACGTCTTCATACAGCTTGCGTGAAAAAGCGTCGGAGTGTGATTTGCGACGGGCATGCAAACAATGATGGGAGGGGACACGGTTTGCTGCTACAGGTTTGTCATTGTTGGCTTAGTCAGCTTCGGATTTTCTGACAGGAGACCGAATTCCGGTGGTTTTTCCCGGTAGCAGCAACTGGCTCGTATTTCAGGTGCTTCGTGGTGTACTTCCGAGGTTACTCCTTGTGGTATTCGGTCGTCTTGCGGTTGTTCTGCCAGGCTCGGGTCAGGACTTTGCTTAAGGCTCGACGGGGGTATAAGACGCAGGATAGTCCGCCAGCCGTGTCCCATTATCGGGTAACTCGGCTGAAGAGCCGCCGGGTTCACACAGAGTGAAGGGCTATGGGTGCCCAGCACCTCCACCAGAACATACGATTACAGCTAAGCATGACCTGCAGTGTCCCAGAATAGTGAATATTGATAGAAGATAGGACTGGAACAAGGATCCGTGACAGTATAACAAAACTCGCAGAAGAGAATCTATCCTGACCACTGAAGAAGCTGCATTGCTTTAGTGGCATTCTGTCCGAATAAATCCTCTCCTTCGGGGTTTGGCGACTGCCATGGACGAACTGAACTGAAATGGATGTGGGACCACTTTTCTGGTAATGAGCCACTGCAGACTGTTGCCACAAAGCGGCGTGAGCTGGGTACGTAACACGCTCGATGAAATGTCCGGACAGCTTGCAATTCGCGTAACGAGTGTGGATGAAACGTTTGTGTTAACGAAACGTGCGACAGACCAGCGGGATCAATACCAACTGCAACACCTGTGCTCCGTGAAAGTGCACGTCTACGCCGGAACAATTTCGGAAGCAGCACAGCATCAGCTAAAGCATGGCACAGGAACTACCAGCTTGAAGGCAGCTCTTCTGTGCGCCGCACACCTGTGCTCCGTAAAAGTGCACTTCTACGCCGGAACAATTTGTAGGCAGCACAGCATCATTCAGCACGGCACGAGAACTACCAGCTTCAAGGCAGCCTTCCGGTGCGCCGCACAACCGAAGTCAGCCCTCGGTCATTTGATCGAAGCTGCACCACGATTGCACACCGCCAAGCACGACTCACGCAATTTCCGTCGCTAAACTGTGTATCCAAATATATTGCACACGCTTCACTGCAAACCTCAAAGATTCCGATGGTCAACGAGAGCACAGAAACGTCGCCTTAAATTTTATCCTAGCGGTATCTGAATCAATCCGAGGTCCGAGCAACGTAGGTCAGATTGTCTCTTCCGTGGCAATATCCCGGTCGGTCACCAGCGAAATGCACACGGTCACCAGCGAAATGCACACCGTTCCTCCGTATTTGCACGTTATACCTACGTCAAACACCACGCTGAACTCTGAACTCGCTTTCGACCGGCCTCATATGACGGCTTCCGCGTCTGAAATCAACTCACCGAGACGAACGACAACCAACAAAGCATCCGACAAGCTCCGGCCCAGCTGGGGCCAGCCGCTGCATGGGCGCTGCCATCTTTCCTGTGACGTCACGTATTTGGTTTGGTCACGTGACGTGTGGTCAAATTTGTGTACAATGGCAGCCGCCTTATGGGGGTCACTTTCGAGTGCAGACCGGAACCCCGGTTTATCGCTCTAAGCCCCTCTACCTCGTTGGTCGCAGCGGATGCGCGGGGGCTGTTGGGATCGCGGCGCAGGCGATAGCGGTCATTAAATGTTTACGTGTTGTTGAACCGGTGTGCTGTGTCATTCTCCGAGACGGGTAACAGCAAGGGAAATCCCACACTAGCGCCGAACGTGGGGCGAAACGTTTACTTTGCGCAAACTAGACTCTAGGAAAATCTGGGCTTCTCGAGACGTTCGCGCGCGTTGGCTTTGCCGCAACGCTTATTACAGACAACGCTTCTTATTTTGTTAGCAAGGTATTCGTGGATGCGTGTAAGGCGCTAGGTATACAGCATAAACGGACTTCGCCATACCATCCACAGGCGAATATCACGGAAAGAGTGAACCGTAACCTGAAGCAGATGCTTGTATCGCATCAGAGCGACACAAAGACTGGGACGCGAAATTGCCAGAGATGGCATTCGCTACCCGCACAACAATCAACCGGTCCACATGTTTTACTCCGGCCCAACTTAACTTTGCGAAAGAGCTCGTGTTTCTCCTGGCAAACGGCCTCTTTTGCACAGATCATGCAAGCATGCAGCGCACTACCGCGCAGTTCGCAGAAGATCTCCGGAAGCGTTTCACGGAAAACCTGCGTGAAGCTCGAGAGAGCCTCGACGTCTCGAGACTGCAGCAGGCAAACCAGTACAACAAGGGGAGGCGAAATCTGCAGTTCAAGGTAGGAGATCTGGTACTGAGGCGAACTCATCCGCTGAGTGATGCTGCTAGAGGCTTCACGGCCTCTTCTGCAAAGAGGTGGGATGGCCCCTACCGTGTTAGTAGGAATCTCTCCAACCTGTCTTATGAGCTGGTGCATTGTGAATCTGGTGAAGTGTGCGGGTCTATTCATGTCGCCGACCTAAAAGCTTTCTATGAACCCGAGGAGGTAGATGTGTCGCGGGTTCGAGATGGCGACTATCCGGACCACCTTTCGGAAGATTCCACACCGTCTCTACCGCGGTACAACTTGAGACGGCGGTGAAGACGACCGGGAGTAGCACGAGCTTTGAGTGCATTGTGTTCATGCCCTCTTCGGTGTTCTGGGAAAAAGAAGAGAAAGTGGCCGCGCTCCCTCTTGCGCAGTGGGGCAGGCATCTTTCGTGTGCGCGGCTGCTTATTCCTACCGCGCCATGGCCTCATGTTTTTAATTTCTAGTTCCTCGTGCCTCATCAGACCACCCCCCACAGCTGCATCGGTACTGTCCGGAAGTACTCACGTCGGACCCGTGCTCGCCCATCTGAGAAGACCCTTGCTGACCCAGAAGGAAGGCACCCCCCCCCCCCCCCCCCCCAAGACCATCTAAGCCGTCCTCTGTTTTCGTTTTTGGAAGGGGGAAGTGTGTGGGCAACCTGGCGATTCCAAGCGGTTGGCCCAGGCTGCCCCTCCGACAATCATAAGTGGTCATCTTGACCACGAGGGGGCCAAGGACAACTGGCCACAAAAGCGGCGCTCCGCAGATAGAAGGCCGTCGCAGCGGATGCGCGGGGGCTGTTGGGATTGCGGCGCAGGCGATAGCGGTCAATGCTTACGTGTTGTTGAACCGGTGTGCAGTGTCATTCTCCGAGACGGGTAGCAGCAAGGGAAATCCCACAAGCTGAAGAAAGGCAGGACGGGTCGAGCCCCTTATTATCGCTGAGCATTCAATGGCAGCATTACTCGATAGCCAGGCCGAACAACGAAGATAGGTAATATGCCACGCCCCGTCCATGCGTCACTTCTGTTTCGTTGTTCCGATGTGAACAATTTTAAGCATCAAAATTGACTATTTCTTGAAAGTTCCTTGGCTCGTAGTGTGTTGAAACTTCGAGCAGAAACTCCGCCCACAAAAACAAACGCACCCCTCAATGCCCGATGCATCGATTTGCATTGGGCATCGAGCAAAGCATACTTCTTGTACACGCCAATTAAAAAAAAAAAAAATATATATATATGGGTGGTTTCATCTCAAATCGTGCAGGCAAAAAGGGTCGAATTTTTAATTTCGATGAAAAAAATATATGTTATGGCGCCGTTTTTAAAAACGCAGTCGCCGCAGACCGCAAGTTCGTCGGATTTTTTGTTCGCGACTTATGAATTTTTAAAGAGGCCGCGGCGAAAAGCAGTGTTTTTCACACCCGTCGTGGGTCGGATGTTTCGCTTGACCTCCCGCCGTGGATTTTCAGTCCACATTATATTATCTTTTTTAAAGCACTCTGTGGACACATTTAAAAGGCTCGAATACCATAAAATAATTTTAGGCGTTTTGCTTTTTTTCTGTAAAAATGTCAAAAACGCCCCCTTGGTCAATTGTTGACGAACTTTGACAATTAATTACTGGCGATCTACTTGGGTTACATCAATACTTTTTATGTCCACGGAGAGCCCAAAACACGTTCTTTATATGTATTATAAAATAACTTGGCTGTATAAAATATTCTTTGCGGTACGTTTACGTTAATGTTATGTGAAAACCAAAAAGTACCATTTTTGAAATTGATTTTCTCAAAAAACCCATTTTTTATTTTTTTTTATTTTTTGTTAAAATGTAGATGTGATAGTTTTCTATGCGAAAATCAAGTCTAGAAAGTGTATATTTTGTTTGTATATTTTATATTTAAGCATCAATATCGTACAAAAACATGTTTTTACGGCACGAAATGGACTTACGAATTGCGCGTCTTCACAAGCTTGGAAATAGTTTTTTTTATTTTTTTCAACGTTCCCACATAAAAATGAAATACAGTATTTCCACCCTGTTATATTTATTAATTATTTAAATTTTATTATAGGCGGCAAGCTACATTGGGAGGAGTTCCAAAAAAGAGAAAGCAACACTTCTTAACAGACCAGCAGGTGTCGTAAATTTTTAACGTGTAGGAGTCGGCAGACGTCGTATTGATTCGGGGCCCTCATTGGCCTGCATGAACGTCCCGCCCCTTCGGAGCCAGCAGATGACCACGACCTTTCGCGCTCGTTGTGTTAGATGGGACGGTCCGTGACAGTAAAGCGAGCAGCGCACCCTGTGTCACGAGGAGTGAAATGCTACGATTAAGTCGTTGACGCGGCGAACAGTGACAGCCACCCAGGAGGAGTCAGTCAGAGTATTGCACAAGGGAAAGCAAAGGAATCGTTGCCTGAAAGGATGAGGACACCATGGCCTTACAATATCGACGGTCAACAACTGTTCTGCCAGCCAAAACAACCCCGCGTGCGCGCTAAAACCGGCGGCGCGGGACAGAAATCCCACAGCCGCACCCACGAAGATGGGCCGGTTTCGTTAGGGATGTGGGGAAATTTGAAACCAGCCATCCGTGCATGCGTGAAACGATACCGCCTGTTTGCTCCAGCTTCGAGCGCCCTATCCTTACCTTTAAACGGCCGTGCTGTCTCTCTCTCTCCGGGGAGATCCGATAGCACCGAAGGGTTATCTATTAAACTTGAGGAAGAAAACGAGAAGGGGCTGTTTAAGTTTAATTATCCCCACCAACCCGCTCATTCTGTCCTTATAAAGGGCTATCTCTTTTGGAAACAGCAAAGCCCGGAGACTGACATTAAAACGAGCGTGTTGGTAAATATACTTGTGTTTGTATTTTGCCCGGAGACTAGTTGGGTCGAAGTCAGCCTCCTTGTCAACTATAACCGTTTGTGAAGAGTGGGCTTCTCCCGAGATGAAAAGTCAGCGCCGGCTGACGTGCTCTTTTGAAAAAGGGATGGGGAAAGAGAAAGTTTGAGTAACTGCAGAAACTACCTCGAAAGCTCCTCTCCCGATATGAAGCTTCAGGCATAGTCTCGGTAACCTTCTCGCGCATCGCCTGCTCGAATCTATTCTTCACTTTCTTTCGCACAGCCACTGTTCCTCACAGCCGTCGTGGATGTGCGTAACAGAGGGAAAAACAGATTCGAGCATCATCTGGACGCCGTCATCCTGCCAGACTTCAGTGTCGTGGGACCGACTCGTGTGTGTTTCTTCGCCCCGCTGAACTTAGTTTCTCGGGTGCGTTTTTGAACGGTTTTTTTTTTTTTCAATGTTTTCTTACTAACTGTTTGTTAGCACTGTTCAGTTGTTGGCTTTATTTTGTCATGGCGTAGCGGCCTAGGTGGTGATGTAGAGAGCGTGTTCGCACGCATTTGGTTGCGTCCCATTTAGGGAATGCCCGGAGGAGTTGGTTTATCTTCTTGCCATGTGCGGCTGAGTTTTCCCGTCTTTATTAAATTATTGATTTCTTTTTTTTTGTTTTACCTTTACGTGCCGTCGACTTCTTTGTCTGACTCTCCACCAGGCGTGGACCTATCGTCTTGCCACCACTCCAACCCAAATACTTTATTTTTTTAACGCAATTTTCGTTAAGATCGCAGTTGGGCAATTTAATTCCTATTTATTTATTTTTATTTCCTACCCCTCCCCATGACACACTCTCTGTGTGTTTCGGACCGTTTCTGTGTCACCACTTTTGTGTATTACGGAAGTGAAAGGACATTCCCTGGTGACCTGTGCGATGTGCGGTGAACAAGCCCTAGTGTTTGGTTTCGTAGAGAATTGTATATAATATATCGACGATGTGGTGACTTTCTTTGTCTTAGTAATATGACAGCTAATAGCTAGTCGTGCTAGTTTACTGTGAAAGGTTTATAAATCGAAACAATACAACGTCTGTGCCTTTTGGTTACTCAAAGTCTACTAGGCCTGCTGATTTGGTTAGATATGTATCTCGTGGTTCCCGCTCTTATCAAAACATACATAAATATTCAATACCACAAAATTAGTTTATAATTGATTACAAAATGCAGAAGAAAATTCAAGAAACCTTTTTCACAATTCATAGAGACGCATGGGTCGGAATGTCTGACTTGGGTCTTGCAAAACAAAGACGTTTTTTTTCAGATATTGAGGCCTAAATATAAAACATACAAACAAAATATACACTTTCTAGACCTGATTTTCGCGTAGAAAACTATCACATCTACATTTTAACAAAAAATAAAAAAAATAAAAAATGGGTTTTTTGAGAAAATCAGTTTCAAAAATGGTACTTTCTGGTTTTCACATAACATTAACGTAAACGTACCGCAAAGAATATTTTATACAGCCAAGTCATTTTATAATACATATAAAGAACGTGTTTTGGGCTCTCCGTGGACATAAAAAGTATTGATGTAACCCAAGTAGATCGCCAGTAATTAATTGTCAAAGTTCGTCAACAATTGACCGAGGGGGCGTTTTTGATATTTTTACAGAAAAAAAGCAAAACGCCTAAAATTATTTTATGGTATTGGAGCCTTTTAAATATGTCCACAGAGTGCTTTAAAAAAGATAATATAATGTGGACTGAAAATCCACGGCGGGAGATCAAGCGAAACATCCGACCCACGACGGGTGTGAAAAACACTGCTTTTCGCCGCGGCCTCTTAAAAAATTCATAAGTCGCGAACAAAAAATCCGACGAACTTGCGGTCTGCGGCGACTGCGTTTTTAAAAACGGCGCCATAACATATATTTTTTTCATCGAAATTAAAAATTCGACCCTTTTTGCCTGCACGATTTGAGATGAAACCACCCATATATATATATATATATATAAAGGCTGCCGACGTTGGCAGGCTTCTTTAAAGGGCAACTCCGCTTAATTTTTGATATATAGAAAACTATGTAGCCCTCTTCAGTATCATATAGGAAGACCCCATGTCAAATATTACGACCTAATTCCGTTTACATAATTAATAAACTGGCCAGCAAACTTTCAAGCGAGCCAAGTCGCCGAAATCTGCCAACTCTAGCGTGCGGCGCGAGGCGCAATCATCAGCGCAGTCAGTGCCACGCAGTTGGAGCAGCCGCCATTGAGCCACTACGTCAGAGGCATGTTTACGTTATTCTCACGTTTTGTTTGTTTTTACTTCTCAGAGCGAAACTGATCGATGACGTCATGAGTTTCTCCTCCCGGTGTTGGCTGACCGCGCGTCCACGTGATCACCCTAACACGGATGCGCTAGTTTGCGTTGCCCTGCGCGCGTATCGGTCTGTTTCTCCGCTCCCCTTCACCTCTTTCGTCTTCTCCTTCCCCCTCTCCCCCGGGCCATTACCGTCCACACCATGCAAAGCGACCTGCCCGCGTCAAAAAAAAAAAAAATAAAGACCTGCCCGCGTTGCGTGTCCTGTCCCTCGCTCCCTCCCGAACGTCACAAGACCACGTATTCGACGTGACGTGGCCATGACTGACGACTCGAGATCACTGTTGCCTGACGCAACCGAAGTTTCGGTTTCGGTATCAGCTAATGTTTAAAGGGACCATGAAATGACCTTTTTACTTTTTCCAGATAACTTTTAGATTAAACCGTCAATGTTCACTGAATGCCGAACAGGCATCCGTTTTCGTCTCGGTTTATTAACTTTTACACAAAAAATTATTGAAATATCGACTTTTTCATTCTCTCCAACTGACCGCAAAAGAAGCCGTGACGTAGACCGTTTCCGGAACCGGAAGTTCTCTCGGCAGTAGGAGAATGGGAGTGTTAGCGGCAACGAGTTGGGGTGCGCCGGTAGGTTTTACTGCGCTGATGTCACCGACGTATTTCCTGAATCGGCGCCTCTCATCGCCGCATCGCAGCTGAGCGAAATTCAATGAGATATGTTGCGCTACAGCGACAGCATGGGACTAGTCCCATACGCCGGTATGCCTGTTGGGAAGTGCAGCGAGTCTTGTCACCACCCCGTCATTGTTGGCAGAAGGGCCGGCCCGTGTCAGTCGTTTGCAAAGCGACGTAGATGGCGTTTTTCGCGGCCTCGGAGATGCAGGAGCGAGCCGACGTTAAAAAAGATACGTTTGAACTACGAGTGTCAGCAAGAGCCACGTAAATACCTGTTTACACTCGGAGCGGACGCGCGCGCTTGATGGAAGTCTTGTATTCGCGCTGTTGGTAAGCGCTTCGGGACCGTTCTTTTACGATTGCAACTCGATACTGACGCGACACTCGGCAAAGAAAGGTTGGACCGGGGTCGACAGTGACGTGCAGCCTGTCAGAATAAAAATGGCATACCAATAACAAAGTGTACATACCGTGTTACGAAGGCAATCCATACGGCGTTTATTTCAGCTCTATATCACACAAAACAAGAAGATAGAATCGACGAGAGTCCCTTTTCGACGAGTGTTCGTCAACGCTGCCTCGGAAAACAAGGGGAAGAGATTGACCTCCTCACCTCTTAATCTAGAATTGAGGTCAGTGATCAAACTATAATACGGGAAGGGTCCACAAGTGTCGCGCGGGCATATTCCATTTAGCACGCCAGCCGGTCGTAGGCAGACGGTCTTGCGACGAAGCAACGCAGCGCCGAGTCGGAATGCCTGCTAGGCCTATACGCTTCGTCGGAGTCGGTGAATCCAGCGTTCTTGTTCGTCGTGGTCTGTTTTAAGTACTGTTTTCTTGCTGCTTGAAGTCGGCACGCGCGGGAAGAACACGTAGAAAAATAAACGTTCAGTCAGTCAGAGTTTTGAGAGGAAGGAAAACAAACAAAATAAATGTTCGTCGGTCGCCGTCACCCAAGTAACTGGCGGCCCTGCCCTACTGCGCACGCGCAGTAGTTGCTTCGTTTACCACACGATAGATGGCGCTTGGCTCTCAGCATTATCAAATTTGGCAATTTTCGCCACACATCTCTAATTATGCTACAAAATGTGGATCTGAATATTATTTAACAAAACTTTTAGGAAACATTCGCCGGCTATTTATTGTTTACGATCGCGGTGCTGGTGAGGTAGGCTCTTACCCAATAGGCGATGTGGATTCGGCTGACGTGCACCGATTCTGCGTATGCATCGTAGTGAACAGGCGAAGGAAGGAAGGCGCAAAAGAGTCCAGTTTTCTTTTAAAAGTTCTATAGCAAATAATTTTTTTGGGCTCCCTATTTTTGTGTTTTTGTGTTTCTTTTCACACCTTTTACGACGTGCGGTGGATGAAACTCGATTTTAAAATCATTTCATGGTCCCTTTAAGTTAGGATTGCACAAATAATATTCCACATTTCGCGAATCCGAAGACGTAGCGTTGTTTAGTAGTGCCAGTGCCAGGACACTCCCATAGACCCAATGGAGTCGATTTCTGGGAAAACTGGGCGCTCAGCAGCGCTTCCGTGGTCGGAGGCGCTCATTACTGCAACGAATCGAAGCCTCATTGCTCTATTAATAGATTGCGAAACTAAAATAAGCAACGATAATTATGTTCATAAATTGAAGCGCTAATGTTTTATTAATTACTTTTGACGCCGTCGAGCTAGCTGGAGCGGCTTCCTAGCCGTTTGCGAAGACGAAGCCGCTCAAAATCCAACATGGCGCAGCCCTTCCGCCGTGCCCTGCCGCTGCTCCCTACCGTGGTACCGCCGGTACCGCGGTAGGTTTTGTTTGGAAATTTACGGTCCGCGCGTGTCATACCACGTGTTATGGCAAAGAATTGTAAGTTATGCTTGCCTACCTTGTGTCCAGCAGTTGACAGTCCGTTACTTGTCGTCCGCGTCTTCCAGGGAATCGAAACAAATGCAGCATTTTTCGCACTCGTTGACGCATTTATTCAGTCATTTTCATGACAAGGAAAAACAATTTACAATGTCACTTTATACAAGCGTTGCTATGCGGAAAAAAAATTAATAATGAGCGCAGTATCTACGTTAGCAAGAGGTGCTAAGTGAAGATACAATGTGCGACACTGTTAGCGCGAACATGACATAGCTTTTTCACTTTGAAAGGCTATCGGCGCCCACCAACTATTACTGCCTTAGTTCTCGCTAACGTGGTCGATCGTTTCGGTCACGCCGCTATAAATGTCATATTTTCGGGGACTGATATGTGTCCCCATACAATTCGAACTCGTCACGTTAAATAAAGAAACACGAAGTATGTACTATGGACAGCTAGCTTGGGAGCGAAACGGATAAATACATGTTTTTTTTTTTTTTTTTTTATCTTTTTATTTTGGCCTCTGTAACGACAAACGCAAAAAAAAAAAAAAATGGGGGGAAATATATTAGTGTGGCAAAAATGAATGAGGAGGGTAGAAAGTTGGGCGAGTTGGTGATTCATAATGATTAAAAAGCGCGACAGGACAACGGACGCAGAAGGAGACACAGCACTGTGTCTGTGTCTCCTTCTGTGTTCGTTGTCCTGTCGCGCTTTTTAGTAAAGCTCTTCGGTTACGGAATTTACCCAGAGCTGCACAATTGTTAGATATGACAATGGTGACTCAATGGTTACAATTTTCAGGGGTTTCCAGCCTGAATCACTTGCAGCTCTTTCCCTTTCCCAGTTGCAGATGACAAAAATAAACAACATACCACCTTCATTGTTTATTCTTCAAGATTATGGATGACCAACATTATGGAGAATTGTTTTGGAAACTGGGGATGTCCATATTAAAAAGAGAATATTGTAACAGCAAATAGAAATGTCTGTTTCCGTGACATGAAAACAATCATAATTTCTGATATGTGTTACATAGAAGCAAACCCAGTGCGAAGTAAATATGCAGCCTTGCCGGAGAATTGTATGCAAACAGCCCTATTGGTGAGGCAGGCACGTAGCCAGGGGGGAGGCCCATGGGGCCTGCCCCCGCCCCCCCCCCCCCCCCCCCCCCGAAATTTTCCACTTTGCTAGGACCTCTCCCCCCTCCCCCCATACAGCATTTAATCATAAGCGCCTTTAAAGGGGTTATGACACGTCAAAAATAAAATATGAGATAATTACACTGTTAGGACCCATTGTATGTTCCTATAATCCTGCTAAATTTGTTTTGAAAATGGCGCGATAGTTTCGTGGATAAATCGATTTCTATGCGGGCCTCTCGGAGGGGCAGATCCGGGCGGAGCTGGAAGTTGCCTACGTAGCCAGCCTCCAGCGCAGTGTGTCCTTGCACGCACTCACAGACTTGGCTTTCTTGGCGTATCGAGCCTCAGCCCTCAGCTTCCTCGTTTACCTTCCACGTTTCGAGCATGCGGTCCGTGACGATTATGTCTACGGCATCGCTCGCCTTGTCGAAGTGTTCGGCATTGATCGCAGCAGCGATGAGAGTGATTGCTATCAAAAAATGTTGGAAGCTGTTCATTTTGACCGCGACCCGCTGGCGAACAGCTCCAGCGACGACGAGTAACGGACGAACGCGCCGTGGTCACCGTCGTCCGGGAATATCTCGCAGACGCATGCAAGGTGGAAGGTCAACGGGCCGGGGGCGAGAGCGAGAATAGCTTTTGGGTTACCGAGTTGCCTGAAGCGGTGTTTAAACAGGACACTACAAAACGCACGACTCCGACAAATCGTGAAAATTGAAGCGGGAGCGTCCGCTTCAATTTTCACGATTTGTCGGAGTCGTGCTTTTTGTAGTGTCCTGTTTGGACACCCCTTGAGCGGTTTTGATCGTACCGGCGACGATGAGAGCTTGAGCAATCATGGGGGCGCCTAGAATGAGAGAGTGTTCATAGTCACGTGGTTTAGGCACACCATGGTGTGACTAAATTGGGCAGTGTTGCCTGGTCGCCAGATGAAAATGATAAAAATTCGTAAATTAAATATTGCTATTACCAGAGCTCTAAAAATCGCGTAACTTGGTGTATATACTAAGTAGCCTATGAGCATTCCATTTCAAGAATAATCTGTTCGTTTAATTTTTGTGTCATGACCCGTTTAAAGGGCAACTCCGCTCAATTCCGAAAATTGAGGCTTCCATGTGATTCAAATTCACAAAGCATTACTAAACAACTCTACGTCTTCGGATTCGCGAAATGTGGAATATTATTTGTGTAATTCTAATTTAAACATCAGCAGATACCGAAACCGAAACTTCGGTTGCGTCAGGCAACATTGGTCTCGGGTCGTCAGAGTCATGGCCACGTCACGTCGAACCACGTGGTCTTGTGACGTTCGGGGGGAAGTGAAAAACGGCACACGCGACGCGGGCAGGTCTTTTTTCTTTTTTTTTTTTTGGACGCGGGCAGGTCGCTTTGCATGGCGTGGACGGTGATGACCCGGGGGAGAGGGGGAAGAGGAGAAAACGAAAGAGGAGAAGGGGAGCGGAGAAACAGACCGATAAGCGCGCAGGGCAGCGCAAACTAGCGCAACCGTGTTACGGTGATCACGTGGACGCCCGGTCAGCCAACACCGGAAGGAGAAACTCATGACGTCATCGCTCAGCTGCGCTCTGAGAAGTAAAAACAAACGAAACGTGAGAATGACGTAGGCATGCCTCTGACGTAGTGGTTCAACGTTGGCCGCTCCAACTCCGTGGCATTGACTGCGCCGATGATTGCGCCTCGCGCCGCACGCTAGAGTTGGCAGATTTCGGCGACTTGGCTCGCTTGAAGGTTTGCTGGCCAGTTTATTAAATATATAGACGAAAAATATGATACTGAAGAGGGCTACATAGTTTTCTAAATATCAAAAATGAAGCGAAGTTGCCCTTTACGGGACGTAAAAAAAGGCTAAGTTTGTTGTACCAAGTGGCGCCCTAAACGGTGTGAAACGATCACTCAACCGGTGTCCGACGTCAAAACGTTGCAGTACTAAAAGCGTCTCTCGGATTGGCCTTGAGGATCGCGCATTCTTTCGGTGTGCTGTAGCCTGTCGGGTGCAGTCAACGCGTCCGCGGACATTCGGGTTCGCGTGTTTGAGGAGTCGGAGCAGCGAGAAAAATAGTTGAACTCTAACGTGGTCGAAGGAAATACGTTACCAACTTAGGCGCGCCCTTGCGATGAACTTCGCAACCGCTGCTGTTAACAGAATGGAGTGGAACGCGAATGCACATCTAATATATTAGGAACACCGATAATTAATTCACGTAGTATTTATATACTTCGGCTTCGGGCTCTTCAAGCCTCCATTGGAGGCTTTTTCCCTTCTGCCCCTCCAGTTCATTTGGAAAATAAAGTTAATACTATTATTATAAATCTGAAAATGTATTACGCCGTTTTAAAACACAAATCCTTCTTACTAAAAATAGAAGACAAGAAAAGAGAAAAAGTCCCGGATGTGTAGGAGAGACGACGACCGTGTTTTTCTCGGCGAAAAGAAAGTCTGCGCATCGCCAAACGATCATTCCGCTCCCAAATGTAGCGCTGGCGGCTTCAGAACTTTACTTTTTTTTAGTTTAGACGTTATAAGCTTTTTTTTTCTGTAATAAAAAAAACCTGTTTCCTGTAGCTGACGGTTTTTATCATAACGTATTGGAGGGCTTCTTTGGCCGCCATATTCTTATTGAAAAGTTTCGAAATTCGCTTATAGCATCGGATTAGATAACGATTAAGGAAGTTTTGTGACTTTGACCTCAGCAACTAGCAACATTTTGGCGGATACTGACCTTTCAGCGATGCTCAGTGTATTTTTGTGACGGTTCTCTTTTCACCCAAACACACGCAAACCTTGACTTGACCCTTTCATAACAACACTAACGCGCTTCCCACTCAAGTTTCTTTTCCGCATTGCCTCGCGGCACTGCTGAAAAGTGATTCTGTCACTGCCAAGCTTTCTCCGCCTTTTTTAAATTTTTTATTTTTCAGTTTTCATGATGCGAGCGCCTTATTTGCGGAGTGCCGGTGCTCCGAAAAGTTTGCGTGTGGAACGACTGCCGATTCAATTTAAGGAAACGTTGATGACTTTGAAGTTTACCGCCATATCTTGAACTGCTTGAAATCGCAAATTTCTGGCAGCAAGTAAAATGACTAAATAGAAAAGACACCCCAGTTCATAACGGGTCGCCTCTAGCGATATACACTAGCGGTTCGGCAAGCGCGATAACATCGTTTCCGAGGGTGTTAGCTGCGAGTAAATACGAACATATACATACTTTGTTTAAATCCCGAGGCTGGAAAATAAATTGTGCCAACTTCTAGAAAACTGCGTCCTTTTATGAATTAAAGTTAAAAAAAAAAATCGGACTCAAGATTATTTTCGGAATTAAAAACAGCGCGGAAAGACAAGGACCAGACAAAGAAGTGACACGGACGTACCTCAAGATCATCGTTTGTGAAGATATTTTGTCGTCGTCTTATTGTAATCTTGATTACTTGAAACACGCGTGGAGCAAGTAACTCTGTGACGAACAGCCTTGAACGATATATTTATTATTTGTGTAATGTGCGATTTTCATGTTCGTGTATTGACTCCCTTACTGTCCGAAACCGGTCGCGGCTCTACTATTTTTGTACTTGATGAGAGAGTGGGAAACACCGCTTGAAAAATTGATAACTTCGTCCCCAGGGTAGCTCAATTAAACGAAGTTGGTTCGCTAAGTCTTTAAGTCGCATTCACATTGCAGCCCGATAGTGCGCAGATATTGTTTGTTTCATGTTTCACACTTGCCATACGAAAAGTGCGTGCAGACGTGCTTCAGGCAGACATATGTCAAACATTCTTTGACTGGCATGGCAGCTTTTCCGACATGAGGTTTAAAAATTCTTTTTGTCTTTATCGTAAAGATTCCACTCGATCTTCTGACAGTGCCGATCAACGTCAACGATGCAATCTTCGGCAAATTTGCTGCGTCCTGTGGACCTTTGCCTTCCTTCGTCATCGGAGGGACCGAGCTCCCACTGGCCGCCAACGAGACCAACGAGCATCACGTGTATCGAACCCACCTACTCGGAAACGGATACTCGCTACCCCTTCTGGACAAGCCATCGTCATCGATAGCATCATTTGAGGCCATAAAACTGGGCGGCCGGGGGCACCACGACACTGGGCACGGCAGCTTTTCCGACATGAGTTTCAAAACCCCTTTCGTATTTATCGTCCAGGTAAGCAAACGCTACGACTGCTCTATCTGTATACTAATAATATAAACTTGTTCTTGCTGCCGTGCCCACGGTCGTGTTATTTGTCGTCGTGCAATGTGATCGTGTCTCTAAAAATGCGGCTTATGCTCACTGGGGACGTTAAGGTTAACCCCGTCTGGACATGTCCGCTGTCATGCAACAACTAAAAGCTATCACGAGGGGTATACAAGTCATGAAGAGCGAAACGGTCGCAACAAATGACAGACTTACAGCCATTGAGCGAAAACCAGAAAGCGTCAGTACGCTTCAAAATAACATTGGTACTTGTCAATAAAAAAGAACGCAACTTAAAGCAAACGTTAAAAATGGTAAAAAAAAAAGAAAAAGCTAGTCGATATAGGAAACTGAAATAGAAGGGCGAATTTGATAATATTAATATACATGATTGAAGAAAAGGACACTGAAAAAAATAGAACACTAGAAAGTGTGGTTTCTGGTGAAATCACTGGGAAACTGCTTAGCGTACAAATTTCAGGTATCGAAAGAATTCACCGACTTGGCAAAAAGATTGATGAAAAAGACTAGTCACCCTGAAACTGCTAGACGGCAGAGATAAGGCAAGAGGGCTAGAGAATTTATTTAATTTGAAGGGACCGACTACTCTAACAGCGAAGATTTTTCACGCCCCGTGCAATAAACACGAAATAAACTGTGGGAATGCACTAAAATCAGTATATCTGATTTTACCCTGACCTTGTGACCTTGCAGTATATCTTACTGGAAGGTCAGGGTAAACGGCCAACTGTAAGCATAGGATAAATAGAAAATGACGAAGTTCCAGCAGAAAAAAATTATGTCGTCGACCGCGCTTGGTAGATAACCGAGTACTTCCGACTAATATAGCACTATTTGACTTAAACGCAAGAAGTCTTCTAAATAAGGTATACGCACTAGAGTCTATACTTTTGGAATATAAACCACAAATGGTCACAATTACTGAGACGTGGTAACACCAGATAATATTTGATAGTGAAATTGTTCCGCCGAACTACATTATAACTACATTATTCTCAGGAAGGACAGAACAGGAAGAGGCGGTGGAGTTGCAATTTCTTTTAAAATGCGGTATTACTTATATGATATGATGTAAAAGATGTAGAATCCTTATGCTGTAAGGTGATATTTGAAAATTACTCTATTGATGTCGGCATTGTTTATCGTCCTCCCAACTCAGATCTGCAGTTTCTCCAAAACTTATATGGTAATATGCAAGCAAATATCAAAGATGAAAAAATCATCATGGCGGGCGATTTTGATAGTGCGGAGATAGACTGGCACTTGATGCACCCTGACATGGCTACTTCTTATGTTATTATACTGTTAAGATCCTATTTGCGTTCAACCTTATTCAAAACGTAAGGGAACCAACCAGGGGCAGGTATCGTCTTGTAGCTTGCTTGACTAAGTGTTTCTAAGCAGGTTGTTGAACCGAAATGTTTTTCTTTCCGGTCTTCGTTCCGGTTCAGGGCAAACGATTCAGCTCCAGTACAACACCGGGGTGAAAAAATAAAGGTTCAAACCGGTTCAAACCGGTTCGTACTCATATGCTACAAAAACAATTGACGACCGCAAAAGATAAACTATGCATATTTTATAAAAGTGTTACACATAAAAAAGCAAAGTCTCACATTCCTGTGTGGAACGGACGAGCTAGTGCTGGGGCGCCTCGGAACGTGGGTCAAAGCGCAGTTCAATGTCAGGCAGCTGACCGAAGAAGCAGGACGTCGTCAAGCATATACCGAGAAAGACGGCCCCTCTGAGACGATAAAATGAACTTCAGTGCAGAAAAGGCTCTCATCATCAAAAAGCAACTCATTTTGGTACAGAAAAGGCTCGCTCCACGCTAACCTGGGTCGCAGGCAGACTTGTACGTAATCCGTTACAAGTAACGGAGTTACTTGTAATCCCTTACAATTATCAGTAATTTAGTAACGGAATAATTACATATTTTCTAGAGTAATTTTAAAGTAATTCCCTTACATTTTTGACGAAACGGATTCCTTGTAATCCGTTACATTTTTTTGTCAGAACCACCCCCCACCCCTTTTTCTAAACGAAGTTTTTTTTTTTTTTTTTTTTTTTTTTACTTTTGTGAAGTTGAGGGCAGGGACACTGTCACGCGAATTGACCAGCGCAAAGGGAGGCTTGGCACTCTTCAGTTCCGCAAAGCCTTTTTTTTTTTTCAACACCAAGCCCTTTAACCTATTTTTTTAGACCCTAACAACAACGTAAAAAATACAAATAAACATTTCTACAAAAAAAAAAAAAAAGAGGGGTTGGGGGGGGGGGGGGGGCAAGTTATTTCCGGTTTTTTATAGTCCCTTCGTGTTTTCTTTGCGATCGAAGACGAGGAGAGGAGGACACCAAGTGATTGTGTGCCTCTTTCGGGAAACTCGAGGCGGTAAATGCATTGAAAAAAATTAACAATGTCCTTCCCGGTTATAGTGACTACGACCATTTTCATAATGTTACAACACGAGACAACGCTCCGTCTACCCTACCCTTTTTGTGAGTCAGCTTTTTGCGAGCACTTAGAAAATGGTAATAATCTTCCTCTCTTCTTCCTCTTTTGCCCCAGCAGGACGCATCTTATCTCAAGCAGATATTTTTACAAATAAAACATAACGGTGGCTGACGTAGGCTTGATATTCTGGGCTTGAGGGGAGAGTGAAATTCGTGAGTGGGGCCATAGCGCGGCTTACTCAGTACTCTACCCTTTGCTGCCCGTAGCATCAGCGGATGTCTACCTGGAGTACACCGGAGTAAACTGCAGTCGGTTCGTGCTCCGTGCGTTTTTGAACGGCACCAAGAAAGGTACACACGGCAAACGTGCGTTTACATTTACTTGTTTTAACCGACGTTCTAATTAATTGTTGTTATGAGTGTCCTTTTTATTTTATTACCTATATTTATACACTGGAAACTTTTTTTTTATTCACCAACGTCTCAAGTGAGGGTCGAACTGTTCAGAAGAATATCGAGCCAAACCTTATTTATTATTTAATTATCAACTTACTGTTACAACTATGTTTTGCTATTGATGACTTCCACATCTTCGCGATTCAGACAATAGAGAATTTTACCAGATCGGTCCGATGACTCCGATAACGATATCCGATACTTCGCCGCCGTCTTTGCGCATGCATCATGTCGTTATCGGGTACCGTTATCGCGGGTATCGGAGGTATGGGAAGGATCTAATAAATCTCTCGAATAGCAGGCAACGGCTGCAACGACGAAGCTTTGCTCTACATTCGAGGTAAATAGTACTTCCCTTGCTTCGCTGAAAAAGCTCAATGCAGAGCATGAAGCATTCGCGAGGAACAATATGGCACTCCCATCCAGTGCCTGAGTTCAAATGGTGCTCAGCGTGGCAGTCGACATATTGAGTAAGAAATAACGCAAAATGTCTGACAAGACTTTCGAGAGCCAGCTGTTGCTCAAAATACTCAAGGTCATTAAATGGAACAGGTTGCAACATTAAGAACTTGAATAACCCTTTTCCCTTTATTTCTTACTTGAGGACAATCATGTTAAAAGTAACGCCACGAAACTAACGGATTACATTTTGGGGTAACGGTCAGTTACTTTCATGGGAGGGTAATTGTAATTGTAATGAACTACAATTTAGCCTTGAGTAATTGTAAATGTAATTCCTTACTATTTTTCAGTAACGTGTACAAGTCTGGTCGCAGGCACTCCCAGGGCTACTTGCGCCAATGCGTAGAGTTCTGGATGCATATGGCTCTCCCGTCTCTCCTCCCAAAACTGCAACACGTTAGCGTCCCTCGAAAGCCGCGGCTCCTTGTACAGCAATTCTAGGAGGCATGCTATATCAAGAAGGCTACTGGTACCTCGAACGTGCACGCCAGACTTGACCTATTTTTTCCTGAGGAGCGCTTTTAGAGCGCCTTCCGGATCTTCTGGAGTCGCCGCAGTTTCAGAAAACAAGGTAGAATTTTTTTCGCATTGCACAACTGTGATCCGCTTCCAAGTCTTTGTCAAATGCAACGTAGCCTGGTACGTTTGCTCAGGAGTGAGAAGAAGGCGGCAGCGGGAATCTATATACAGTGCTGCACAGAAGACATCCATGTCAAGAAGTTATCGCTCCCTCTTGTTCATTGACTGAACCAAGGCCTTTGCTAACGGCGATGGTATCTTGGAAGTGTCCATGGAATATCTCAGCCGTGCTCAGTAGAAATCTCCCACAGCGAGCTGTTCCTTCTGAAATGGCTTCGTCGCCATTTCTGCCGGGCGAAGCGATACTGCGAGCATTTCGATTTAATCCCATACATCTTCAGTCGACCTGGAGCTTTCTTCTTTTGAGAGCAACCCTCCAGCGAAGCCTCCTAGTTCAAGTAGCCTGGTGAGCATATAATGTAGCGTTGACATCCACCGGGTTGGGCAATCAAGCATTGGTGTCTTCAATCCTAGCTTCCTGATCAGGGATAACGCATTGGACACGTACACTGTTAGCAAAAATAACACGCCCAGACGTGTAAACCGTTGTCCCATAGCGGACACGTCGAAACGTGTTCGTTTTACACGGAGCCATCTGTGTTTTTCGTCTACACATGAGGTGCTGTGTAAAGTTAACACGCTACACCGTGTTTGCCTTCCGAGAAGCACGGTTCAACGTGTTCCTTATGAAACATGGCGGCCAGCAGCCGAGAACAGGCGAGGGACGAGCCCAGCCAGCCGCGCCTTTCAGCCGAACTGAAAGCATACAGGACGCGTTCGTTCTCGTTCGATGTCTTTTATGCACAGTAAACAGTCTCCGAGCGGCGGACGTAGCTACGTGCAAAGGTACCTACGTGCATCGTCGGCGGTCGGTGGCGTCGGCAGCTACGACAAAACCGCTAGACAAAAACAAAACAAAAAAACGAATATTGAACTTACATGGATAAATAGCTCAAGCAAACTCTTGTAATCGGGCGGTAACTTGCGCCACCTAGTGCGATTTCTAGCAACCAATGAAAAAAAAAGCAGGAGTCGGTTAATACGCTGAGAACTATCACGAGTAGACTGCTACTCTCTTACATCACAGACAACACGAGCACCACGTAGGACACAGCAGCGACACATACACAAACACATCACCGACACTACGCCCGACACTTCCTACTAACAACGGACTCTCCCCGCGCAGAGCCGTATATGTAGAGAGTTTGGCCATTCGTTGGGAAGTATAGGAGACAAATGAAGCGGCGCCATTGGCCGAAAGCGGGCTGGGCGTGTTCCAGGGCGTCTTCAGAAATTCGAATGTGACCAACCAGAAGCCGGAAATAATACCCTGGCGGTGGTCGCGAGAAACAAACCTGATAACTGCATCGGAGTAACTCTCGATGGCTGAAAATATGGTACACGTGATGTTTCAATCACACTCATCTAAAATGATGGTGGAAGAGTGCGACTAGCGGAAAGATCGACATAATCCTTACGCCAAACGCCGAGCGCCGGGAATCTGCCGTCAGAGCGGTCACACTCTGTCCGCGCAAAACAGAATTGAGCGGCGCATTCGTTTCTTACATCTTTCTGCATGATCATAATGAAACAAGACGAGCACCCTATTTTCAACCACAAAGATTTACTACTCTTCACTCTAATGCACTTATTAAGACCATATACGAACAGATACCTTCGATGATCGATCGGCTCAGAACTGTTTCTCGCTACCACCGCTAGGGGATTCTTTTCGGCTTCTGGTTGGTCAAGAGAGCATGCCAAGCCCTCTTTCCGAGTCTGCCGCACGCCCTGGCTCTGCCCGCGCCTCCCATTGACCAAACTCTCTACATATACGGCTCTGTCCCCGCGGCGTATATATACTTGACATGTACGGGTGAGCTCTTTGGTCGCTGATCGTTACCGATTTATAGAAGAAGACACAAAACACGGCACAATGGACAGCCGTATGTAAGAACTGTTTGCATTTAAAAAGTATGGAGGCAAAATCTGTAAAATTAGTCCTTTGCGAAAAACAACGATGTACTAACAATAAATCTTAAACCAGCCATGAAAGAGTTCAAATTTTTATTATTTTCATGCTCGACCAGTGTTATGAGCAGTCCGACTCGCTTGAATCAGATAGAAAAACAAATGATTGGGATTTTATCAGTACGTATTCAATAATCAATGGAAATTATACTTGCGCAAGGCATTTTTCATATATATTATTGTGAAGGACATCCGCTTAACACTTCACTTCCGCTAGTTGTAGTATGCGTACGGGAGCAGACGCCTTCACTTTTGGGGCGTTATGATGCAGATTGTTGTCGTATGTCGTGTTGGTGTCGAGCGAAGCGGTGAGGCTTGGGAGTTTGTGACCGGTGTTATTCGTGATCATTAATGTGGCGCTGATGCGTTTCTTTTTTTTTTTTTTTTTTTTAATATTTCTATATAGCCACATTGAAAATTCACGAGCCCGTGGCACTGCATTATGCTAAAATCGCGAGCTCCTTCTCTGTTGACGTCGTTTTTCTGGTAGCACTCGTGGATACTGCAAGCGTTTAAACAGTGCACAGTCTCGCCTACATCCGCGGTGACGTAATCGACCTGTTGAAACTTATTGCTTGCGTCATTTTGGAGTACGCAAGGCAATTATCTCGCTGCTCTGGTTTCGGTTATAAAAGCAAGGCAAAACGCTCGTAGTTCCCGCCCTCAGTACACGTTGGACATCTTCCACACTTTGACACTGGATAACTGGATGAACGAGGATTTACATTTACTTCAGAGGTCACACTCGCCGCTTCCTCACCGTCGAGCAGCAGGATCAGCTGGCGACAAGCCGCGTATGAAAGCCTCGAGCATCAACAGCCCAAGTGCACTCGGTGCCGATGCGGGCGATGCGGGTTTCTGTCAACCGCTAGCCCAGCACAGACCGTGACCGTTCCAGCTCTTCGTCATGACGCGGTGTTGCAGAAAGCAGCGTATAATACCACTACACGGACCACCGAAGCGAACGCACTGTTATCGTAAATCTTGGCTTGTGATTGCGCCTAAATTTGTAAATAATCTTATTCTTTTTTCTGGAGACGCAAACGAAGGGCATAACAAAATCGTTTGCATATTCCGCATACCTCGCAAAAGCATCAGTCACCTTGCGAAAAGCGCAAAACACGGTGTCCGCACCGTCCTGACTTCCCAGTCTTTTACCTGCTTTAGAGCAGTTTGTACCTGTTAGTAGGTATGTCTACTGAAACTGCAACTTGAAACTTGGGGCAGTGCCAGAGGGAAAAGAGACAAATTCGGGCCTCTTCCCAATGTAAAGAAAAACCACTATGTTCTCTACGTAAAAAATTGGTCTCAGTTCATGCATCTGTGGGCAGGTAGAAAATCTTGCCCTAGTTTATTCGCACCGCATGATGAGCGCAACAAACTCACACGAGTCACACGAGATTTACAGAAAAACATCGGTGGTGAACCGGTCGTTTGCGGGACCGAATCATCTACTCGAGCGGTGTGCGTCGCTGTGCGAACACGTCGCTGTGCAAATGCAGTCTAACGACACGAAGCATAGAAACGGCAGATTTAGGGAAACTATCCGAAGTCCCTTGTTCAATTAAAACGACGTAATTTTGTTGAAAACGTCCGCAGCATTTTACTCACGGTATGCGTCGGGAATCTTCCACATTTTGAAACGGAACGAAGGAAGATTTACTTTTAAGAACGCTCGCTGCGTCCTCCCCGACCAGCTGGACCGGATCAGCTGACGACGACGGGGCTAACCCCGTCAAACGCAACCCCACAACAACCAATATGAGCTCCGCGTTAGTGCGGGTTTCTACCTACAAGCACCGCACCACACACCACGAACGTTTCGGCCCTTTCTCGCATCGCCGTGTTGCCCAAACAGAACGAGATCGCCGAAGAACGCAGCGCTGTCGTGAACCTTGGCTTGTGGTTGCGCACTCGTGGACCCTGTGACTCCCCTCGCTTTCAAAGCACACACGACGAATGGTACTTTCCGTCTTCCGGGAACATCACAGGGGCACTTCTCCGGTCACGTCTTCACTATGTGCTCGCAAACTGCGAAGCTCTATGCGAAGCTTCTCGCGTCCCGTCAAACCAAAACAATAGCGGCTGCCAGAAATTTCTCCGGTCAAACAAAAAGAACGAAAGCCAACCGGCTCTTGCTTCCACCGTACATCGACGTTGCGCTTGCACCATGGCCAGATCGGCCAGATCGCTTGCAGTTGAAGCAGTCGAAGGTTGAAGCAAAAACGAAACCAACTGCAATGTCACGTGTTCACATCGAAGACACGTTTTTATATCCATTTTAACTGTTTTGAACGAATAATTGGACCCATGACTTTATTTGTGGTGTGTAAGAAACTATTATCAAGAGCCCTAAACTAAATGCAAACATGGGCGACATGAGGGAAGCCGCATTGCCATCAACCAGAAAATGGCGGCGAGCCACGGTAAGCGCGGGTTTCGCCAACGTCCCGCGACATGGCGTAATTGCTTTTGGTGCTTATCTGTTTCCGAGACATGTTTCTTTCCGCGGCATTTGTCTCGACGGTCCTTTCTAAGTGTGTCCCCAAGCATTCCGGTGCTTCGATAGCCGGCAATGCCGCGGTCGTTGCCGGAGGCGATGCGTGTTATCGAGGTCGGCTACACGGTTATGCGTGTATGTCCGAACCAAAACACGTTTTTTACAACCTCGCATGATATCTGAACGTATTATCCGTTACCATCGTGTAAAGTTATGGTAATTTGTGTAAATAGCGTGTTTTTCACCCCAAATATTCACCAAATACACGGCACTTGCTAACAGTGTAGTCTCTTAACAAGCGCACGGCTTTGCCCGGTTCGCGCAAAAAGACTTTTTTTTAAACTTTTTTTTCTGTTTTGGTTACTGCGTTTTTTGCCACACACTTTTCACGCGACCTGACTTCGCGTATCAACCAAAAACCGCATGGAAAACATATCGGTTCCGCTCCTGAGCGAAAAATATTATTTCGTTCCGGTTCAACTCCGGTTCGAGCGAAAATAACGTTTTTTTCCAGTTTTCGGTTCCCGGTTCGGGTTCGGTTCAATACCCTCTTTCTAAGTAACGACTTTCCTCGCCTACAAACTAACGTACAAGTAGTGGTGAGAATCTCTGACCATAAAATAGTTGTATGCACAGTACATGTACGTAGTTCTGCGAACTCCTATGGCTGCGCAAAATATGTACTTGACTTCAACAAAGCTGATAATGCCTGTAGTAATTGAAAACGAGCGTGTTGTTAAATAATTGAAACGAGCGTGATGTTTTGTCCTTTCAAGTTTTTGTACAGATGACGCCTGCGTGCACTTGGCCATGAATTTAACAATTTTAACGAGCTTTTTAATGAAACTGTCACTACCACTGACGCGCTATGAAACAAATTCAAATCACTTGTTAGTCACTGCATCACTCAGTATATTCCTGGAAAACATAAAATTACAAGGAAGCACAATTCATGGATCAACCGTGAGATTATTCATCTTAAAAGTAAAATCAAATGACTAAGCAAGTCATCCAAAAAAGCTCTAACACAAATCATAAAAAAAATTGCCAGAGCCATCCCAACTGCTGAAATTAAAGATGAAGACGGAAAGAAAAAGTGTTACAACAAAACCCTTCAAGATTTTATGAAAGCATCACCCCAAACATTTCGGAACTATATTATTCCAAGAAGGTCTAGAACATGAAATATGTGCACTTTGGAGGCACGAATGGTAAAACGGACTTTAAGTCCGTTTTACAGCTGGCAATGGTATCGATAACTTAGTTCTACCTTCTAAAAATCACGAAGACGAAGACCTTGGTAGCTTACAAACCACGGTATCAGGCGTTTTTGCGCTTCTGCTCGATTTAGGCGCTAAAAAAACGTAGAAACCCCCCAAATGTTTTTTTTTTCAAAGTACGCTGAATGGATTAGCAAGGACTTAGTTCTAATTTCCAACAAGTCTCTGAGACTTTCGTCCGTTCCAGCGGAGTTGAAAATTGCAGAAGTTATTCATATCCATAAATCCCCGGCGACGGCTCTTCAACCTCAAATTATAGACAAATATGCTTAACATGTACAGGCTGCAAGTTACTGGAGCACACATTTTTAAAATTTATGACAGAATTTATTGTGAGGCATAATATCTTAGATACGCGTCAGCGCGGCCTCAGGAGAGGTTTTTCATCTATTACGCGGCTAATCGAACACTCTATGATTTCTCGATGGATATAAACAACAGAAGACAAATAGAGCTACGCATTTTCTTAGATCTGTTAAAGGCGTTTGGCTGCGTTTCACACGTCAAACTTATAAATAAGCTCGAACACATTATGGAAGAAGGGCCAATAACAAAATGGATAGAGGAGTAACTTAGAAATTGTTTTCAGTCTGTTTGTCGATCA
The DNA here is from genome assembly GCF_016920785.2 of Ixodes scapularis. Lineage (NCBI taxonomy): Eukaryota > Metazoa > Arthropoda > Arachnida > Ixodida > Ixodidae > Ixodes > Ixodes scapularis. The sequence goes on along the minus strand of NW_024609879.1, from coordinate 95,665,130 downwards.
TGAAGGGTACGTTTTGCAACCAGTTACAGTGGAGTCAGAAGTTCCACGAGGGTCTGTTTTAACACCACTTCTATTTCTTCTGTTCTTAAACGAAATTACCGATGGCATCGACGGAATCATAAAGTTATTCGCAGATGACAGCATTATTTATCGTGATATTTCATGCCAAGATTACCAAAATTGCTAAACAGGTCTCTAAGGAAGGTTGCAGACTGGTGCAATGACTAGGGAATAACTCTAAATACAGAAAATGCGGTTTGTACGTGCCTGACTAAAAAATGAAAAAGGTTCTAGATTATTATTACAATCTAAATAGTATAAACTTGCGTAGAATCACTGGATACAAGCACCTAGGTGTCGTGATAACGTCAGATCCAAACTGGAACGCGCATATAAAATATGGGACATGTAAAGCTCTTATCGATTTTTTGTTTTGTTTTTGTTTTAAAGAACGTTGAAACACTCAAGTCATGGAACCAAACTGTTCGCATATACTACACTGGTGCGCCCGGTATTAGAATATGCCATCAGCCTGCTTCCCCTCATACACAAACCTGTAACAATATCCTTGAAAGTGTTCTGAGAAAAGCAATACGATTTGTTTACCCCAAATATGGACGGTTTGATTCCTTCACTGAGCTTCTGAAGGAATTCGGTGTTTGACCATTGCTGATCGCGCAAAATGATGACTTAAATTCTTATATCTCCTCTTAAATGACGCTTTCGAAATAGATAAAAACAAATATGTGAACACTTCTCAGTCAAAAACAACAAGGTGCACAAACGCAGCAATACACTTATCGAATATTCATTTAATAATACTTTCAGGTACTCTGTTTTACCTTTTGCCATAAGAAATTAGAAGGGCCTTGACACACATTTCTTGAGCTTCAAAAGTGTAGATTCGTTCATGGATGCTCTTGAACAACACCTCCTTGGTCAATTTATGAGTTGATTGAATATTTAAGAAAGTGACGATCTAGACTACTATGTCGTTTTCGCGCACCTCAAAATCATGCATTTATGTGCCTTTGCCTGTTATAATCCCACAAGGGGATTGACAGTATTCTAGAATAAATAAATAAACAAATAAAATGCTGCTCCGAACGCAGCCGCAAATTGAAATCAGTTGATGACAGCCTTTTCCGTTGAGGCAATCAACCTGATGAGACACAGCGACAGAAGTGCGACACCGAACTCCCGATTCCCGAAATTCCGACTCCCTCGGCCACTTCCGTAACGCGAGGACGGAAACGCGTATCGCATTACCAGCGTCTTTCGGTGTCGTATCTAGTCATAGCACCACTTCTCCTCCACGCGTGCGAGGTGCCTTTGCTGATGTCACCCGATCTCCTACACAGTGCGTTCGACAGACCGGGTTAATAGTCTCGTTGTCGTCCCCGAGAAAACCGCCATTTCGTTGTTCGCGCCGCGGACGTAAAATATTTCGTGCTTCGCCCGTCTTATTTTTTTATTATCTTTTTTGTTTACCGTTGAGGCAGCTTTTCTCAACTATGGCGGGCTCGAAAGGGAGGTGTGACGATCGCACGGGCGAAGGGAGGTCCCGCGATCCATGGATAGTGGGAAACAGGCTTCAGTCGAGCTAGTTGCTGCATATTGGTGAAGGGTCAGTTTGAACTTACAGAAATGAACGAACTAAAGACGGTACAATGGTGTTTCCTGCTCCGTATTTTTTTCGTTCATTTCTGTAACTTCAAACTGTCCCTTCACCGATAATTGGTATGCTAAAAGACGCACTCCAGGGCTTAAAAAAAAAAAAAAAGCTTAAAAAATGGGAATATTGAGCGCTTTCCTCCACTTCACAGAGGTATTGTTCTGGCGTAAAAGGGAATGCGACCTCCCTGATCGTTTTATATTTTTCTGCCTGCTTCATTTAAATTACAAGTCAATTTCCAAAGGTTCTGGCGCTGTTGCCAGATTAGTGCCACTGTGATAGGGACAGACGGGGCCGAAGCGTGGGAATGCACTTGGCCGCTGGAATAAGTAAGCGATCGCCCACGCATACCCCAGGTTCACATTTTAAAACTTTGGATCGGGCTAGTTGGTTTATTGTGATCTAGAGGATTAAAAAGCGCAAAAAACACGGACGAAGAAGAGACAATACAACGCGGACTGGCAACGCGGAGCGCTAGTCCGTGTTGAATGTGTCTCTTCTCCGTCCGTGTTTTTTTGCGCTTTTTAATCCTCTAGATCACACTTTAATTTTGTCGCATTTACGGCATGAAATTAAAGAAACTTCATTTCCGCTCCTTCACTGCATTTGATGCCAAAAAAAAAAACGTCGACTGCTCCTCGTCTAAAGAACTATTTGTAAATCGCTTGATGAAAAAAAAAATTTCAATATCTAATTTTTAGCATTTAAGTCGATTAAGTAAACAAATGGAACCGAAAAATGTTCTTCAGCGCCGTCGGTCCCTTGACACTAACGATCGCGGTGCCCCTAGCGGATCCCACCGTCAACCTGAGGCGCCCTTCATCGACCGGCGTTCGCGACACTAGCAGCGGCCTCTCGCGCGAGCTGTCTACAATTTCCCGCCTTCACACCCCGCTGCGAAAGTGGACGCGCCCTCGAGGGCGAGGAGGAAACACAACACGGCCACCGGGAAAGTGAGTAGAAAAATGGTGAGGGCACCAGAAAGAGTGTGGAGTGTGAGGAGAGAGAGTGAGCGAGAGGTGTAAGATGGCGACCGGTGGGTCGTCTGCAACGATTGCAACGGGATCGCGGCGGCTGCGGTGACTGTAATGTCGCGCCAGGAATCATCGGACGCCGCATTTGTAGCGCGGCGATGCCGGCTGCCCGGTCGGCCTTCGTGAAGACGGTGTGCCGTGCTGGAGGATATTGTGCTCCTCTACCTCGTTTGAAGTCAGTGTTGTCAAACCGGGCGAGTGCGAGAACTGCGCGCTGATCGAAGCGAGTCTTCATCCTTCAAGAACAGATTTCGTTTTCGCCCGGGGAAATTATGAACGGTAAGTGCCGCCGATTGATATAATTACTTGCCGCGCAGTAATACGTTTTGTTTCGTCGCCTCCATCTAAATTGAAAAATTATGATCGATTGAGAAAGACTTGCGAGTTTAATTGCATCGGTGGACTTACGTACTCACTGGTAATACATCATTTTCTCGCTTATCTTGGATTTGTGTGCGACAGTCGTGTCAATCTTGACAATGCGCAAATACTTGCAGGGTTCCATGGCATTGTGACTTTCATGTTTTTGTTTTGGAACAAATTTTAGCTCCCTTTTCTTCCTGATCGACTCTTACACCTTATAAGTGTTTTCGGTGGGAACACGTTTCCCGCCGCTTTCGCCACAAAGTGCATCACAATGTTCATGTATCGTGGTGCATAAATCTTTGACATTAACATCTAAATGGTCCAACAATCTCGTTTTAAACAAAAATGAATTACATCGAGCATCCTTGCCAAATAAAAAAGGGCATAGTTCTAAACTTCCTAATTGAGGTGTGAAGTTACACCTTGATACACACGAGAATTTAATTTGCTCGACCAGACTGCTCTACATCAGTTCTATTATGTACATTTCATATGCTTAAGATTTAATTATGAAAAACAGCGTCTTTAATTACAGCTGAAATCTAATCAATGTGAAGATTTGTAGCTTGACAAATCAAAATGTGCTTGGAAGAACATTAAATTTACCGACATTCCCAGACAAAACCCGACACAAATACATTAGTCTTAAAAACAGAACAAAAATGAAGCAATTCTTATTTTCGAATCGTGACAACACATGTTTGGAAATGTGTTCGTAAAATTATGACTGATTGATGGCCTCTTTCCTTGAATGTGCCAAAGAACATAAAATATATTTACATTTGTAAACATTTACGCAGTTAATCAACAGTGGAAGAATAATCTTTAGGCGGTCAAAACACGAAAGCCAGATGAAGCAATGGAATAACACGCAGGGTGAAATTTTACCTAGGTAACCTTTATTTTAGAGATACAAATATTTCTAACACGACTTTATGTCTAGACACATTACACCTTGAGTCATTCGTTTGCGTGCTTTATATTTTTGAGACATTGGGAACAAAAATTGGTAACTTTGTTCCAAGTTGGTAATTGGGGAGAAATCGGGCTTTTCTGGTATTCGGGTTTTTCAGGCTCTATCTTTTAAGACTAAATGATTATAGTTAACAATAAAGAGCATTGATCGGTTTCATTATTTGGAGTGTTTTCTTGTGTTTTCTTTTTGACAATGAAGTTATTAGAGTTCACAAGATATCATTGTAACATGGTGTTAAGGATCTCATTTGGGCTTTGCCATTTGTTTTATTGATCATTGCTGCTTACGTAACCTTCTGAACGCGCAGATATACCTTTTCATCCTAATCCTGTCCGGTCTTTGGACATGTCTCAATTGAAAAAAAATATTTTCTCTCAACATCACAGCTTATACGCGTGTATTTGCAATGGCTACAATATTACTTCAGTTGGACAGGAACAACATATCTGCTGCTCCTTTCAAAACAAAGTTATAAAAATAGCTTCTCATAACTTTTTTTTAAATTTTATTGCGCTTGTTGAAACGGAAAGAGAAGAGCAAAGGATACTTCACAATAGACGGAAAAATGTCATTTTGTAGCCAACAGAATCTAGGCTCGTTTCCGATGTCTGGAGCTAGCTCACGTGTTCCTGCCAACTTTTTGTTTGCTTAAAGAAATATTTTCGGAGTCGATGTGATTTGGAAAATGATGAAATTCAATTTCTAAATTCGGGGAAACATCGGGTTTAACCCGATTTTCAAACAAACATGTTCGGGGTGCGAATATAGGAAAATATCGCGCTTTACCCAAAAAAGAAAGACCCTACTTATACGCAATAACTAATAAATTATTCAATCCTATCTTTTTCCCCATATATCATAAGCAGTAGTTAAAATTTTGAAATTACTTTAGTCAGTTCTGAATTTTTTTTATGTTTTGACAAGACAAACCAGTTTTTGCAGTCCCTTTATTGTTCAGTATATTCTCCATTATCTTTTTTAATCATACTCGCTGACTTCCTTGCTGATTCTTTATTATAACTGCGACTGCACATTGATTACAACAAGTCTCTGGCGCAGCTTTTTAATTAGTTGATATATAGACATATAAACGGAAAGCACGGATATAGACAAATAAAAGTAAAGCGCACCTAAATACAAATAAACGTAAAACTCATCTACCGCAAAAAAAAAAAAAAACGTAAAGCACATCCATAGAAAAGTAAACGTGAAGCATATAAAAAACGTAAAGCACAAATGAACATAAAGAAAATCTATCGACAAATAAATACAAATCACATCTATATACAAGCAGATGGAAAACACATCTAAAGTTAAATAAAGGCAAAGCAGTTGACAACATCCTTTTAACATTTTTTTTTGCGTGTATTTTGGATTTTAAGGGCAGTAGGATCTACATATTATTGACCTTCTTCAAACTGCGTATCCCATTCCCAACATCAGTTTTTGCTGCTCTAAATAAAAAAAAAAAATAGTGCGAACGAATTTTCTAGAGCACCGTTACATATAGTCGATTATTTAATAGGGGACCTTAATCCAGACGAGGCCGACGCAAGACCATGATATATTATGGATATTGCGAGTCGCATGAGTCTTCTTCTTTTCACTTCTTGTTGTACAACGAACAGGCAGAAGTGAATATATTTCTTCGTGAAATTTCATACCGTGTTTGCTTGGTTGGTCCGCGTAGTGCAAGGAAGGCTACCCCTTTAATTAAATCTGTAACTTTGCAACAAAAAGACTAGTTGGGCTAGTTGGTTCATGACTGGGTATGCACGCACCAAAGGACCGGGAAAAAGTGAAGCAGGTAACGACAACACGGAACGCACTCGCGACTGAGAGTTCATTATAAAACACACTGACTTATACCCGTGCCACACGGGCAACTCGAATGCCTTTTACTACGAATGACATTCGTGTGATTGACAAATCGGCTCACGATCTGTCGCGCGTGGAACGCCCCACGCTCGGAGTGTCGCGCGTTGATTGGCCGATCGTTTAAATGTCATTCGTTGTAAATGCCTTCGAGTTGCCCGTGTGGCACGGGTATTAAATGCCTTAATCGCCCCACTCTCTCTCTCTTTCTCCAAAAATTCTGAAACGTCTCCCCGTCCTCTTGTCATGCAAAAGTATCCGAGCTCCGATAAGCGGATGTGCGTTTGCATTTATTTGTTGTCCTGGGAAACTTTCCAACGGTAATTGCTTTTTCTATTTTGTTTTCAAATATAGGTCACTTAATCAAGCGATACGGTTGTAGAACGTTGCCAGAAGGCGGTTTGCAATGAGCTGCGACAGACATTGTCCATTTTGTTTCATGAAATTTTCCCAGTCTTACTCACACGTTTAACGACGGGATATAGGAGACCCTAACTTTATTTACTTGCCGTGTCTTTAGGTGGGTGGGCGGCACGGAAATTAAAATTTTGATTTTAGTTTTGCTCAAGTTTTTGTTAGACCAAATCAAATCCTTATAGTGGGACCTTCATAACACGTGGAAATTTCATTCGTGTTCGTGATTCTATAGGGACAGCGGAAAGATTGAACTTTGACCGGCCTTTTTCAAGAGCCGGAAGTTCAAGAAATAGCAATTATTTTCTTACCTCGGCACTCTCATCAATTACAAACAACTACAAAAACAAATCCCCAGAGACATTTTGAAAATTCCTTAATTAGAATCTCGCTGCATGGCACGAAACGGCAAGGATGTTCAGCCTTTCTTTCGCTCGCTTGTCTTCGACGAAACGAAAGTATTTATGACGTGACATTTTCTTAAAACATGAACGATCTTTAACAAATAACCTCTGCCTAATATATTAGTAGTAATACAACTAAAATGTATAATCCACGCAGCGGAAGTGGCGCTTCACTGGTGGGGGCACGCATACGGATTTTCGCATTAACCTAGCGGCAGATGCGCGAACTTCATTTGGAGGAAAGTGGTTACTGCACTCCAAGCGGTTTGCAGAGCAGCCGACGTAAGTCCTGCGTATCCGCTGCGTTGCTGTTTCGCCTCAACTGCCTAGTACACCGTTCTCTGCAAAGCGCATGCCTCCTGGGCATGCGTAGAGCTCGCTCGGGGAAAACGAACCTCGCATGGGCTTCATTTATGAGCTGCAAGAGCTGTTACCAAACTCTAAGAGCCGCTGCGCACGTAAGCTCGTTATCTCGCCAGTCGTAAGCTTAGCACGAGGACATCGTCAACCTGCTCACAGAGCAGCCTCATCAACTGGTTACAAAAGAGCGTGTTTACAGCCGAGCAGAACTTGGAAATATCATTCGGATTGCCATGAACCCGAGTAGACGATGTCGGTGAACGACATTCCGTCTGTTTTGCACTATACCCTGTCGCAGGTATAAGAAAGCATTCTCCTCCCGCTACACTCTTTCCACTTTATCGAGCAAACGCTGGAGAGGATACGAGTCCCTCCTCCCCAGCGTCCGCTCGCTAAAGTAGAAAGTGTTTTGCGGGAGAAGCTTGTTTTCTTATACCTGCAACAGGGTGGATAGTTCACTAGAAAAAAGAACGCTGGAAGATCTAACTCAAGCGTTTTCCTGAGAGGTAGGCCTCGGGTGCCTTAGTTTACCAAAAGACAATATGGTTCTCCGAATGGGCGTCCCTTTTCTTTTATAGAAAGGCTTTCAATGACATCCGCGCTGTGAATGTCCTTGAAAAGCGAAAACCCGTTTCGTATCGTGTACTAAGGTGTTTTCGGCTGTAATCAGAATGTCGTTTTATGGACTCTATTGTTTTTTGTGTGCCTCGGTATGAAACATTACTTCCGAAACACTTCCCCAGTTCTGTAAGGCCATCACATCTTACTAAGAAAAAAAAATTTTTTTTTTTTTGCGTTAAAATTTTTTGAAATTGCAAATATGTTTTTCTTTATCGTTGAGCCCTCGCGCGTTTTCGTGAAGGCATGCACATCCGCTTCGAACACGCGGGAAGGGGGGGGGGGGGGGGGGGGCAGTGCTATTTAAAGGGAAAATATTCTCGCCCTAAGATGAACAGTTGACCACGAAGAACTGAAGATGTCACGAAACCGCGCTAAACGGCTGTCGCGAATGGAGCGAGAATTCGTTTCCGACGTGCACCTTAGATCATCTGCCCACGTGTCTCATTAGAAGATCATTGCACCGTCCGTTTCATGCGCTACGATTGAATGTGCGATCGGATAAGCCATTAGTGCCAGACTCCCGCTGTCTATTTTCAGGCTACACGTGGAACGTTCGAGAGAAATCAGGAACCCCCAGAAAACTGGAGATCCCATGTCCGCTACTCTGGTATTGAACTATTTAGGACTATTGAACCCAACGTCACAGTGCACTGGCGGGAACTTTGAATTGAACCTCGTATTTCTATTTTTTATTAAAAAAACTACGCACCTCTATAGTGAAACAATTTCTTTTGTAATATCCTGACATGCCATTTCAACGCCTAGCATGACATTTTTTTTTTTTTTTTTTTGCGTGTTAGAGGTTTTTTAAGCGTGTTTCACACGCAGCGATTTTGGCCCTAGAGCGGCGCGATTTCTGCTGTCGCGGCGCTCGTGCCGCTCAACCGCTGGTGCTGGCCAGAGCGCCGCGACGTCAGAAATCGCGCCGCTCTAGGGCCAAAATCGCTGCATGTGAAACACGCTTTACGCTGAGACTACAGCCAAAGCTTCAAGCACGAGCTAACCCGCGCTGCTTGCTTTGAGACGTGCCTTTCTTGTGCGAGCGCTCGTTCTGCGGATGAACGGCTGAGACATTGTGCTCTCGTGATTGCAGCATTGGCTGCAGTTTAAGCTTAATGGTGATAAGGACTACATACCGCCGCCACCGCATTAGCAGGATACGTCAGAGTGCCTAATTGCTACTTTCAGCGATGGTGATACCGCGGTGTGAGAATGACGCTCCCCAGCTTCTGGATGATCATTCTCAGAATGAAAGCGCTTGCTTACATCTTCCTGACGTGGGGAGTGTGAAGTAGGGCTCTCATGAGCGGCGAGATGCTTTGGTGACACCCTCCTATGGGTCCTTCTCGTGACGTCATTACTTCGCTAACAACAAGTTGGATGGTGTTTGTAATGAGCATGGTGGAAGCTTGAAATCATTGCGCTGTGGAAGCAACTCTGACACCACCGTCGAAATTGAACTTCGTACATTCCTCTTATTTCCGTCGATGAGAAATGCTTCGGTTACGTCATAGTGTACACTACAGAGAGTATTCACTGGCGGCCATACCCGTGTGCGCTGCTGCTGAGCGCGTGCTGTTGGCGAGCTTCCGCAGTCCTTTTGGAGCGTGCATTTAGCACCATGGGTTACCGGTTTTAGCAGGCTATTAATGTGAGCTCGTTCTGAGCATGCGCTCTAAACATCGCCCTCAAATATGGCGTCCAGTGAATACCTCCTATTGGCTCTCACTTTTCTCCTTAATTTACTCCTACAAGGCCTAAACACAGACACACACCGCCAATAGACAGTCGTTCCGGAAGTGAAGAACCAATATTTTTATACATTTTAGGGAAATTGAATTGGGGTGTCCCGTGACCAGGGAGGGATAAGGGAGAGGGAGGGCATTGTAGCAGGGAGGTTGAGGAGAGGAATTTTGAGAGGGAAGGGAGGAAAGGGAATAGGTGCTTAACGTGATGTAAATTTTGCCGCTATAAATATAGGGGGAGACTGAATTGGTGTCAGTGACCAGAGAAGGGGAGGGAGGGTGACATAAGAGAATGGGGGAGGGTTGGGAAAAGAAAGGGAGGGGGTGGAAATTGGTGTGCCACGTGAGGCACATTTCCCTGCTAAATTTAACACAGAAACTGGTTTGCTGTGTAGGTGACGTGACGTAAATTTCCCAAGCCATATTTAGCGTGGAACGCAAATTTGTGTGTCACGTCAATTTTCCTGCTAAATTTACTGGGAAAAGTGGATTAGTGTACAAGTCGCGTGACGTCGTCACGACCCTCATTTAGTCTCTAAATTTAGCGGGAAAATTGATTTGGCCTAATCTAATCTAATCTAAGGAGCTAGAAATAGATAAAGATAACTGTATAATTATTTTTTTTTTGTCCGAGGTCTACTGGACGTTTTCACAGCAGGACGATAATACCATATAATTATAAATATGACGCCATGCCAGTTCTCCTTTTTCCTCGAACAGTTAATGACTGAAATGAGTTACCACCCGATGTTGTGAATACCGCTCATTTTAGAGACTTTTGTATTATGTTATCGAGGCAAGTGCAGCTTGTGTGGTATTGTTGTTTTTTTTTATTCCACTACTGTTACAATCTCAAAAGAGATTAACAGCATTAATAAGAAACGAAGGAAAAAAAAAAAGATCACGTAAAGTGTTTCGCTAAATTTAGTGAGGAAATTGAATTGACGTTTAGGTCACGTGATGTCAATTTCTTCAGTTTATGTATAGCTAGGTCACATGACGCCGATTTTTTCCCAGATAAGTTTAACGGAAAATTCACATACGGATGGACGGACGGGCACTGTTAATGGATTGGGGGGGGGGGGGGGGGGGGTTCCATTAAAAGGCATTTTATAATTTCAAATTGTCTTTTCTAAACGCGTCATTCTCAAGCGTCAGTAAACCTCGTCTTAGCGATGTGTCTGAACTCTCTCCAGTAAGCCTGCAGGAAGATCAGTGCTAGTTTTATTGTCTCGAGCAACAAAAACGGAGCTTAAACTTGAGCTTCGCTTAAATTCGCTTCGAATTTATACTATGCAAGTTAGTATCGCTGGTTTCCCGGAAACACAAGTCCCGTTACCGCCTCTCGGTACTTTGCCTAAATGTGCAACCACACCGTCCAGGTAAGCACAGTGCATGATGGGCACAGTTTAGGATGTCTCGCTGGATTGTTTGGCTATCAAGCAAGACGCACGATAGCCGCTCCTCACGATTAACTTTCGAGTGCGGATTAAGGTCATTCTTATCAAAATGCTCCGTTAGTTCCCCGTAACTGCTGGATTATATGGCGGAGTTATATCATTTGCGTAGTGTAAATTGGTACCACTTTCTTTTTTTCATTCCACAATACGCGCTCTCGACTCCCACCCCGGGCTGCACGCGCTACCCAATTACAGTGTTTGCGCGTATAATGGCTGTCTCGCTCACGCATTAGTCGTAAAGCCAGACACGTCCATTAATGTACCATTAGGACTAACCGAGGTTCGGTAAAGTCCTGCTCCGCATGTGCTGCTCGTTAAGGGCCTGCTACCTCCGATTACGTTATAGCTGCGGCAAGCGATATCCCGTTGCGGGACGCCCATCAAGGCGATGGTGCACGCATTCCGCACGTTGTGGTCAGACGCTGAGCGTTTTCAGAGTGCCGTCTGCTGGGCGATGAAATGGAGCACGGTGCTTACAACCAGTGCTGCGCAAAAACAAAACGAGTTACATTTAGAATCGGCGAAACTTGGAACCGGAACAGTTAGGTTTCCTACGGAGACATCAGTAGACTAAGATTTCTTGCCAACCAGGCATGAACGAGCTTTTATTTAAAAGACATTTTTTTTTTTAAATCTTATTTGAGTTGCGAGGCAATTCGAGAGTGCGGATAACGATAATAATCCCTAGAAAGGAGGAACAAGGGGGACAAAGGACAAACACGAATCTCCAAACACAGCTAGTGACTGGTGCGCGACCGAAAAAATTGTAAACATTTACTCTACCCGTAAGGTGAAACACTGCTACAGCTGAAGTGTGACGTCGGAGTCGCTAAGGTCTCATTTTGGAGCAGATGAACCGAATGAACGGTATAGGTGCGAGCGCGCACCATAGAGCAGTCCGCAAGTTTTGTATTAAACTGAGCGACAGACCGGACGAAAATTCCATAAAGTTTGGAACCAATGGGGGTGTATAGGATCTATTCACTGGCGGGCATAGTTGTGAGCGCGACTGCTGAGCACGTGCTGATGGCGAGCTTCCACGGTTCTTTTCCACACCATCAGGATTGCCGGTCTTAGCAGCCTATTAATGCGGACTCGTCCTGAGCGTGCGCTCTAGACAGCACCCATAAATATGGCGCCCAGTGTATACTCCTTATTGAGCAGAGAACATTTCAGCTGTCTCCGTAAGAATGGAGTGCGTTTTCGTACGTCACTTGGGTACATATAGTTGTTACAGGTGTATATTTACACAAATATATGTATAAAAGTACAGTGACAAAAGAAAGGAGCAACGTGGCCTGTAGCCGAGATCGGCCTGCCGGCATTCCAACGGTCTCCTGCCCGCTGCACGCTGTCCCACGAGGCGGCCGCCCGGTGCATGGCGCTAGCTGCTGCCACAACAATAGTCACACGTTCTAAACGAAAATACAAGGACTCTCAAAAGAAGGTTATTGAAACCAACACGCACTATTAATAGCATATTTCTGGCTATTCGTTTATAAAATAAAATTCAGTATTTCTCAAGTGCATTGTCAGGGCACTATAACGCACTTGCTTTCCCCTTGCTTTCTGATACAAAATGCATCGTAAAATTCTAAGGCAGTTTTATCTGCGTTTGTCCCGAAAATTGTTGTGTGCGCTAATTCTGGGTCACGTGAGTGCATTGCCAGATTTCCCGGCTGGGACTATTTTACTGACCATGCCTGTTATCTTGCTACCATGCACGACCATGCATGTCTTCTTGCTTGCTCGTTAACTGGTTATCAGCGGCCCGTGGAATGTTTGTGAGTGTAAAAAAGGGCCCGCGTCGATATGGAGCGCTGTCGACGGCGCGAAACCGCGAAGTGTCCCACTGACAGCTATCGCTGTAAATTGCTGTAATAAAGATCCGCCTGGTCCTTGCATTGAACCAGGGACCTCTTCGTTTCGAGTGGAGCGCTCTATCAACTGAGCTAGGGTGCCTTCATGTGCGCTTTGCTTGGGGTGATGACATCTGGCCATTTTGTTTCGAACGCTTATTTTTATTTTTTGTTCTGAAGCGCGTGAAAGAGCGTGTCCCTCCACACGCTCGTGGCGCTGACTGTGCTACGGCGACATTTTGTTTCCTGCGATTTCTATGTATTTTGCCTGTGTGCGCGTGCTGTCGGCATCGGGTACTACAAACGATGGCATCACCCTAAACAAAAGGACATTGAGGCACTCTAAACTGAGCTAACCAGGAGTTAGACGTCAATAGAGAAAACGGGTTTTACCAGCTCCCACCAGTCTACCCCTCGTTCCCCTTCTCCAGGGGAACGAGGGCACGGTCGGTGAAGCGGTGGCGTAATTGTTTCAGACGCTGAAATTCTCTTCCTTGTACGTTCATGAGTTAGGATGATATTACATCCCTCTTTGTGGGCATTTCAAATAACATTTGTATCAAAGGCTTTTGGGCGGACTCTGCGCGTGTCACTCTGAATGTGCTGGTTTTCATGCTTTAAAGGTCCTGGGTCTGAAGGCCTTTGAAATGCTCGTGTAACAGGGTTTACATAAGTGTAGCTTCATCGTGAATTAATTATATAGTTCACACACGTATGCAGGCATGTTCTATTTTTTTGGAAAACGCAGAATTAATGGAAATGGGTTTGTATGATAGCAGGAAAAAAAAAAAAACAACGGCCGAATAGCCCACAGTTGCCTGTATGAGATGTTGTACCGAACTGCCCAAAATATGCACAGTAATATAGTGCCGTAATTTGTAATCTTTATAGTTTTTTTCTGAGATTCTTTCTTTATTCCAGCCGTGTGTATTCGGAAAATTCGCCGTTTGAATTGCCATTTCCAGGTGAAGAGGCACTGCTGAAAAACCCTCCCCCCTCCAAAAAGAAAACAACAAAAACCTTTGTACAGTTGAGCTTTTTGCCAACAGAGGAAAACAGGAGGTACAGCAAGCCTTCAAACGGATGTCCAGTGGGAGATGCTGCACTAGTAGCAGAAAATGTGAAAGCTGTGGAGGTTGAAAGTTTGCGTGAGAAAAGCCTCTGGCATTTTAGCTTCAGGACAATTTGATTTAGCTAAGGTCTAAATTTTAGAGCATGTGAAACGTAAATTGTCGAGAAGAGCCTAATAACTCGCTAGACACCTTCACTTACATTTGTCGTACATAAATTACTTGAGGGATATTGTAAACAAGTCCACAGATACCACTAGTGGAGTTCATTGAAGTACTATCCGAATCCAGCAAAGGTCAAACGTAAGCAATGTAAACAGACCTAGACAAATAACTGGAAAGTGTTCCTTCCTTCTTTAATTTCGCCCTGTACTTGGGCTGCCTCACTTGTGATTTTCTCTCCGTGGCGCAGACTTTATATTTAGCACGTTGCTCGAGTAGCACACAGATTTTCTGCTACGGTGTTTTTGTTTGGCAACAAACATACAAATTAAAAAAAAATAGTATGCATAATTTGTCAACTTATTCAGACCATCAGCACCATTGATTGTGAGGTGTAAAGCTATCCTGATGCTCCTGCAAATGAGGTCACTTTTCTTTATATTCATAAACCAGATGTGATATATGCGCTGCCTGCCCTGTCAACCATGCCTGAAATATTGGTTAAAGTTTCGCCGGCAACTGCAGATTATATCCCATTAAAACCGCATATAAAAATGCACACTTCCCACAAAAAAAAAAAAATGCGTGCGCAAAAAAAAAAAAAAAATTTTAATAGAAGCGATCGCGCCGACGGCTAACGTCGTCACAGCCTCCACACGGCGAGCAGGGCGAGTCGGGGAAAAATTCTGTACTCAGCGTAACGTCACCCCGGTTCGCCGTAAGGGGACGCCACGCAAACTTCTCGGGCCTAATAGCTAGTCTTATCGGTTCAACGCTGTGAAGCTATTAGCATTCGGCGACACCAGGGCGAAACTTTTTATTCGAGAACTGCCAATATTCGCGACTCCGACGGTTTCACATTTTCGCCGTTAGGCCGCGTCAATTTTCGCTGCACACTTGAAGAGGCTGCCGCCCCCTCCCCCCCCCCCTCCCCTTCCTTCCCCCCACTTCCCCCCACTTCTCTTCCTCACGTCTTTGCCGCTGGGTGGCGCCGCCTCCTCTGGAGCACAGCACGGCGGCTTGTGTGCATAGTGTGCCTGCAGTCACAAGAACGACAAAAACGTACTATATTAATCTGAGTGGCAGTTAGTGTCGCTATATGAGACGCTTCGGGCATTTGACCCTCCGTGGACATCCAAGGGTCATCTTCAGCGTCCGCTTTCCAAAGCACGGCCTTGCGCGAGCGGGCTGTGGACATAGCAGGCTGCAGGCTGCGTGTAAACACGGGACTCTGTCATGTTCGGGAGCACGGCTTCTTTCGCTCCACAACCGTTCTTTTCGGCAGTGAATAACGATGAGAGTGTCGTGTGCTGTTCCGTAAAGAAAAAAGAAGGTGATTGTGTGTGTGTGTGTGTGCGTGTGAGAGCGAGAGAGAGAGAGAGAAAAAAGCAAGGACATGATATTGTAGAAGCGCATTCTTATACCGCATACCACCTGTTCCCGATAATCCAAAAAAAAAAAAAAAGGCATACGACTGCATGCCTTCAAGCTCAAAATTGTAAAAGTGGGGCTCACACTCTTTCTCGTCTTGCTATAGGAATAGGAATAATCTCAATGGGGTTTATGGGAGCTAAAAAAGTGGGAAGTTATATCTCCCAAAGCTCTCGCCATAATTGGTGGTTTCCTCGTCTCCGTCCTCTCCAACGTTCGCTCTGCTAAAGTAGCTTTCTGGGAGGCCTTTGGTATCATTACGGGAAGAATAGAATTCAACGAGTACCGTTTCACGGCCGCTACATCCTAGTACTGATTACTCTGATTTGGTTGAGTCCTTACTAGCACTCGTGCCGCAGCCTTTTGTCGTCCACGCCTATTTTGCCGAAAGGAAATGATGTATTTCAACCGCGTCCGACCGTTTTAGTATGATTATCGGGGCCCGACACGGGTGAAGTTTGGTAGCCTTCGTCATCGGCCGTTCGTCATAAATCGTTGCTAAGAAGGACCAGATTTTTTTTTTTTTTAATAAACAGTTTTAGTGGATTGTACGCTAAAGCTTCGCGTACGCAAAGAAATTGCGCGTCGGGGATACGCATGCGCAGAACGCAATAGAAGGGCTAGCGTATTGCGTACGCACGCAACGAGATTTTGCACTGCGGGCTAGCGGGGCTACCGGCAAGCTCTCGAGAGATCTCGGGCCTAGCGAGAGAACCAGTTTCAAGATGGCGGTTACCTCGACTGCCGCAGCATGGGGGACAATTGGTGTTCGCGAAGTTCAGTGCTGTGGGAAATTACGTAGTGTGCAGCTCGGCAATTTTTTTTTTTTTTTTCGGGACGTACCTCAGTCGAATCAGATCGCCGTGCAGGTGCATGAGTACATAGTGAAAATGTTCACAGCTCGCAATGTGCGCGGACGCTGCGATCTTCTCAATACTGAGCCCCTCCTCGCATGCAGTTCATCGCCAACGGACGAAGGACTCTTAAAAAAGTCGCGCAAGTTGTTGCTGTGCACCGAAGAGATTGCTGCGCAATCTCTTCTCGCGATAGCATTGATATAAGGTGCCGTTTCCATGGAACGATTGACGAAGGCTCCGTGATCGAATTTGGTTACGCACTCGTACTCGTAGCCTCCGTACCCCGCAGAAAAGCGCGCTCGACCAGGCAGCTGCGGGCTGCGGCTTGGCTTAATTGAAAAAAAAAAAAAAAAAATGATTGGAAAAGTTTTTATTTTCAATTTTCTTTTTTTTTTTTTTCTTTTTTGAATAGCGTGGTGGCTCTGTAAGCACGCGAAATTCAACGGTTCTGGCAAATTGAATCAACAAGATCATGCAATATGATCATGCAAAATGTTCACTCCGCAACGTTCCCGGGCAACCAAAACCGGCCCGAGCAGATACTTTTTAGCGTACGCTATACTGTTCCGTACTGCGTACGTAAGAGCCAGCAACACTATATTAAAACTGTCTAATCTTAGACGCTAAGAAACCCGTTTTAAAGTGGCTGGAACGGCTGAATTAAGTCCCTTTCTTCCGGTAAACATGACGTGCCCGGCAAAGGAACGGAGGCACGTGCAAACGACGAT